>NC_056748.1:621243768-621582127 GCF_019279795.1 Protopterus annectens | reverse complement strand
TTATGTTTCTTGCTTTGTGTGCAAGAGGCCAATGATGTGAAAACAGCCCAAGGCAATCTTTATCCACCACTGGCCAGATGGCATTTTCCTTGGATGTGGTGTGGGGTTCAATGCTGTTTCAAAGAATGAGAGTTTCAAGGGCAGAGAAGTTTTAATGCCAAGCCTATTTTCATTGTGAGACGGTATTGCTTTGTTTACCAGATGTCTATTAGTGTTTCTGCATTGTTGTCCTGTAAAATGTAAAAATAAAATCCAAATAATCATTGTAGAAGTAAAGCAGTATGCATACATTAGCGTTTATGGTAAATCGGGTGAAATAGCCAGGTATGGGACATTGGAATGGCTGCAGGGGGACTCTGGTGACATATTTTGGTTGTCTGTTCTTCAGTTTGCATTTGAAAGTTGTATCCCACAATTCCATTGGAGTGGGTGGGGTCATGTAATTATGTATGCAAATTATATGTTAATAAGTGCACAGATTTGTACCTATTTTTTCATGGGCCTTGTCCAGATTTTTGATGTTTCCAGGTTGAGAGGTATGGATGCAACCACCATGAAGGGGGATGAAATTCAAGCTGAAGCCCTAAGCTCAACAACCTTGAAGACCCGAGGAGCCCTTCTAGAACAAACATACCTGTAGAAAGGTAACATTGACGTCTAAATCTCCAATTCATGCTCCTTCCTGGGCCATTAGCCTAGTAATCTCATATGATTACAGTTCAGATCTGTGGCTGTGCATGAAACCTTCACATTAACTCCCATGCAAGGAAATATCAAACCCTATCATCCTCCTGGTTGTGGCCTAAGTCTACAGTTTCTCGCTGCCATTTGTGGGTGGCTGAACTGATCCAACAGAACTTATGATAGTACCCTATACTGTGCTCCCATCCCAAAAGATGGTATTAGTGCTTTTGCTCTTCTTGGTTGATTACCTGGTAGCTATACAAAGTCTTGGACTGAACAAAATAATTTTTCATAAATGTGCATCAGGCTCAAGATCTCATCTATGAGAGGCATAAAAGAAATGCCAGGCATATTTATTTACGTATTTTAACATTTAACCAAATAAGTGGCTGAGACCAAGTACCCTTTTCAGTTACGACCCAAGCAAAGGTGGCTAAAACAAGACACACACATAAAAAAAATAAACATAATAAATTATGAATTGCATTGAAAAACAAGTAATGCAAAAACTCCACACATTTGCAAAATATGTTAAGTACAGAAAGCAAGTTTAAGTCTAAAACTTAATATTTGGTGTAAAAAAAATGAAATAAAACTAAAACTACAAACATAACACAGACATATAAAATCGGGTGAGTTTCTTTATAACACAGGCATAACATAAGCATACCACAGCATGAATTACTACAAGTTATAAAAAAACAACCACATACTTAGTCAAGAATCTTCCTTAAAGTACTTATCACAGTTGTGTTACTCCTCACCTCTTATGTAGAAAAGGTAGAGAGTATGCGGAAGAAGTGGATGAGAAATTACTAAAGATAAGGGAGAGAGATACAAGAGTAATGGATAAGAATGGAATGAAAGTACATACACAGCAGGAGAGGGTGTTAGCGAAGAGAGGCAGAAAATATACTATCCACTATCAATGAAGCAAGTACATGTGTTTTGCTCAAGTAAGTGGACATTAAGTGCATACTTGAATGAGAAAAGGTTATCAGCCAACTTGTACACAGTTCCAGTAAGCTGGAGCAAGTTTAAAGGAGGATCTCTCGCAGACAGCAACAGTAAAGGAAGACCTGGAAAGGAAATGAGAATTGGAGTTTTGACACACAATTTACTGAGCAGAGGAGGGCAGTATCCTTGGTTAAGAAGTCAATATGGAAATGTATTAATGATCAGCGTGACCCTGTCAGTAACTTGGTAGCCATTTTCCTTTTGTCAAAATAAAGCAATGTCTAAATATACTGGAAAGGTTAACACATTTGATGATTTTATTTTCAGCTTTTAGTAGATGGATGGTACTGTGTGATGAGACCAGAATTATTATGGGCAATCCATACTCAAGTCTTGGGGACAGATTTGCATAGATGCTGGCTATAAGAGAGGGAAGAGAGTAAGGAATACTAGCATAGTCATCCTGTGCTGCTGTTATGTACATTTTTTATTTGGCTTTTCTGGCTAACAGGGAGGCCTAGAAGATTCTTTAATGCTCCTGGAGAACCTCTGAGACTGTGAGGAAGCTTTAGAAGATGACTTACCAGGTTGAGGTAAGGCCTGTGCTCTCTCTTGGGTCTGGATGGGAGAAGCCTGGACCAATTCAGGAGAAGGTTCTGGAGTTATGGCAACACAAGTAGAATGGAGCTGAACAGATTCTACAGCAAGTACCAACTAAGGGCATGGTATGTCCAATGACGATGACTTTATCAGATCCAAATGTGGAGCCAATACAGAGAGATTGGTACCGGGGTGTGGGGGGTACTGATTCCTGAGCCAAAGTTGGAGCTGAGGACCTTGGGACCTTAATGTCTGGCAGACCCTAAACAGTGATAAAATAGGTTGTTTCCTGACTGCACTAGCCTGTTACTTAGCATTTTCCTTTTTCCATTAAATAATTCTTCTTGCTTCCGTTCACTTTCCTGCATCTTTCTTTCTCCTTGTCCTTTTCTTTCTTCTTGTCTGTAAGCTTTATGGATGGAGGAGTATGCACAGCAGCCTGGGTGGGTGCAGCAGGAGTAGGGGGGAAGCATACTTGAGAACTAATTTAGCCCTAAGGTCAGCCAGCGCCTCCTGCCTTGAAGGCTGCGCAGAACTGACAATCCATGCCCAGATGAGCGACTCCAAGACAAGAGACACAGTGATCATGGGTATCTTAGGGGTAACATGTGCTCACACCCCAGACACTTTTTAAAGTTCAAAATCTTACCCATATCACAAGAAAGGATGAGGTGGACGGAAAGACATTGGATCAAAAACTATGCTCTTCTCTACTCCTTCTAAAACAAAAGTACAAATAATTGAAAAATTGCACACTGGGGTTGATTCAGTCTAACAAGGGGCAATCATTCTGAAATGCTGGTATGCATTTGGGTCCCTCACTTTCATTCCATATCAAACTGAAGAACCTAAAAATCTGATTAAAAAATGGAGTTTAAGACCATCTTCAGAAACTTTTCTGTCTGGCCAAAGCAAGAAGCTAAAATATTCTTTCCCACAAACTGAATCTGTACCTCCTATGGCCATGGCCTCTGTAACAAGAGATAAATATGGATACTGTAAAACAAAACTCAAGTTATAGTTTCTCACCTAGGCATAAAATACTACAGTACCGAACTTTTAACAAACAGCTGGCTAGTAAATTCACTTAGAGATCAATTTTTTTCACAAGCACTCCAATAAACAAAATATTCTTTGTGATCTTCAGCCACCTTCAGTCAACAAGTACACCTCCTCTATTATTGAAGTCCTCAAACCTGTACAAGACCTACAGAGCACTTCCTTACTAGAAGCATGAGACCTGATAATGTGAGGGTTGATGCAACAAAAATTAAACTGCGAAAGTGAATGTTACACCTTTTACGTAGAAAAAATGTTATGCTACTCCAATAACAGAAAACACTCAAAACAGAGGAGATAAATACCTTTTAATGGACTAACATAAGTTTTACAATTTTAGGCATAAGTAGATATTAAAGCATTGTAACTTAACATCAATAACAATACTTTCTGATGAAGGACTCTATTTGCCTGAAAGCCTGAAGCCCATGCTTGTCCAATAAATGGTATTACATCATCTCTGTTTCTAGTGTTTTCATTTACTACTTTTAGGTATTTCTGCAGTGGTGTTTTGCGCATCCATCCCACCTGTGGTTCTTGTGTGTGTACGTGTGTATACTTATATACATAAACAAATAAGCACATATACATACACATATACACACACACGGTTCCCAATCTCTTACCAGAGTGCTTAAACCATGTCCAACCCAGAATTAATGGACATGCTGCACCTCAGAAAATCCAAATCCCATTGAGCTATGCGCTCGAGAGACTTGAACCTCAGCACTGAAATAAATAGGACATGCTGGAGGGACAGATTCATAACCCAGAGGCTCCCTTCACTCTGGAATAAAATCCCAGTCCAGGTTAGGCAGAGTCCCTCATTGACTATCTTCAAGAGGAATCTTGATGAGTGGATGGGAGATCATAGGTATCACTTCTGAGTCACTGTTAGACAGAGGCACAGTATACTAACCTTGAAAAAGGGCATAGCAAAATTAATTTAAAATGGGTGGCGAAAGCCAAACACACTCTGGCTAGGCTTATAAATGCCCTAGGGCAGATAGCCTAGTATGAACCTATAATGTTGAAATGAAAATGTTGAAGATTGTAACACTGAAGGTGCAGCAGCAATACAATTATTGGGTGTTTATAAAGCATATTGTTTAGATAGCTGGTTTATTTTAGATAGCTGGTTTATTTATAACTACAAACAAAGGAAATACAATATGTTCACTTCTTTTATGGATATGAGAGAGGTTAATGATTTGATGTGATTTACAGTAATTTCTATTTGGAGAGACTTAGACTTTAGACTTCTCTGTATATGTAGACTAGCTTCTTATTCTGCTTTGTTACTTCCTCTTAAATCGTTTTTCAGTTGTGCACTTGCCTTGCTTCATTTAAAAAAGTTTTTAAATTGCTAATTTTGTAGAGTTTTAATTGCATTTACTGTCTAGGACTACACACTCATGTGTGTTAGCCTTTTCTGTGTTTATTTACTGTATTATTGCATTGTTAGCCTGTTTCAACAACAAAAAAAATACTATCTTGTTTGCTCGTTTCCCACTGTTACAGAAATATGTATTAATGTGTGTATTAGCAATATGCTTAGTGCATTTAGAACTTGAAAAGGGTTAACACATTTATTCTATTTCATACTGCATAAATCTGTACAAACTGCAGTTGCTTTTTGACCTTGTACTGTCAGCTAAATCTTGCTTGTGCCTTGGAAATTTACTGAGAAGCAGATGATTTCTGCTTGCATTAGGAAAATAATGAATAGAACAATACTGCTTGTATGAAACTTAGACAATAAGTTCTGCTGTGCTATGAGAACATACACAGCTATAGAAATAACAGATAATTAGGACAAAGCCTGCTTGAAAATATGAACTGCAATCAGCATTTGCTTGTATCTGTATTAGAAAAGTATTTATTTTATTTTTTTATTTTATTTTACATTTTATTTATTTTACATTTGTTAACCGGGGGTGTCTGACTGAGCCGAAAAGGCCCTTTTTCAGCAGAGGCCCGGGGAGAAAAGCTCCACAAAGAAAAATTACAGACACATTTAGTTATTTAGACATAATCAGTATACACACAAATTACAAGAGACATGTTTTTACAGTGGTATGCGGCACAAACAGTTACAGTGGAGAGAACAATCAAAAAAGATATTAATTTTAAAAATAAAGGTAAGTAATAGATTTGTGGTGTACAGCTGAACTTTGGAATGTAGGTAGAATACATACATAGTACACAGGTACAGTACATGCATTGTAGATTAGCCAGTGTTTGTGAGTAAGATTGAAAAACTATTATAAATTGCTCTAGATTTAGTATGCATATGTTATCCGCTTTCACTAGCCTGGGGAGCAATCATGGCACTGCCAACTTTGCTTGAGATGTTGCCTGATGAGGTCTTGGATGATGTGTTTTGAATGCTAGTAGGGACAGAGTTCCATTTTTTAGCCACCGAACTACTATGTAGTGCATCTCCAAAGCTATTGTAGCTGTTGGTGACTTCTAGTAGTAGTTTGCTTGATGATCTAAGAGGCCTTTTGGCTGAGTGATGTTGTACTAGGTTTTTGAGGGCAGGACACTTATTGGGGAGGTAATAGATAGAATGACAGAGGCAGAGCTGATTGTAGGTTAGGAGGTTGGGCAGTTCAAGCCAGTGGAGCTGTCTCAAAGCAGTACAGTGATGAGTTCTATATGAGCAATTTGCAGCAAAGGGCAATTCTGTTATAGCAAGCTTCCATTTTGCTTAGTTCAGTTTTGTTGAGATTAGTCAGAATGGGAGATGCATAGAGTAGGGTGGATAGAAGTTGGGAGCGAGCAATGGCTGATCTTGTGTTGTTGGTAAGAAATGGTTTGATACGGTAGAGTGACCCCAGTTTGGCATGTACCTTTTTAATAGTTAAGTTCAGATGACTATCAAATTTTAGGTGGGAGTCTATGGTTATTCCCAATAGCTTAGCCTGTGCCACTGGAGCAATTGGAGTAGCATTTGTGGAGTAGATAGTGAATTGACTGTTAGTGTTTTTGTTAGAACTGGTTATAATCATAAGTTGAGTTTTCTTTGGATTGAGGATAAGTTGGGCTTTGGTAAGGTAGTTTTCAACGTCAGAGAATGCTAGTTGAGTTGTTTGCAGGAGGGTGGGAATGTTTTGTGCAGCACAGATTAAGGTAGTGTCATCTGCATACTGAATTATAGATGCATGCTGTGTGGAGGTGTGGAGGTCACTTGTGAAGACTGTGAATAGTAGTGGTCCTAAGATAGAACCCTGCGGGACTCCTATAGTTATGGGCAGATGAGGAGAGAGAGAATTTTCCCATTTCACAGCTTGGTACCTGTCAGTTAAGTAGCTTTGGAACCAGGTAAGAGTGGAATTAGATAGATGATATTGGTTTAGTTTGTTTAGCAGGATTTGGTGTGAGACTGTGTCAAATGCTTTGGACATATCCAAAAAAAGAGTTGACACTTGCAGGCCTTCATTTTTGAGACGGTTTACTGTGTCTGTGAAGCAGAGGAGAGCTGTAGTGGTACTATGGGCAGGTCTGAAACCATGCTGAGTAGGTGACAGGATGTTGCAGTCTAGGAGATAGTTTAGCATCTGGGTATGGATGCATTTTTCTAGGATTTTGGCCAGGGGGGAGAGTAAAGCAATGGGTCTGTAGTTATTAAGTTCAGTGGAGGTCCTGCCTTTATGTATGGGTGTAACATAGGATATTTTCCAGAGTTTGGGCACATAGTTTTCAACAATTGATCTGTTTATGAGAGTGGAGACTGGGATAGCAATAGCATCTGCTGTAAGTTTCAAGAAATAGCTGGGGAGTAGGTCGGCTGCTGTTGATGAGGTTTTTAGTTTGGAGAGCATGCTTTTGATTGAAGTGGTGGAAACTGTTTTGAGGGTAAAGCTAGTATTAGAGTTATTTGTGTTGGGGGGGATAGTGAGGAAGGAACTGTCCTGTGATACTAAGGATAGAATTGAGTTCACAAAGTGGGAGTTGAATTGTGTTTCGATGGGAACTTTAGTGTCAGGGGTGGTTGGTTTGGGGGTAGCCTTTTGGGTGGATTTTAGTAGCTGGTTTACATTTTGCCAAAATTTTTGCAGGTTGTGTTGGTATTTAGTTTGCAATGTTGTATAGTAGGATTTTTTGTCCAGCCTAATGCATTTTTTTGCACGGTTGCGCAGTTCTTGGTACTTAGTTAGGCTTTGTGTTTCTTTGTTTTTTTGATAGTAACGCCAGGCAGTGTCTCTGGACTCGAGGATTTGTTTGGTTTCTTTACTGAGCCAGGGGTTTGTAGAGGTTCTAACCTTGATTTTGCGCAATGGAGCGACAGTGTCTAGGTGTTGTAGAAATGTTTTGTTGAAATATGCTACAGCCTGGTCAAGTGGGAGCGTTTTTAGGGGGGTCCAGTCACAGTTACACAGTAAAGTGTTGAGGACCTCAGGAGAGAATTTTTTTGTGTTTCTAGTGGATATATAGTTACTGGTTTTGCATATGCTTGTTCTACTACGTATAAAGTATATTATGTTGTGGTCACTTAAGGTGTCTGGGAGACTGCCTGTGTGAGGGTACAATGTGGGGTTGCTAGTTAGGACCCAGTCAAGGATGGATTCCCTTTTAGATTTTTTATCATACCTAGTTGGAATTTGGACTAGCTGCTGGTAGCCATGGAGATTTATTAGATTACTTGGTGGTTCTGATATACAGGTGAACCAATCTACGTTGAAGTCCCCCAGAATAAGGGTTTCTTGTGAGTATGTGGAAGAACACCAGGATAAGAAGTCTTCAAGGCTAGCAGGTGTATTACCAGGTGGAATATAGATCACAATTGTGGTGATGACCTTTTTAGGGTGAAGTTGAAGTTGTGAGATAAGTATGTCCCAATTATTGGGGGAGGGGTAGGAGTTTGGTAATTGACGGACAGTTAAGTTGGACTTGTAGAGTAAGGCAGTTCCACCCCCTTTATGAAGTGGTCTGTCTTGTCTAATGATATTGTAGCCGGTAGGGAGAACTTCTGAGTTAGCTATGTTTTTATTTAGTTTTAATTTTTTATTTATTTTATTTATTATTTATTTATTTTTTATTAGAAAAGTACCTTGAAAAGTAACAGTGTACAATAGATGCTTGTAAATGAAGTACTAGTCACAAAGGCCAGGTTGTTTTTCTGAAAAGTTTGTCACAAATCTAGTAATGTCAGCAGAAAATCTGAAGTAACACCTGCTGTAGTACAATGCTTAAAGTTGTGTTTGATTACGTCAGCTTAGAAGGCCATGTCTTGTAAAACAGTATAAGAATGAACATACTTCCGGTTAGTAGTTAGACAAATCCTTGTATTTGCATGTTTTTGTCTCCTTGCTGCAAGTAAATTAAAGTGCCTTAACTGAACCTTACGTGTATTGGTCTTTGAAGTTTTTTTCCATTGACACCCACCTTTTCTAGCCAGTACATATCCCAAGCTTTGCTTGTCTCAGGACTTTATTTTCTGTGCTCAGAGCTATCCAGACCTTGCATTGGTAGAGGGAAGTCCTACTGCCTACCAGTGGGACTGGTGAGCATTGTACTGCCTATCTAACGCTACAGGAGTGGTTTCCAGCTCTGAAATTGTAATTTTGTTAGCCTTTTGGGCTGATTTCTATCCCTTTCAACTTTCTGGCTTAAAAACGCGTGTGTTTGCATATTTTTCACATCGTGCAGCACTGCGAGGCTACAGTTAAACTATTCCGGGTGCCAGAAAGTCTGCTCTTCAAATTTTCCCTTAAAACTAGCTGGTTTCTTAGTAGTAGCACTAAAATCTGAACCCCTGTGACTAGGCACTTGCTTTAGAACCTGCTGGAAAGCACTAGGAAGCCTGAAACAGATACAAGCACTCATCTCTCCTTGTCAATAAGGAGAAATTAATCATTGGCACTAAACAGCCTATAACTGCAAAGTACCTTGCAAAGGGTAAGGGGAAAACAGCTCTTAAACTTTACATAAAAGCACCTAAACAGGCATGTCCAAGGGTCAGCTTCCAGTGATTTCTCCTGTCCACCTGGTGAATCTGGACATACTGGGGAAATGCGGCAACTGCCTCATGTACACAGACAATCCTCTCCTCCTACCACCCAACACTACAACCTGCGAGAGATGCACTTACATAGCCAAACTGGAAGCAAAGCTCTCTCCGGCCAAGATTGTGCTAGACAGTCAAGAGGAGAAGGTTAACACCTGCATCACACCTCAAGCAACTAATAGTCCTTCAAAACCCACACCATCAACACCCACACATAGCAACACTAAACTCACATATGCGGAGGCCCTTAACATTAACCTGCCCAAGCAACAAGGACCTCCGAAGCCAAAACGCAAACAAACACCAGTCACAACCAAAGTGACACATAGCTCACAACCGGTGTGCCACACAACAACAGCCCCTAATGCAAGACAATGTACCCAACACTTTAGTCATAGGTGACTCTATAGTCAGGCACTCACCAGACTGAACAAGGAGAAAATTACAGTCAGCTGCCTGTCGGGTGCCAGGATCCACCACATAACGCATGCACTCAAGTCACTCCACAACAAGTACAAATATGACTCTGTCATTGTCCATGCAGGAGTGAATGACTTGAGACGTACCTCCCTGGACTACATGAAAAGAGATATGGAAGAGCTCTTGGATCATGTGACCCAGGCAGGTATGACCCTAGCCCTGAGTAGCATCCTGCCTTCGCCAAGAATGATACCACAGTATAAGGACAAAATGATTGACTTGAACAATTGGCTAAGCTTCTGGTGTCATTCAAAGGGGATCCAGTATTTGTCTGCCTGGGAAGACATGATCGACAAACCACGATGCTTTGCCAGAGATGGTCTGCACCTGTCACCCCTGGGATTCAGGTTACTGGTTAAAGCTAGTCACCCCTATAGTGCCTTTTTTAGGCAAGGTTCAAAGGATAAAACCACCACCGTAACAAATAGAAGCAGGCAAAATCTGAAGGTAATGCTAGAAGTCTAAACCTCAAAATGCACTCTCCTAAAAATGGAGAACATCGATATCTGTGCAGTAACCGAGACCCGGGTTCAAGGCTCCAGAGAGCACCCCTGCAATACCAGGCTACAATTCTTACCATACTTTTTGGCCACAAAACCAGGACCGAAACACTAAAGGTGGAGGAGTGTCCATATTCACCAAGGATATTCACACCTCCAGGCTAGTTGCCCAACACAATGCATCTGAAATCCTCCAGGTGCAAATAACACTAGGTAAGACTGCAATCCAAATTGTAGCTTGCTACAGATCCCCAACCATGCCCCAAGATTCTCACTACACCTTTCTAAACATATTGGAAAATATTAAGACACAACCAAACACCCTAATACTGGGTGATTTCAACTACCCTGCCATTAATTGGGAAAACTACTCGGGTACCAACTCCTTTTCCCATCGATTTTTGGAATTCATAAATTCCAACGCCCTGGATCAACTAATCCATTGTCCCACCAGGGGCTCCAGTATCCTAGACCTGGTCATTACCAACATGGGAGATAGATGCTCCACAACAGTGATCACCCCCTCATTGGTCAAGTCTGACCATAAGCAAATCACCCTTGACATCCACATCCCACGTCTCACCCCCCAGTAAGGAAACCTCCTTAAAAAACTTCTCCAAAGCCAACTTCAAGGTACTGAAGTCAGAAGTGACAAACTTCACAACACCCACGCAGACGGGATCTGGAAGTTCGCCTGCAGAATCCTACACTAAGGCACTGTACGAGCACATCCACTCGTGCATGAATCGTGCCATCCCAAATAGAACCAAGACGCTCTTCTCCAAAAAAAAAAAAAAAAAAAAAAAAAGAAGCCAATCTGGTGGTCCCCTGCTATAAAACTATACAACAGAAGTAAGAAACTGTTGCAAAAAATAGGAAAATCCCAGGATGCTAAAAACTCCCTCACCAGCCTCAGTAAGAAGCTGAGATCCCTCAAAAAATCCTCAGAAGCTAGTTACGAAAATAAAATTGCCAAAGATTCCAAAGGCAACCACAAGGCATTCTATAGTTATGTCAAGAATCTAAATGGCAATGCTCAGATCTGCTCTGAGTTACAACAGAATGGCATTAAATATACTGATCCCAAGGATATTGCCAATATCCTGGCAGATCGATTTAATGCCAACTTCACCCCACTCTCACCCCCTAAAGGGCCCATCTCAATACCAAAAGACTGCCAAATTCTGATAATCACGGCCACACAGGTAGAAACTGCACTCTCCAAAGCTAAGAATACAGCATCCATGGGACCAGATGACATCCCAGGCTGTGTACTACATGAACTACAAAATGAACTGGCACCTCATCTAAGTGTCATGTTTAATCATAGCCTCACCTCAGGCTTCGTGCCCACTGAGTTGCGCACAGCTACAGTTATCCCGCTCCACAAGGGAGGATCCACCTTGGATCCCGGGAACTACCGTCCCATCAGTCTGACAAGCCTGATTTGCAAGGGCATGGAACGCATTATCATGGAACTTATAAACAAAGACATTGGCAACCTTCAAACACTGGACCCCACCCAGTTTGGGTTTGTGAAGGGCTGATCTTGTCTCCTGTATCTGATTGACTTCTTCGAATCAGTCTCCAGAGCTGTGGACGAGGGTAAGGCAGTCCACACAGCCTATCTGGACCTCGCCAAGGCCTTTGACACCATCCCCCACTCTGGAATCATAGATAAACTTACCAAGCTGGGCATAAATCCCTACGTCACTCGATGGGTTGCTAACTGGCTTACTGATAGAAACCAGACAGTAAAAGTAGCAGACTCCAAATCCAGCTCCAGACAAGTGGAGTAACTCAGGGTTCAGTCCTGGGACCACTCGTTTGGCATCTACTTCTCTGAAGTACAGGCCAACGCTAAGGGACTCTGGCTAACAAAGTTTGCAGATGACTGCAAACTGGGAGCCATTATTGAATCCCCAAATGATGTGGATATTCTACAAAAGGGACTTACAGAAACAGATGCCTGGTGCCAGAGCCATGGGCTCAAGCTTAATGCCAAGAAATGTATAGTTATCCCCTTTGGGAAAAAAACATGTACCCATGAATTATCACATAGGTGGCAGGGCACTAAACATTGAAAGTGTGATGAGAGACTTAGGGACACAGGTGGACAGTGGTCTCACTTTCGATAACCACATTGCCACAACGGTCAGGAAATCCTTCTATGTGGCACACCTCATCACTAAGGGCTTTTCATCCAGAAAAAAGGGCTTTTCATCCAGAAAAAAGGAGGTCATTGTCCCACTGTACTTATCCCTCATTAGTCCCATTATAGAGTATAATGCCCCGTTTGGTATGTACCTCACAAGACATCTGCAACCGCTTGAAAGGCCACAGAAATACCTCACTAAAAGAATCACAGGCCTAAAGCAGATGCCATATACTGACCATCTAAACAAACTCCAGCTATACTCTGTAGCATATCGTCTACTCAGAGGAGATCTCTGCTTAACATACAAGGTCATGTTGAACCCTGAGCTGTTGGACATGCTCCACTTAAAGAAATCCCAATCCCTCAGAGCCTCACACTCCAGGGATCCAAACCTTGTCATCACAATGAACAAAACAAGCTGGAGGGATAAGTTCTTAACCCAGAGACTCCCCATACTCTTGAATAAACTGCCCATACATATCAAGCAGAGCGCCTCTTTGGCCCTCTTCAAAAGGAACCTTGATGATTGAATGGGAGATAGGAAATTCACCCCGGGGATCACGTCAGTCGCCCTGCTAGATAGGGGCCTGGAGAAGTAAATATTGTGGGAAGAAATATCCAGGGAATTGTTATGGCTAGGCTTGCATAGGCCCTAGGGCCGATAGCCTAGTACCAACCTATGAACCTATGAGAGGCAGAACTCTATAAGGAAACTGTGTTGCTTGAGATTACAGAACAGCAGGGATCAGGGTATTGATCTTTTTCCCACAGCTGTGCAGTCTTGAAGCTGGTATATACAATTAGCAGGGAATGCATGTGGGGTTGCTTCCTACAAAAATGTTTTTGTGAACGTCTTGCTTTGATATTTTGTACGTTGAGATTTTCATCTCGACAATTTGATATTTGATCTTTGCAGCACTGTAGAAATATTGACCCATATGTACACAGAAATAAATTGATAAAATATACATGCATATATAAACATAAACATGCATACATGCATTTATCTTTATATATTAAGCAGAAATAGGAGAAGGAATACTCCGGAAAAATGCTCAGACCTATCATTTATCCATATTGCAATTACAGCTCTGCAAAATTCCAAAAATCTTTATTACTGTCTTTAGACTTTCAATTGGTACCCTTTCAGAACACCTGTTTTACTTCTATCTACAAACCAAGAACTAGGAAAATGACTTTCATTTAAGGGTCTTTTGTTCTTGAACTCTCTTCCAATAAATCTATGCAACTTACAAATGTTAAATTTTGTAATGGAATGAATAAGCTACTTCTTAAGTTCAATTAAGTGTAAATGTTTTAGCCAAAATAAAGCAATGACACATATGCTGCTCTTTTCATTATCACAATTATAGTAAACTACTGTTTACCTTACATATTTGCATACTTACATCAGAAATCATCAGTAAAATAGTTAGGATAAAAAACAAATGAAGGTGTGTTGTTGCTCATACAAACCAAAACCACAGAAAAAATGCACCAAAAGGACCATGGAAAACTCCTTTTAATGAATAACAGCAAATAAAAGACCAGTATACAGTCCAGATACACAATGTTTCATGTTGAGCGCTTTTCATCAATTAATTCACTTCATCAGAACAAACTGGACCTCACCCCTAAAACGTTTAAATACTCTTTCTTAACAAGCAATCAGTATTCCTAAGGAATGCTCAGCTCACATCAACTTTTTAAAGATGTATGAACCCATTCAACCATAACGAACAAACACTTAGTAAAATCAGTGTGACACTGATTTACAAATTTTTCTTGCGTAGTATTAACCCCCCCCAAAAAACTTTGCATCAAATAAACACTTTCCTTACTATTTCACCCTCTTTATACACGTAAAATATTAAAACATTTTCCATGTAAAATACACGATTATTTGTAAATTCAAACTATGTTGTCTTATTTGCTTTTTCTTTGAGTACTGAGTAAATGCATAAATGGTCATTGAGACCTGGAGGGAAATTAGCAGCTAACCTAAGCTGCCACACGAGTTCTCTCTTGCTCAAGAGGTTCTTTCAGTCACCCCCCCCCCTCACATCAATGTTGACTGCATCTATTATTCCAAATTTAAAACCTGTGTATCCCCCACAGTTTACGCTGCGTCTGTAAAATGCATTAGTCTCCATTTTATTTTTTATTTCATAAAAATGTTCGTAAATTCTGCATTTTAAAGCCTTCTCGGTTTTTCCAGTGTAAAACCCTGGGCAGGCGTTACAAAGTGCAATATGCACTATCCTGTTCGTGTAGCAATTGCCTTTTCTAAAGTGCAGAATACTATTTAAACAGTTGTTAAATGTTAAGGAAGGAACCTACAGTATGTAGCCACATTGAGAACATCAGCCACATGGCTTAGTACTTTCCTCAATGTGACCCTGCCCCACTACATGATTGCCTAAGTTTACTTTGATATTTTTACCCACTTTTGTGGAAAATATGGGTTTTTCACCCACCTTCCTATATATTTCACTAATCGTTTTAAATATTCCCCAATTTTCATATAGAACATGTTTAATCCTATTAGAAAAGGGACTGTGTTGAATAATGAATGCCTTTCTATAGTTGTTCACCTCCATGTCAGAGATAGCATCAGTTCCAAGTTCTCTACAACCATTGCCTGACCCACCCCTAAAATATTCTTCACTGGATTGTATTCTGATGTCACCACAACTCAAAAGGGGTTTGTATTTCTTTCCCCATTCATCAGAAATTTCTTTAATGATGGGTTCAATGAAATGGGGTGGACATCCTCTTTCGAGGAACGTGTTCCTCACCAGCTATAGCCCTACAATAACGTCTTCCCTTTCTGAAGTCATCCTGGCTACTCTAATTGCCTGACTTTTCACTATGCTTTTTTTCTGTTTTTGAGGATGATGACTGTGAAAATGCAAGTAGCTACTGCAAAAAGGTAGGCTTGCGGTACACGTTAGATTTAAAGCCACCAGGAATTCTGGAGACCTTTACATCTAAATAACTAATTTCAAGATCTTGGGTCTCGTATGTAAATCTCAAAAAGTTCTTGCTGTTGTTAATGTATTCAATGAACTGTGGAATATCCTCCTGTTTCCCCTTCCATAAACTAAAAATAACATCCAGGAATCTCAAATATGTACTAATGTACCCATGGTGTCTGTGCTGTTGAAGACATGCTGCAGTTCCCACTCTAGCAAAACTATGTTTGCATATAGGGGGGTGCAAGCCGCCCCCATAGTGACTCCCCTAGTTTGCTGATAGTACTCCCCGTCAAAAAAACATGTAATTGTTGTCCAACATGTGTGCCATAACTTCACATACAAGTTGGAGTCGTCCGGGGTCCAAGTTAAAACATCTAGAAAGGGTACCTTCAAAAAGTTCCATCCCCTCTATTCTAGGTATACAAGTAAACAAATCTTGGACATCAGTGGTCAAAAATAGGACTTCTGACCACAGTTCCTGTTTTAACTGGCCTAGAAAATCCCAAGTATCTTTTAAAATATGGGATATCCCACCCAGAACGTGTTGACAAGTCTTGTCCACAAAAACTGCTAAATTGTGAGTTTTTGACCCACAAGCCTATACAATGGGCCTAAAAGGGTAGAAAACAGTGCTCTTATGAATTTTCGGTATACCGAAAAAAAGAAGGAATTTCTGGGTGGGTATTGATCAAGAAGTTATATACTTCTATAGGAATTCTCTGTTCTAATAGATATTACTCCAGGTGGCCGTCTATCCTCTGGTATGCAATATTTATTTGGTTTCTAGATACTGGGATATAACTCTGTTTATCAAATAGCATTTCCTGCATCTTGTTGATATAGTCATCTGTATTGCACACCACAACTCCCCCTCCTTTATCCGGGGCCATAATTCTAAGTGTTTTATCACCCCTCAGTTCTTTCATCAACTTTCTCTCTTGAGTATTTAAATTAAAGAAGAATTTTTTCTCCTCTGCCCATAATTTACAAACTTCCTCTTTTACCACTTTCTCAAAGATGCTTATTAAAGGGTGTAAAAGGGGATTTGTAAGTGCTGTTTTTCTTTAAACAGTTTTTTATATGCAGTAAGTCCTTCCTGAGCATCAGAGAATAGTACCTGAACATTTAGTTTTCTAGTATATAAATGAATGTCCACCATCACTTCAGCTAAACTGGGAATTTGGGTGGGGACAAATGTAAACCTCTTAGAAAAGAGAGTAAAAAATTCCTCCTTAATATCTTTAGATGTATAATTGTAAATACTGAAACCGTGAAATGTGTAAACTATTTGGAAACCATCACTGTTCAATAAAGTGTTCTGCTCCCTCCCCGAATTCCAAATCCCTTCAATTGATTCCTCTGGTTGTAAAATTCTCTCTTTCCTGTATTGGCTATCCTTTTCAAGTGTCTGGATATAAGAAAATCCCCTGGGTTGGATCTGTTGCGGTCATCTAGGTCCCCAAAACTGTCACCCATATTGCCATTGCCATGCATGCCAGAAGGCACTGTATCTTCATTTTCTAACTCGTACAGTACTTAACTTGTTCTTTTTTCTATACAAGTCTTATTAGTAGGGTATACTTCATATAAGTCACACTGGCGTATGTCATGGTTCAATTTTCTCTTTTTCTTATGAAACTGTATATTACACTTAGTCTCTACTCTGTTAATAATTTTAGTGTACAGTCTTTCATACTGGGAAAATAGAAGGTCCTGGAGAATACATTGATTCATCTCATTTAATTCCCTCTCCAGTTGCACTTTTATTTGTTCCTGGTAAAACAGTACTTTGCCAAGTAAATCCAAGCCCCAGTGATCAAATAAACCTGTAAAATCTCTGATCATTTCAGTGCTGTAATGTAGCCCAAATGGAAATTTAAAAACCCTTAAGCCCTAAGGCACAACTTTTAAATGAATACATTCAGAAAAATACATGCTCTCTATTTGCAAAGTTTTAAACCTGTATAATTTTTTCTCAAATGCAAAAATCAATTATTTTAAAGAGTTATAAGAAATAACATTAACAGAATGATGAATAATAACTTTTTCACTAGATGTATTATTGAGCTCCTGAAAATTAAAACTTTTTTTTAACTAAATTGTCATAAATGTTGACACTGTCATTGATGCCCACAGGCAAGTCAGTTTGGTCAGAAGACAAAGAACTAGAGCTGCAGTCTGCATTCTCTCTAGTAATAGACTGTGAATAATTTTGGTTTACAATACCTCTTTTTTGCATATTCAATAAACCTCGAATGTCCGCTCGACTCTCGGACTGGATAAAGTTCGTTTCCACTCCATTGTAAACTGCTCTGTTGAGCAGGGGGCCAAAAACTCTGTTTTGTGGAAGGGCACTTTCTTCTTGCATTGTAGGACACTTGCTCGTCTCCTGGTCTCCGCAATGATGAATAACGGCTGCCATGATGATGTCATGGCATCTCCTTGATTCTTGCACTTCCCCTTTCAAGCAAGGGAGGGCGGTCTTCGTTGCCATGGGAACCTCCGCTCCGTTCTCCATTAAAACCACTTATCCCAGTGGTTTTAAAAGTTGTCATTTCCTTGTTAAATTTGGAAAAAAGTTGTAGGAGTCTGCCAACCTCCCCTTTTAACTCTGCCAGTTCCCTTTTCAGGGCACCAAGCTCACCTACCGATGTAGGGCTCATTTCAGCTGCCACATCAAAGGTGTCCAAAGAATCCATGGTCCCCACACCAGATAAGAAAGACAAAAAAAACAAATGAAGGTGTGTTGTTGCTCAACAGACCAAAACCACAGAAAAAATGCACCAAAAGGACCATGGAAAACTCCTTTTAATGAATAAAAGCAAATAAAAGACCAGTATACAGTGCAAATACACAGTGTTTCATGCTGAGTGCTTTCATCAATGAATTGACTTCATCAGAATAAACTGAACCTTACCCCTAAAACATTTAAATACTCTTTCTTAACAAGCAGTCAATCAGTATTCCTAAGGAATGCTCAGCTCACATCTACTTTTTAAAGAAACATTAACCCATTCAACCGTAATGAACAAACCTGAACAGACCCTGGGTGACTCCAACTTGTATGTAAAATTATGGCACACGTGTTAGACAAAGATTACATGTTTTTTGAGGGAGAGTACTATCAGCAAACTAGGGGAGTCACTATGGGGGCAGCTTGTGCCACCCCCATATGCAAACATAGTTTTGCTAGGGTGGGAACTGCAACATGTCTTCAACAACAGACACCATGAGTACATTAGTACATATTTGAGATTCCTGGATTTTATTTTATGGAAGGGGAAACAGGAGGATATTCCACAGTTCATTGAATACATTAACAGCACAAACTTTTTCAGATATACACATGAGACCCAATATCTTGAAATTAGTTATTTAGATGAAAAGGTCTCCAGAATTCCTGGTGGCTTTAAATCTAATGTGTACCGCAAGCCTACCTTTTGCAATAGCTACTTGCATTTTCAAAGTCATCATCCTCAAATACCGAAAAAAGCATAGTGAAAGGTCAGGCAGTTAGAGTAGCAAGGATGACTTCAGAAAGGGAAGACGTTATTGTAGGGCTAGAGCTGGTGAGTAACACGTCCCTTGAAAGAGCATATCAATCCCATTTCATTGAACCTATCATTAAAGAAATTTCTGATGAATGGGGAAAGAAATACAAACCCCTTCTGAGTTGTGGTGACATCAGAATACGATCCAGTGAAGAATACTTTAGGGGTAGGTCAGACAATGGTTGTAGAGAACTTGGAACTGATACTCTCTCTGGCATGCAGGTGAACAACTATAGTAAGGCATTCATTATTCAACACAGTCCCATTTCTAATAGGATTAAACATTCTATATGAAAATTGGGGAATATTTAAAATGAATAGTGAAATGTATAGGAAGGTGGGTGAAAAAAAATATCAGAGTAAACTTAGAAAACCACTTAGTAGGGCAGGGTCACATTGAGGAAAGTACTAAGCCATGTGGCCGATGTTCTCAATGTGGATACATACTGCAGGTTCCTTCCTTAACACTGAACAACAGTTTAAATAGTGTTCTGCACTTTAGAAAAGGCAACTGCTACACTAACAGGATAGTGTATCTTGCATTTTGTAACACCTGCCCAGGGTTTTACATTGGAAAAACCGAGAGGGCTTTAAAATGCAGAATTTACAAACATTTTTATGAAATAGAAAATAAAAAGGAGACTAATGCTCTTTACAGACACAGCGTAATTTGTGGGGGATACACAGGTTTTAAATTTGGAATAACAGATACGGTCAACATTGATGTGAGGGGGAGTGACTGGAAGAACCTCTTGAGAAAGAGAGAACTCATGTGGCAGCTTAGGTTAGCTGCTAATTTCCCTCCAGGTCTCAATGACCATTTATGCATTTACTCAGTACTCAAGGAAAAAGCTAATAAGATAACATAATATATTTGAATTTACAAATAATCATGTATTTTACATTGAAAATGTTTAAATATTTTACTTACGTGTGCATAAAGAGGGTGAAATAGTAAGGCAAGTGTTTATTTGATACAGGCAGTTTTTTTGGGTTTAATATTACGCAAGAAAAAAAATTTAAATCAGTATACTGATTTTACTAAGTGTTTGTTCATTATGGATGAATGGGTTCATGTTTCTTTAAAAAGTGGATGTGAGATGAGCATTCCTTAATGTTACTAATTGACTGCTTGTTAAGAAAGAGTATTTAAATGTTTTAGGGGTGAGGTTCAGTTTGTTCTGAAGTCAATTCATTGATGACAGCACTTAACATGAAACACTGTGTATTCAGACTGTATACTTGTCTTTTATTTGCTTTTATTCATTGCGAGTTTTCCATGGTCCTTTTGGTGTATTTTTTTCTGTTTTTTATCTGTTGAGCACCAACACACCTTCATTTGTTTTTTGTCTTTATCTGGTGTGGGGACAATGGATTCTTTGGACACCTTAGATGTGGCAGCTGAAATGAGCCCTACATCGGTAGGTGAGCTTGGCACCCTGAAAAGGGAACTGGTGGAGTTAAAAGGAGGTTGGCAGACTCCTGGAACTTTTTTCCAACTTTAACAAGGAAATGACAACTTTTAAAACCACTAGGACAAGTGGTTTTAATGGAGAACGGAGCGAGGTTCCCATTGCAATAAAGACAGCCCTCCCTTGCTTGAAAGGGAAGTTCAAGAATCAATGAGACGCCATGACATCATCACAGCAGCCATTATTCAACATGGCGGAGACCAGGAGATGAGCAAGCGTCCTACATTGCAAGAAGGAAGTTCCCTTCCACAAAAAAAAAAGAGAGTTTTTGGCCCCCTGCTCAACGAAGCAGTTTACAATGGAGCGGAAACAGACTTTATCCAGTCAGAGTCGAGCGGACATTCGGGGTTTATTGAATATGCAAAAAAGAGGTACTGTAAACCAAAATTATTCACAGTCTATTAGTAGAGAGAATGCAGACTGTCGCTCTAGTTCTTTGCCTTCTGGCCAAACTGACTTGCCTGTGGGCAACAATGACAGTGTTAACATTTATGACAATTCAGTTAAAAACAAGTTTTAATTTTCAGGAGCTCAATAATACATCTAGTGAAAACGTTATTCATCATTCTATTAATATTACTACTTATAACTCTTTATAAGAATTGATTTTTGCATTTGAGAAAAATTATACAGGTTTAAAACTTTGCAAATAGACAGCATATATTTTTCTGAATGTATTCATTTAAAGGTTGTGCCTCAGGGCTTAAGGGTTTTTAAATTTCCATTTGGGCTACATTACAGCACTAAAATGATCAGAGATTTTGCACGTTTATTTGATCAGTGGGGCTTGGATTTACTTGGCAAAGTCCTGTTTTACCAGGAACAAATGAAAGTGCAACTGGAGAGGGAATTAAATGAGATGAATCAATGTATTCTCCAGGACCTTCTATTTTCCCAACATGAAGGACTGTACACTAAACTTATTAACATAGTAGAAACTAAGTGTAATATACAGTTTCATATGAAAAAGAGAAAAATTGAACCGTGCTATAAGCCAGTATGACTTACATGAAGCATACCCTACTAATAAGACTTATATAGAAAAAAAAGAACAAATGAAGTAGGATACGAGTTAGAAAATGAAGATACAGTGCCTTCTGGCATGCATAGCAATGGTGATATGGGTGATAGTTTTGGGGACCTAGTTGACAACAGACCCAACCCAGGGATTTTCCTATACCCAGATGCTCGAAACGGATAGCGGAATACAGGAAAAATAATTTTACAACCAGGGAAATCAATGGAAGGGATTCGGAAACCAGGGGAGGGGCAGAACACTTTATTGAACAGTGATGGTTCCCAAATAGTTCACACACTTCACGGTTTCAATATTTACAATTATACATCTAATGATAATAAGGGGGAATTTTTTACTCTCTTTTCTAAGGGGTTTAAATTTTTCCCCAAATACCCAATTTAGCTGAAGTGATGGTGGACATTCATTTATGTACTAGAAAACCAAATTTTCAGGTACTATTCTCTGATACTCAGGAAGGGCTTACTGCATATAAAAAAAGACTGTTTAAAGAAAAACAGCACTTACAATCCCCCTTTACACCCTTTAATAAGCATCTTTGAGAAAGTGGTAAAAGAGGAAGTTTATAAATTATGGGCAGAGGAGAAAAAATTCTTCTTTAATTTAAATACTCGAGAGAAAGTTGATGAAAGAACTGAGAGGTGATAAAACACTTAGAATTATGGCCCTGGATAAAGGCCAGATGACTATATAAACAAGATGAAGGAAATGCTATTTGATGAACAGAGTTATATCCCAGTATCTGGAAACCAAATAAATATTGCATACCAGAGGATAGACAACTACCTGGAGGAATATCTATCAGAACAGAGAATTCCTATAGAAGTATATAACTTATTGATCAATACCCACCCAAAAATTCCTGCTTTTTTCAGTATACCAAAAATTCACAAGAGCATTGTTTCCCCTTTTAGGCCCATTGTAGCGGCCTGTGGGTCAAAAACTCACAATTTAGCAGTTTTTGTGGACAAGACTTGTCAACACATTCTGGATGGGATATCCCATATTTTAAAAGATTCTTGAGATTTTCTAGGCCAGTTAAAACAGCAACGGTCCGCTAATGATTGGCAGAAATTTTTATGGTGCTGAGTTGCCAGCCTGATGCCCAACCTTCAGCGAAGGCATGCCCATTCACGCTTGTCTTTTGGAGACCACTCGACTGCGGGGAGGACATGCAGACTCCACACAGAAGGCACAGAATCAAACAGGAGAACCTCTTGCTGTGAGACAACAACGCTACCACTGTACCACCGTGGCTTCCGGTAAAAATATCAAAGTAAACTTAGAAAATCACTAAGTACCAACTGAATGGCAAACACTGATGCAAAGTCAAACTGAAACCAAAAATCACCAGCCATTCGTCCTGCTGGTGATTTCTGGTTTCAGTTTAAACTTAGAAAATCACTTGGTGGGGCATGGTCACATTGAGGAAAGTACTAAGCCATGTGGACGATGTTCTCAATGTGGATACATACTGCAGGTTCCTTCCTTAACATTGAACAACAGTTTAAATAGTGTTCTGCACTTTAGAAAAGGCAATTGCTACACAAACAGGATAGTGTATATTGCACTTTGTAACACCTGCCCATGGTTTTACATTGGAAAAACTGAGGGGGCTTTAAAATGCAGAATTTACAAACATTTTTATGAAATAAAATGGAGACTAATGCTCTTTACAGACACAGCGTAAACTGTGAGGGATACACAGGTTTTAAATTTGGAATAATACATACGGTCAACATTGATGTGAGGGAGGGGTTGATTGGAAGAACCTCTTGAGCAAGAGAGAACTCATGTGGCAGCTTAGGTTAGCTGCTAATTTTTCAGGTCTCAATTACCATGTACGCATTTACTCAGTACTCAAGGAAAAAGCGAATAAGATAACATAATATATTTGAACAACATTGATGTGTGTGTGTGTGTGTGTGGGGGGTGGGGGTGGGGGGTGACTGGAAGAACCTCTTGAGCAAGAGAGAACTCATGTGGCAGCTTAGGTTAGCTTCCAATTTCCCTCCAGGTCTTAATTACCATTAATGCATTTACTCAGTACTCAAGGAAAAAGCCAATAAGATAACATAATATATATATTTGAATTTACAAATAATCATGTATTTTACATGGAAAACGTTTTAATATTTTACTTGTGTGTATAAAGACAGTGAAATAGTAAGGAAAGTGTTTATTTGATACAGAAAGTTTTTTTGGGGTTTAATATTATGCAAGAAAAAAATTTAAATCAGTGTACTGATTTTACAAAGTGTTTGTTCATTATGGTTGAATGGGTTCATGTTTCTTTAAAAAGTGGATGTGAGCTGAGCATTCCTTAGGAATACTGATTGCTTGTTAAGGAGGACTATTTAAATGTTTTAAGGGTGAGGTTCAGTTTGTTCTGATGAAGTCAATTCATTGATGAAAGCACTCAACATGAAACAATGTGTATTTGGACTGCATACTGGTCTTTTATTTGCTTTTATTCATTAAAAGGAGTTTTCCATGGTCCTTTTGGTGCATGTTTTCTGTGGTGAAAATAGTTAGGATACTAGGCTCTGCAATACGTAACCAAACTACATTGCAAAACAAAATATTTAAACTATGCAAATGCTGATACTGAAATATACTGCTTGCATTTACTTCTGTGCAGTGTATGCCAAGCATTCACATACTTTTAAATTGTTTAATCTCTTCTATCTTTGGTCAGGACCATGTCTGATAAAGATTTTTAGTACAAATTACCTGATTAAAAATACATAATATGGATAACTCTCTCCATCAGCTTATTTTCCAGGAGGACACCTAGTAGCAAGGATGTTTGGGGCAATCAAAGATTTGTACTCTAAGTATACATGACCTTTTAGTATCAGGTAGAGATTCAACAAAGAATTTACAATCTGTACTTGCTGAAGCCAAAGTCCATGCTCCTGCCAATGGATATATGTCACGTGACAGATCCACATAGTACCACTGTGGTACAAAACAGATATTTCTTATCAGCACTGGCTTTTTGGTTGCAGTAGATTAAATCTTAACCCTCACTGCTTCACAATGACTGACCAAAGGTTACACTGATGTATTGCAGGAAGTCTCTGTATGACACAGTTAGCAGATCTGTGACAAACATCTGCTAGTGTTAATATTCAACGCTCACAAGCTTCTAAGCTATTTGGCAGACAGAATCTCAAAGGCCCATTCATAGTGAGAAGCCTCTGTGCCACATCAATTCAGTAAGACACACAGGGGGGCATTCACATCACTGCCAGTATACAGTACTGACAAACTTCTGCACTACATTGTGGCAGACAGTACCACAGAGTTTTTTTCTGATTGATATGCCTTTGTTTTACATCAGTACAATACAACCAATCCCTTGAAAGTATACTAGTCAGTATCAACAATTACACAAGCTTAGTATGCGCAACCATTAGTGTCCTCACAACATGTATGTTAACATTGTTATCAAGACTGACAATGCTGCTGGGTGGTCTGACAGTGTGCAAAAATTAATCACAGAAACCATTTCTACCATATACATTAATGCATTACGGGCACATATCAGTTAAATTTTACCAAACTCTTATCAATGATATCTAAAACCAGTAGTTACATAAAATGGGTTTCATACTACTAAAACGGAGCTGATACTTTCTGTTCTTTTATCACACCACAAACATTTATGCAACTCTCCAAACATTAAACAGACTTGCTTCACTGTAATTTACTCAGCTCTTAAAATTAAAGAGCATCAAAATTCTCGCTTGCATCCTACTGCCTGGCTGAGATTTTACAGCAATATTTTGTTTGCTGCCATGTCAAAGACAGAGATGCAGCAGAGGCATCAAGTTTGTTTGCAATGCCATTTGTGTTGTTGGCAGAGTGTACTTTCTTCCACATCTTTGCCCACACTAAAATGTACTCGAGTCTGTGAGTTGTGCTTTGTGAACAGTTTGTCAATTTGATTTTTGTAGTTTTCTGAGACTTTTCTACTTTACTGACACTGTGAATGATTCGACTATTTGCAGAGTGTCACTGTATGAATTTGGAAATAATCCTTTGCACTGATGTGTGTGGCTTTGGGAGAGCGCTTTATAAATTATATATAAGCTCATATGCACTATTTCACACGTATAGTATTTTAAAGTTTGTTTACAGGTATGCTATTGATAAATGAATGTTTTCATAGTACATATTGTTTTCAACCAAAACAAAACCACAACTCAAACGCATACAAGAATCAACCATAAATCCAGGAAAAACACTTGAAGCTCCTTCAGCTAACATACCATTTAATTCATTAAAGCATTTTCATCTCAAATATCATGAGACTTCATCAGAATGATGAAACCCACTAAACAAGTTTTCTTATCCACATGACATGTAAAAAATCAACCAATGAATTTAAACCTTCCCTCCTTACTAATATAATAGATTTAAACAAGTATTTTGAAACATATACATGCAAAATCCCATATCACTTATAAACATCAACATTTCATATCTTTTAACCACGTACGTTTTAAAATGTTTCCTTAGATGTGTTATAATATAGCTTATAGTAAGGAGGGAAGATTTAAATTCACTGGTTGATTTGTATGCATTTTTTAAATTTAGACTGTTAATGGGTTTTATCATTCTGATTAAGTCACGGCATCTTTGAGATGAAAGCACACAATTAAACTGTGTATTTGCTGAAGGAGCTTCAAGCATCTTTTTTTTTTCTACATATTGTTTTTACCCTTTTTTCATTTCTCCATATGTTTTGAGTTTCTAACACTGTGACAGGAACACAGACTCTTTATATACACTTGTATGTGTAATGTGATGCTGATCATAACCGTGTAATCTATTTTTTCTTATAATTACAGTTGCATGATACTGCTATTACTGGCAAGCAGTTACAGTAAAATACAAACATCAGCTACAACTGGCAACGTATCAGCAACCCTGTGCAGGACATCTGCAGTCTGTGCAGCATATACTGCTTTAGCTCATTACGGCATTATATAATGCCTTGTGATGTATAAATATTGCATCTATTATACCCATTTAACACAAACATGGTTATTTAGACCATGCTGTTCATCTGTGCTGCCTCCATGCCTTAAAATTTAAGTATGCAACTCTGTGTTATGACTTGCATTACTTTCAGCAAAAAGTGCATTACACACACCAGTATTCAGGAGGCTGTTAACTGTTAAGAGTATGCTCAACAAGGTATTAAGGTTGAAAGTAATTCTGCTACAAATATGTAACATAAATAAGGTATAAATAAAGCTTGCTTAAATGTAGAAATAGAGTTAGCAATATGTGATTAGCATCCATACTAAATGACTGTGGCTTGAAAAATAAGGAATTTGCTTAATGGACATGTTTCCTACAGAATCAGCAAGAAAGTATGCATTTCACACTGTCAGCAAAAAGCTGACCTCTTACAGACTTCGTGTGTATGCATTTCACATGGTCAGTAAGAGCAAAAATGTAAAAAACAGGATGTATGCAGGTTCTTTAACAATCTGTACATGTTTTTATTATATGACTGTTAAGCAAGGAAGTTTGAATGGATATGCTTTCATCAAGTCAGCGTTTGCACAAGATGTTTCCTTTAAAGACAATACCAGTACTATTTCTCTACAGGATGAAAACATATTTTTCAGCAAACGGATGTTTTCATACAAAGACCACAATATAATACTATGGAGAAAAACAGGATGTAAAACCACTATAGAGAGATTATAGCAGATAACATTGTTAGAGATATTTGTGTAGGAACACCCATTTGTTCCGAGGTAATATTGTATCTCTCACATCATCCATGCTGTTTAAGAAGTAAAGTAGCACAGTACCTGAAGCTAACAGTAGTTTGTGTGATTTGTTATAAAAAGATATTTATTGGTTACTGCTTTTATGACAGACTGATGCTGCATCAGTGTATATTCCGCAAGTTTCTGTGGGCAACTGGCTGTGAATTCAATTTTAGCTAGACTTTGATTTCAGTAGAATCCAGCCAGCAAGACATTAGTGTCTTAAGAAGACTTCTGTTCCAGCACAGTAAGCAGCACCTTGATAGTTAATTCTTCAATGGTGAGCCAGGCCTGCATTCAAAAACAGAGGCAGTGGTAAGGCCTGCAGTGGATCACTTCAGTCAAACTGCAGTAACTAACATTTGTATACATGTGTAAATCCTAAACAGAAGTACTCCAGTTTATGCAGCTTGCAGCAGTAAAGATTCTCAGACGTCTGAATCCAGATTGAGCCTGCAATCCAGGAAAGTCACAGTGCTATAAATTCTCCAAGAAATGATGGACATCTACTATTCACAGCAGTTTGCTGCCTGCTGTGTTTCACCAGCTTCTTGAGCGACTCTGAACAATTTCCAGCCATCTGCAACAACAGACTGATCACCTGTTTTCTTGCTAACTGGTAAGACCTTTTTCTATATCACATTTTTAGTATGGAAGCTATCAGACAGAATTCAAGCAAGTGTAAGGCAAGCTTTACTCAATGTAGCAGAACAACCAGATAAAATATAGTACATTGCAATGTTGGTATACACAGCACTTTAGTAAATGTAAAACCTTATTAGGGCAAGTCGACATGCAGGCATTATGTAAGTGGATTGTAACATTTGATTGGTATTTGCAACAAAAAAAATGAAGTATGTCATAGTAAATGTTTATTGTGTGATTCAACAGAAACTGCATTTTGTGTGCCATGCCATAAAATAGTATTGCATGATAATGCTAAAAAAATCAGACTGTGAAAACAGACCTTTTCATGATAAAGAATTAACTAAGAGTAAAGTGTTTTCATTATATCCAGATGTAAAGCAATGTCCTGATAGTTCATTAATTTCTGAATTACAACAGTCACATCTGTTATTGATAGAATCCTCTATAGATCTTGTGACACCCTTTAAAAATTATGTACACGTGTGGAATGATGCCACGACTACACATACAGATGAGGACAGAAACAAGGCTTATGATAAACTGACAGAAGAATTTAATACATTCTTAAAAGACAAACAAGGTGAGTTTAAAAAGTTCAGGAATGACATAGGAGCCCTGCAGTCAACAGAGAAATCTAATATCAGGTATCATACATCCCTTAAACAATTACAGGCAGAAATGACAGACCTTAAACAGTGTTTGAAGGAAAAGGAAGAAGAATTAGATGAATTAAGAGAGACTAACCTACAAATTCATGGGAATCATGAATTATAACAGGGAAGTTATAGAGGATTATGCAGCCGTGGCTGCTCCCCTATGCAAAATGTTACAGGAACAAAAGAACTCCACCTTTCTAGAGTGGGGACCCATGAAGAGGAGGCATTTTCACAAATAAAAGTAAAATTAGCACAAGATACAGAATTAATAGCACCCACACCAAAGTTACAGTTTGTACTACAAGCAGCAGCAGGGAAAAAGACACTGTGGTACTACTACAGGAATGGCCACATGGTAGCAACAATAGAATGGAAAAAACATTACGTCCAATCACTTTCTGCAGTAGGACGATGACTCCAGTAGAACTGGGCTACCGCCCATGTATACAGCAATTATTAGCCACTTACTGGGGTATTAAACTGAGTACCTAAATGTATTTTCCAGCATTATAGTACAAACACCACATCAAGCAGTAAAAGCTCTGATGGACAATTTTGAAATGAATAAAATTACAGATGGTATTATTCAGGCAGCCTTTGCAAAATGGATGGCACTTTTTGGAATGAAAACTGCCACTATACAGACAGGGGACAAATACTATTTGTCCAATTATATGTGATATGAAGGGAAACAGCATAACTGTTTAGAAAAGATAATGTCATCTGATGTGCAATTTTTGGCATCTGATTTTGATTACTTTAAGCCATCCATCTTTGTGGATGGAGCATGATATATTGGGACAAAGGAAGATACTGGACAGGATTTGCCATAGTTCCAGAGAATCCACAACTGGATTCTCCCCAAACTAATCAAGTTACCAGTACACATGTCAGCTCAAAGAGCTGAAATGGAAGCAGTACTATATGTGCTAAAGTATTACAACCCTGTTAATACTTTTTCAGACAGTGCTTGTGTAGTAAATTCTTTAAGACTGCAAATGGAAACCTGGGTAAGGCGAGGATTTGTGAATAGTGCAAGTAAACCATTACGGTATGCTGAAGTATTAAAAGGAAAATATAAAGTTATAACAATATCAAATCAACAGGAACAGTACAGCATTTTGAAAGTAAAAGACAACCAGTGAAACTTACAGGTTAAATGTGTTAGCTGATACTTTGGCAAAACAAGCAGCACAAAATGGAAAAGAACTTCCAGAATATGAGTATGCCATTGTAGAAGTTAGTGTCTTAAAAGAGTTAGACGAAGAGTCAGTAGAAAAAGACCTTGTAAATATACAAACAGGGCTTAAAAAAAGAAACTGATCAGTGCAAACTAGCAGGTATACCACCAAAGGAGTACTATGTACACACTACTTCCAAGGGGTTACAGTTGCCATATGTACCATTTCAGTTGGCACACCAGTTGGTCAAGTTAAATCACCAAATACTGGGACAAGTAGCAGCTGATAAGCTATGGGCAGTTGTAAAAGAAAAGTATTGGAACCCAAATTTATAAAAGGTCTGCAAGCTAACTGTAAAAGAATGTTTAACCTGTCTGCAGGTAAATGCTAAACGCAAAAGGCCTTAGTTACATCGGGTGCAGCCAGCAGATGGGCCATGGTATGCCGTTCAAATAGATTATGCAGGTCCTTTGCCAACAGAAAGGGAGGTTACAGATACCTACTGGTAGTAGTGGATGTTTTCTCAAAATAAGTAGAAGCAATTCCTACCAAAACAATAATGGCAAAAGTAACTGCAGAAGCTTTATGGAAAAATATCTTTTGCCATTGGAGATGGCCACGGGTCACAGAGTCAGACAATGGCCCACAGTTTGTTAGTGATCTTATTAAACGAATGTGTAATTTGTTAGGCATACAGCAAAGGTTTCATGTACCATACCATCCACAATCTAATGGCATTGCAGAACGTATGAATTGGATGTTAGAATGTCTAAAAAAGGCATGCTTAAAAAAGGGCAATACATGGATACATCATCTGCCTGGTATTTTAATGAGCATTCGAGTGACACCAATCAGCAAAACAGGTACTTCCACATATGAAATAATGACAGGCCGCAGAATGCCCATACAATTACCATTTGACCCAGATATACCTAATGGTAGGCCCATGCTCGAAATCAGCAAACATCAGGAATGGCTAAAACAACTTACTACCATATGTGGCTACAATGCAAGGGAACAGCGTTCCATCTATGGAAAAAGGTGCCAATATTACCAGCTGAAGAAAACCTTCCTTGCGGAACAAAAGTACTGATAAAAACGTTCCAAATGGAAGGATCATGGGTTAGCAATTGGCAAGGCCCTTTTGAAGTAGTGAAACAAACTGGACAATTAAGAGCACAAAATAAATAAAAAAAACGAACAATGTTGGTACATAAAGATCAACTAAGAATGATCAAAAACAGTGGGCAATGTAAATCTGATTAAGTGCATTCTCTTGTAGGTTTCCAACAACAACAAAAAAAAAAAAAAACAATGAAACTGACATGGTTTAAAGGTCATCCTTTTGAAAATCCAGTTTCAGATGACCAAAGGCAAAATCAATTGACAATGGAAATTTTATTTAAAGGATGTTTTTTAAAGCAATACTAATTATCATTATATTGCTTAGCATTAAATTGTATTTACAACCTGTTAATGAAACCATAAAATTACATAAAAAGAAAGTAAAGAAATGTGGAAAAGTGAACAAGACTGGTCACTATCTTTTAATACCTTTTTAGCAAAACAATGTTGGTATGCAAAAAGCATGAATGTTTCTAATTGTTGGGTATGTGGTTCAATACCAAAAATGACAGGGGTCATACCCTTTAATACCTATTCCACAAAACTCCCTTAGTAGGTGGAGGGTATTAATAAATGAGACAGGAGACCAAGTCATAAATGTACAGCTACGTAAAGCAAGAGTACAGTTATCTGTTATAGTGCAGGGAATCACGTTTTCAACAAAATGGAACTGTTCCAGTGGGTAACAGTAATTGCATTCAAATAACTGAAATGATAAACTTTCACAACCACATACCAGTACGTGCAGTATTTTTTCATGGTTTTCCTATTTTAATACCAATTAAGGATCAGTTAATATTAAGCGATATAGCAGTGTTTCATTTTTCCCAAAAAGATAAAAACGATTGTAAAACCAATATTACATGTTGGCGAACTAAAACAGATAAAAACTTTACAGTTGTACATGATAAAACTCCTACTATGGAGCAAGTAAATGGCAGTCTGGTAAATAGCAGTGTTACTCTGTCAGATGGGTTATATTAAATCTGTGACAAACATGCTTATAAAATGGTTAGCAGATGGATGATATGGCACCTGTTACATACGGTTAGTGGTACCAGCAATGAATCACGTAAAAGAATTACCAAGAGGAAGCATTAGAAATGCAAAAAAGAAAAGGGATACATTACCTGTGATTGAAAGTCTAGAAAATCCAGTACACACCTTAGATATATCACGTATTTATCATCAAAATCTTGATTATATTAAATTAAAAGATATGGATTTAGGAGATGATGTAATCTCTGGAGTAGGTATTTTCCCTTGGCATGGGGCTGCAAAAGCCATCTGGGTACTGAGAAAACTATCCAAACTAGTTGAGGTATTGGCAAATGCCACTTTAAATGCAGTCCTTGACATTACTGTCAAAATGACAGCTATACAAACTATGGTTTTACAAAATCGAATGGCATTAGATTACATACAAGCATACGAAGGGGGTACATGTGCTTTAATAGGAGAACAATATTGTACATTTATTCCAGACAAAACAGAATCTGTAAAAGCACATTTAGAAGTGATTGTGCAAGTGTCTCAACATGCTAGAAAAAACTGGAATGATGACTGGAGTGAATGGTTTAGTAGTCTATTTACAGGATGGACAGGAAGGATCATTATATTTTTTTAATTTCTTTTATTATTGTAGTGCTTGGTTGCATATTATTTACATGTACTAATTACTGTTAATTGTCATAATGCGAAAGTATTATCAAATAATGCTGAATTTATACCCCTGGTTTAAAATAAAACAAAAGAGGGAATTGTTAGAGTATGCTCACACAAGGTATTAGGGTTGAAAGTAATTCTGCTACAAATATGTAACATAAATAAGGTATAAAATAAAGCTTGCTTAAATATAGAAATAGAGTTTAGCAATATGTGATTAGCATCCATACTAAAGGGATGCTACATGACTGGGGCTTGCGAAATAAGGAATTTGCTTAATGGACATGTTTCCTACAGAATTGGCAAGAATGTATGCATTTCACACTATCAGCAAAAAAGCTGGCCTTTTACAGACTTGGCATGTATGCATTTTGCATGGTCAATAAGAGCAAAAATGTAAAAAAAAAATGGATGTATGCATTTCACATGGTTAGTTAAGAGCAAAAATGTAAAAAACAGGATGTATGCAGCTTCTTTAAAGAATGGACAACATCTCTACATGTTTCTATTATATGACTGTTAAGCAAGGAAGTTTGAATGGATATGCTTTCATCAAGTCAGCATTTGCACAAGATGCTTCCTTAAAAGACAATACCAGTACTATTTCTCTACAGGATGAAAAAAAGAAGTTATGTACGTACCATAACGTTCCATGTGAGTTGTTCATCTCGCCTTCATTCTTACAGACAGGTTCAGAGCCGATCCTTGGCTCCGAGTCGGCCTACTACAAAGCTAGAGGTCTTCAAACAGCTCAAGGCCAAGCCCCTATCCCATGATTCACCTAGAGTTACCTCAGATCTTGGTTGCTGCGTATAATACCATATGTCATTCTATCACTCTAAGAGAAAGCCACAGAAGGAATGAGTAACCAGGAAGAATCTAGTATCTCGGTCCTCAAAAAACCCTGGAAGGGGTAGGAGGGTGGGAAGTAAGAAAAAGTGAAATGAACAACTCACATGGAACGTTATAGTAAGTACATAACTTCTTTATGTGAAGTTGTTCCATCTCGCTATTCATTCTTACAGATGGGTAGCATCCCAAGCACCATCTTTCTCAGGTGGCTCAAGGGAGTATATTTCTCAGGACAGTAGACCCAAAAGAGGCACTGTCCCTGGAAGCCCTGTCCACTTTGTAATGAGTGATAAAGGTATGAGGTCTTGACTAAGTAGTTGCTGCACAGATGTTGTCTAAAGGAAGTCTAGCAGAAAAGGCAGAGGATGTAGACACTGCTCTGGTAGAATGAGCCTTTAGTTTGTGATGCAAGGGCATATTAGCAGCTGAATAAACAAATGTGATATAATCGAATAACCACTTAGAGTTGTTTTTGCCACTGGCATACCTTTTCTGGAATCTGAAAAGGAAACTAAAAGCGGTTCTGATTTCCTGAACTCTCTTATTCTATTCCAAGTAAAATCTGAGCTGTCTATGAATAATCAGGCTTGTGCAGCATGTACTCTAAATTGTTGGTGTGTTTGGGAAAGAACACTGGCAAATCAATAATTTGGTTAAGGTTAGTTTCAGTACAAACCTTAGGCAAAAAAGAGTAATTCGTTTGTAGTGAGAGACTGTCAGCATGGAAAATTAGATAAGGAGGCTTTATGGACAAGGCTTGAAGCTCTGACACTTCAAGTCACATGAGGAAGCTGGTTCGAAAGGAGGGAAAATAATGCGTGAAAGCATAGAATTTAGATTCCATGGGGTATAAGGGGATTTCACAGGTGGTCTGAGATAAAAAGTCCCTTTGAGAAAGGCTTTGGATAGTTTGTGTGACATTGTGTTCAATCCTTCAAATCCAAGGTAAAAATTAGAGACAGCAAGTTGAACCTGAACTGTTGCTGCTGCAACTCCTTTGTTGAAAATCATAGTCAAGAACTCTAATATGGCGGCCATAAGAGCTTGTAGGGATCAATGTTACTTTGAGAGCCCCATATAGAAAATCTTTTCCATTTGCTAAGGTATAGCTTCCTAGTAGAGGATTTATGAGAAGATATTAGAACCTGCTGCTTTTCATTTGAAAGGTTATGGAACCTGGCTATGTTGGGAATTGGAGCAGCCAAGCTGTCAGCTTTAGGGACTGAAGAGAGGAATGAAGTTCCCCCGATGAGTGTGTCAGAAGATCTGGAACTGTGTCCAGAATCCAAGGTGTCCTCCAATTGATGAAGTCGAAGAAAGGGGAATCAAATCTGACAAGGCCAATGAGGGGCTATTAGAATGATGCTCCTTCCCAGGTCTTTTGCTTTCTGTAGTACTTTGGGTATCAAGGGAATTGGTGGGAATGCATAGCGGAGACCCAGAGGCCAATCGTGTATGAGTGCGTCCCTTAGGGCTTCTCCCAGAGGGAGAATCAAGGCAAAGTAGCTACTGCATTTCGTGTTCATGTGGTTGACGAAAAGATCGCAGCAAGGCAGACCCCACCTGCGGAATATTCTGTCCGCTATTTCTTTCTTGAGAGACCACTCATGAGGCAACAAAATTGCTCTGCTCAGCTTGTTTGCTATCATGTTGGATTTTCCCGGGATGTGCGTTGCTAAGAGAAAGGGCTGGCTGGATGTAGCCCATTGTCATACTCTTAGGGCCTTGCAACAAAGGGGGTAGGACCTGGTCCCTCCTTGTTTGTTCAAGTACCAGACCACAGACTTGTTGTCCACCTGAATTGCAATTGTTCCCAGAGGAAGAGAGTCCTGGAAGTACTGGAACGCTAAAAGTAATGCTCTCATCTCCAGAACATTGATATGTAGATGTGTCTCCTGTTCAGTCCATGTGGCTTGGGCTGTTTTTTCCTAAAAATGCCCCCCCCTACCCTATCAGGGAAGCATCCATGGTCACTGTGGCCGCTGGTGGGGGGGGGGGGTAGAACAAAAGGATGACCTATCGTAACATGAAGAGAGGTCAACCACAACTGGAGATCCTTTTTGCATGTGTTTGTGATCATTATACGATGAGACAATGGGAGCTCTTGGTAAGACCACTGAGTGAAAAAACAGCCATTGCAGAATCCACATGTGCATGCGACCCAACGGTACGGCTAATATTGTAGCTGCCATCATGCCTAATAATTATAGTACTTCTGATCTTCTGATGCTGGAGCCTTGCTTTTGGATATGATATTGTAGACCTGCTGATAGAGTATTAAGACTCTTTCTGCTGGAAGTCTCAAAGTGGTGGTGGTAGTGTCCAATTCTGCTCCGATAAAAATGGTATGTTGCGATGGCAACAGGGCAGATTTTTCTGAGTTTATTGTAATGCCCAGATGACTGCAGAGTGAAAGAGTGGTGCCCCTGGCTTGTATGAGCTGATGCCTGGTGGTGGCGGTGAGGAGCCAATCATCCAGGTACGGAAACACCTGGAATCCTAAATGTCTCAGGTGAGCCGTGACCACTGCCATACATTTGGTGAACACTCTGGGAGCTGTAGTGAGACCAAAGGGCAGGGCTCAAAACTGGTAATGATTGGCACCCAGCCAGAAGCGCAGATGATCCCTGGATGGTCTGGCCATGTCCATGTGGTAGTACACATCCTGGAGATCTAGTGAGCACATCCAATTGTCTTTCTCTAAAAAGGGAAGTATCGACTGAAGCGTGACCATCTGGAACTTCTCTTTCTTGACAGAACTGTTTAATCTGCTGAAGTCCAAAATAGGTCTCCAGTCTCCTGTCTTTTTTGGAACTAAAAAGAATCTTGAGTAAGTTCCGGGATCCTATCTGGTCTGCTGGGACTGGTTGGAGGGACTCTTTCTTAGCAACGTTTGGACCTGTATGGTTGCCTGTTCCCTGTAACTTGGTGGAACGTCTGAGATTTTTGTTGTTAATGGAGGGGGTGTGTCGAAAGGAATGAAATATCCTCTGGAAAGGATACTTTGTACCCAACTGTTTGTTATTTTGAGCCAGGCATCTGGATACAAAAATAAGCGACCCCCCGACTGCCTCCTGAGTAGGACAGTTGGGCTTCCTTTCAGGAGAGCTGGTAGGGCTTCCCAAAGAACTGATCTCTGTCACCCTGGTTTTGTGGACCCCCTCTACCACGAGGGCAGCGTCTTCCATTATTGCCCCCTCCTCTGCCCCTGGAGGGGGGTTCACCACGTGTCCTGAAAGGCTCCTTGGGCTTTATGGAAACACATCTTTCTTCCCCTTTGACCCTTGGGTAGGGTCTGGTAGGGGTGGAAAAATGGACTCCGATGGCAGACAGAGCCTTTCCTTCCTGTTCACACCTGGTCAAAGTTTCCTTAACTTTGGGCCCGAAAAGGGATGAGCCATCAAAAGGGGTGTTCACAAAGGATGACTTAAGGGGCTCCGCGAAGGAACACAAGCGCATCTAGGAGGGTCTCGTAAGAGCAATTCCTGTACCCGCTGCTCTGCTTGCTCCATCAGCTGCATATGAAATGAGGCGCATGGGTGGGTTTACTATGGAATTGAGGGTAGCAAAGTGGGAGGCAACTTTATCTGTAGCTCCTGCAGCTACTGTACCCTGAAGAGTATCTCCAAGCTCTTTGAGGAAATCTCTTTGCAGTCAACTAAAATGGGTGAGATAGTTGAGCTAATGTAGTGCAAAATGATCCTAGAGTCTCTGTTAAGAGGATGGATAAATCAGGAAGTTTCGGACATCTCCTTTTTGGTGGCTGCCACCACCACCATGGCATCAACTGGCACTCCCTTGGTAAGAAATTATTTTTCCTGGGGGGGGGGGGCAGAAATAAATTTATTAGGCCTCCTGGGGACAGGCTCCATGGTGTCCGTAGACTTCCATGCCCTTCGTGAGACCAAGTCCATAAGCTCATCGAAGGGCGGAGACACCCAAGAGGTGGAGGGTTGAGACCCGAAAGCCTTCAGGAGAACAGACTCGTCTTCAGTAGGGTTGGTGGACTGCCAGTCAACCCTCTGCCTAAGATTTCTTATATCTCAGCAAATGAGATATCCTCAGAGGGGGACCGTGGGGACCCTTCTGATTCATCCAAGTCTGTATCGGATGTGAGAGACTCCTGTGGGGAGTCTAAATGCTTCCTCTTACAGATTCTCTTCCTGGGAACCTCATCAGTGGGAACTTCTGGCGAGGTCTTGGAAGAGCAGGGACCACCCAATGAGCTTTCCTGAGGCTCTGGGTCTCTACGCTTAGCAAGGCTGTCTGAAGCAGAAGCGGACACAGGCTCTTTTGGGGAGGAGGTAGCCGGACCTGAAATCAAAGATATCTTAGGAGACATAACTCTCCTCATGGCTTCGAAGGCACCTCTGCTCCGATGAGAAGAGACCGATAGATCCGAATAAACCATCAATAGCCCTGGCACCGGGACAGTGGGCGGATGGATCCGAATAAACCATCAATAGCCCTGGCACCGGGACAGTGGGCTCCAAACCAGAGGTAGGAGCAGAGCTCATCCAAGCCGAAGCCCCAAGAGGCAGAGTCGGAACTGACAAGTCGGTCCGACTATCCTCCCTGGACCTGACCAGAGAGTGTCTGCTCCTAGATTCCTCGATCGGCACAGAGGACGTTAGAGTAAACCGAGCCAAGGACACTGGAGCAGGCGTCGACTCCGAAGGCTCAACAATCAAGTCAGACTCCTCTGGCTTCGAAGGACTGGTATGGCTTGGAGGAAGAAAGGTAGTAGATGGTAAAAGGGTCTTCGGTTCTGAAACAGTTTGGTTCGGAGCTGATAAAAATTTAGCAAACGCTGGTTCCTGTAATAGCTTCTACACCACACGATCCACATCCAAATCGGAAAGGCTTATCGAAGACCGAGATGAGTGGATAGAAGTAGGTACAGATTGCAGGAGTGGAGATTTACATACTTCAGATACCGGTTCCAGGACCGGGGACCGGTTCTGAAAGGACAAGACGCTCGGCTCCGATGGCTGTGGAGCCAACGTCAACGTTTTTTTTTTTTTTTTTTATTTCTTAACTTCCGAAGTAAAAGCCTTGGAAGACTCTGACGATTTGCTAGACCTGTCCTGGTCACTCAAAGTTTCCGGGAAAGATGGTTTAACTAGACCTCTATCGATTAGCTTTCTCTTTATCTCCTGAAGGACCCTGGAAGAGAAGGAATGACAAATGGAGCAACTTTCCTGAAGGTGTAAAGCCTTTGAAATCCAGGAAGAGATGGTTTACTTAGAAATAGCCAAGTTCAATTTCCTAGAATGGAAAGAAAAGTTGCTCAGATTTCCTTATACCCTTCTGTGGAGAAGATAAAAATAGATGAACAGATTAATTTAAAGACAAATCATTAACGGCCTTGGGCATAAAAAAAATATTTGGTACAAAGAGAAACGATGTTACTGTGAAAAAACAAAAAAGGTGGAACTGACACGAGTGTCTGAAGTTCAGAAACCCTTTTAGCAGAAGAAAGGGCTACTAACAAAACAGTTTTCCCAAGTACAATGCTGCAAAGAGGGGACTGCAGGCTCAAAAGGCAATTTTTCAAGAACAAAATTAAGAAAGAGGGACATGCTTTCTTGGAGGCCTAAGATGGATGCTTTTCAAAAATTGTTTAACTTTAAATCCAGAAGCAAGAGGTGGATTTGTGGTCAGGCAAGCAGAAATGGCTCCAAATGCTTTAAGAGAGGAATATGTCAGGCTAGAACTGAGCAGTTCACACAAATAAAAAAAAAAAAAGAGGAATACCCTCAGAAATAGGGTCCATGTCATGTTTACGACACCAAATAGAAAATCTCTTCCATTTAGCTACATAGGATTTTCAAGTACTGGGTCTTTTGTCCTCCTGCAAAACTTGAAGCATGTCCATAGAGAAATGGTGTCTAAAAGGAATGAAAACCCTATCATCCAAAGGGTCAAACCGTAGGGTGATTAACTGAGGGTGAATGAGACATGTCCTGTGTGAGAAGATCCATCCTGTGAGGAAACTTGTGATAACTGCCCCTGGCCAGATGAAACAGAAAGGGAGACCAGTGCCATCTGGGCCAAAAGGTTGTCACTATCAAGATTTTGGACCTATCCTACATGATCTTGTGCAGGACTTCTGATGAGAGGATTAGGAATACAGAAACATCCCCTCCTAGGAAAAAAGACATGGCATCTACTTTCCAAACCAAAAGACTTCACACCCTGGAACAGAAATTGGGCAGTTGTCTGCTCAGAGGGGAGGTAAAAAGATGTACTTGCGGAGTACCCCACTGATGTACAGTGTTGAAAAAAAACCCCTCTCTGTGATGTGTTCATCCATGAGGAAATGCCCTGGACTTGCTCAAATTGTCAGCCGGGGGGGGGGGGGGGGTTAATATGTAGGACACTTAAGAAAAAAGTTTTCCCTCCACTCTGGATGCTAAAGGTGGAGACAATGGCAAACATGCAGAAATAGCTGACAAGTGAACTTTCACTGACGTGTACGCCAAGCCACTGTTAACGAACTCAAGAAAGAAATAAAACTACTGGAATATCCACTGAAAATGGAACCAGATTCTGTGAAAGACACCAGATGGAAAACCTCTTCCATTTGGTTAAGTACGATTTTCTAGTATTGGGTTTCCTGGCTCCCTGCAGAACTCTAAGTATATTCTGTGAAAAATATATATACAAACACAAACATATATACACAGACACACACACACACACACACACACACACACACACACACACACACACACACACACACACACACACACACGTAGAATATCACATCTGAGGATATTTAACCCTGTAGTATCCAATTTGTACTACTTAGTCTTCCAGCAGTATAGGCAGGGAGATGTAGGGTGGGTTATGAGAATAAAGGTAGAGATGGACAACACACATGGAACATTATGGTAAGTACATAACGTCTTTACGTAATGTTGTCAGTCTCACCTTTATTCTCACTAATGGGACCACGTCCCAAGCAACCTGACACTTGAGTGGCTCAAGGGAGAATATTCCTCAGAACCAAAACAGGCTCTACTCCTAGAGGCCGAATCCACTTTGTAAGGAGTAATAAAGATATGAGGTTTTGCCCATGTTGCTGCAGCACAGATATTATCCAAGGGTAACCTTGCTTGAAAGGCTGCAGATGCATCTACTGACCCAGTGGAATGAGCTTTAATGGGATTAGAAAGAGCTGTACTCTTAGAATTATAAATGATTGGATATATATAGTGTAAGCCATTTGGCTAAGGTAACTTTGGCGACTAGGTGACCTTTTCTAATATCAGAATAAGAAATAAAGGGCTGATCTGATTTTCTAAATTCTTAAGTTCTATGCAAGCAGAAATCTAACTGTCTGTGAACATCCAGAAGATGCAGTGAATATTCCCCTTTATTTTGGAAGTTTGGAAAGAAAAATGGCAGGTCAACAAACTGACTGAGGTTACTTTCCGACACAACCTTGGGTAGAAAACTTTGTGTAAAGAAACTCTGCCTTTATGAATAACTAGGTTTGGTGGCTTGTTAGGCAAAGCTTGTAATTCAGAAACTCTCCTAGTTGAAATAATAGCCACTAAAAAAAGTGCGTTTTCCAGGAGAGGTATTTCAAATCACAGGTAGCAGATGGTTCAAAGGGAGGACAGATAATGTATGACAAAACAAAATTCATATCCCAGGGTGGTGACAGGTTCCTGTATGGGGGTCATATCACTGTAGTTCCTTTTAAGAATGCCTTACATAGTCTGTATGACATGATACCAGAACCATTTTCTCCTATACAGAAACTTAAAACTGCTGCCAGCTAGACTCTAATAGTGGCTGAAGCAGCTCCTTCACTGAAAAGTTTTGCCAAAAATTCTAGAACAGAATGTATGGGCACAGAAAAAAGGATTGATCCGATTATTGGCCCATGTAACAAATCTCTTCCATTTACTTCTGTACAGTTTTCATGTAGATGTTTTATTGGAAGATAACAAAATATGTTTGACCGGAGAGTAAAGCAGAGGAAACCTGGCAATCAGGGGAACTGGAGCAGCCAAGCTGTTAATTTGAGATTGTTCAGGTTGGGATGAACCATTCCTGATAGGTGAGTCAAAAGGTCTGGAGCAGGGTCCAGAATCCATGGTTTGCCCTGAAGACGAGGCTGAAGAAAGGTGAACCACATTTGATAAGGCCAACAGAGGCAATCAGGATTATTGTCGTCTCCAACCAACTTGCTTTCTGCAAAAACTTGGGAATTGGAGGGACTGGAGGAAAGACAAAAGTTCTGGAGGTCAGTCGTAAACAAGTGCATCCCTTGGTGACTCCCCCGTGGGAGGGATCTGGGCAAAGTAGTTGCTGCATTTGGCACTGGTGAGTGATGCAAAGAGATCGCAGCAAGTGTGGCTTCATTTCCAGATCTTTTCCGTAACTTTCTGACTGAGGGATCACTCGTGTGGCCTTAGTATGGCTCTGCTCAATTTTTCTGTAATCACGCTGGATTTCCCTGGCATGTGCATTGCTATCAGAAAGCGGTTGGAAGCTACTGTCCATTGCCAGACCCTCAGAGCTTCTCAACAAAGGGGGTAAGATCTGTTTCCCCCTTATTTATTTATGTACCAGACTACAGACATGCATACCTCTCAACCTCTTAGCCCAAGAAATCTGGGCAAAGCCTTACATAACGGGGGGACAAATGCCCCAAAATAGGGATATATTTTAAATATTGCTCTTATAAACTTAGAAAGTAGTTAGAATAAAGTACAGTTTTGTACCTACCATAAATGTAGATATCCGATAGGTATGCATCTGCAGTCATAACATATGGGTTTGTCCTGCCTCAGGCAGCCCTTCGGTCGGCCGGATTCCAAAGTCTGGGTCTCGCCTCGGCTGATGTCGCACTTTCTCAGACGTCAGAACGGCTGGGGTATAAAAGCATCAGCCGACGCCATTTTCCTCAGTTTTTCTTGCCCCAGATGCCAGGTGCCCTCTAAGAAGGCTAAATTTGGATAAAATGCCAAAAAATTCCAAACATATTGCAAAAATATATATATATATATATATATATATATATATATATATATATACATACAAACAAATACACCAAAACAGATTCCCCCAGCTAGCTAATGGAGGGGTAAGCACCCTAGGAATACCACAGAGGGGAAGGAGGGAGGGTAAACCTGACTGCAGATGCATACCTATCAGACATCTACATTTATGGTAGGTACAAAACTGTACTATGTCCTTCAAGGATGCATCTGCAGTCATAACATATGGGTAGAATACCATAGCCAATCTGGGGGTGGAGGTACTAAGAAAATGATGGTGTAGTTAAGATACCCTGCAGGACTGCTGTAGCAAAACCTGCTCTGGATCTGGAGTATAAAGGTAAATTGTAATGCTTGGCAAATGTATGCACGGAGCTCCATGTAGCAGCTTCTAAAATGTCCTTGGTAGCCACCCCTCTTAGGAAGGCTGTAGTGGTGGCTGTGGCTCTCGTGGAATGAGGCCTAATGTTTACAGGAACAGTCTTTCCATGAAAGGAGTAACAAAAGTGAATGCAATTTCCTATCCATTTTGAAATTGTCTGTTTGGAAATTGCTTTTCCTTGTGCCCCAGCAGCATATGCTACAAACAGTTGGTCAGTCTTTCTGTAACTTTTAGTTCTGTCCAAATAGTAGCGTAATTGCCTGTGTATATCCAGAGTGTGTAGAAGTTTCTCCCCTTTATTTTGTGGATTTGGGAAGAATGTAGGCAAGTGAATTGCTTGGTTCAAGGATAGCCTGGATACCACCTTTGGCATAAAAGTAGGATTGGTTCTCAATGAAACTCTGTCTTGATGAAAAATAAGAAATGGCTGCACTGCCATTAAAGCTTGTAACTCAGATACTCTTCTTGCTGAAGTTATGGCCAGAAGGAATGCAGTTTTCCAAGAAAGAAACTGTAGATCCACCGATGCTGCTGGTTCAAAGGGAGGAAGTGTTAGTTTCTCCAGCACAAAGTTAAGGTCCCAAGTAGGTAAAGGTGGTTTCCTTGGAGGATTGATGTTTTTGATTCCTCTGAGAAATTGTCTTGAGAGGATGCGAGAAGACAGGTGGATTTACATTGTATTCTGCTGAAATTGCTGAGGCATGTATCTTAATGGAAGAATAAGACAGGCCATTGTGGAACAATTCTGCTAAGTATTCCAGTATATGTGCCATGCTCATCACTGTCACATCTAGGCCTTTTGTTGTGTTCCAAATGAGAAATCTTTTCCATTTTGCTGAGTATGCCTTCCTTGTGGAAGGACGGCGAGCTTCCATAATAATGTCCTTTACTCTCTAGGATAAGCTATTCTGAGGAGGAGTCATGGTATTCTCCAGGCAGTTAGCTGCAAGGTTTTTAGGTTGGGATGCAGGATCTTGAAATTGTTCTGCGTCAGAAGAAGTGGCCATAGGGGGAGAGGCCACGGTTTCATCTGTGACATGCTCTTCAACAGTGGGTACACCAGTGCTGCCTTGGCCAGTCTGGAGCTATCAGAATCACTCTTGGCTGTTCTGCCTTGATCTTCATTTAAACCTTGGACATTAATGGGAGTGGTGGGAAAGCATAGACTTTTCGAGCTTTCCAGCTGAAAGAAAGAGAGTCCACCTTCCATGCTTGTGGGTGGTATGTCCTTGAGCAAAAAGTCTTCAGTTGATGATTGTGGGGTGAGGCGAACAGATCTATCTCCGGCCTTCCCAATGATTGTGTTATGAGTAAGATGATGTCTGGGTGCAGCATCCATTCGTGTGCATCCATGGTAGTTCTGCTTAAGCTGTCTGCCAGAGTATTGTCTTTCCCTGGCACGAACTGGGACTGTAGTTGTATACTGAGTTTCAAGCAAAGTTCCCATAGATTCATGGCCAGTCTGCATAGAGGGTAGGAATGCGTGCCTCCTTGCTTGTTTATGTACCACATAACTGTGGTGTTGTCTGTCCTTATTAGCAGGTGGCCCTGATGAAGGAAAGGTTTGAAAGCCTCGATTGCGTGTATCACTGCCAGCATTTCCTTTTGGTTTATGTGCATGCGCAGCTGTCCTTGAGACCATAGCCCTTGGATACATTTGTTCTCCATGTGTGCTCCCCAACCTCGGTCTGAAGCATCCGTGGTGATGGTTTGGTTTGCTTTTGCTTTGTTGAAAAGCAACCCTCTGTTGGACTGGCAGGCTTGAGCCCACCACAGGAATTCCTTTTGAAGGCAAGGGATGAGTGGGATCATAGTTTCTAAGCTGTGACTGTGCTGAGTCCATACACTCCTTAGGTACCATTGCAATTTTCTCATATGCAGCCTGGCTTGTGGAATTAGAATTATGCAGGATGCCATGTAACCCAGGGCCTGCAGGATTTTCCTTGCAGTCAGCTTGAGTTTGTCTTGTCAGATTCTTGAAGTAATCCGGGAGTTGTTTTTGTTTTTCTTCTGTGAGAAAGGCCATTTGGGTGGTTGTGTCTAGATCTGCACCCAAAAAGGTTATTCTTTGGGATGGAACAAGTCTTGATTTTTGGATGTTGACTGTGTATCCCAAGGCCTGTAATAGGTGGATGGCATAGTCCAAGTCCTTTAACAAATTTTCCTTGTTGTCCGCTTGTATACGGCAGTCGTCCAGATATGGGTAGATTTGAATCCCCTGAAGTCTGCAGTGTGCAATTACTGATGCCGGGCATTTCGTGAATACTCTGGGCGCAGTAGATAAGCCAAAGGGCAATGCTGAGAATTGATAATGCTCTGATCCTGCAAGAAATCTGAGGTGTCTTCTGCAACTTTGTCGAATAGGGACATGCAGGTATGCCTCCTTAAGACCTAGAGTCACCAGCCAAGACTCCTTGCCCAGCATGGGAAGAAGTTGCTGTAGGGTCAGCATCTTGAATTTTGGTACAATGAGGTAAGTATTCAGTGCGGACAGGTCGAGAATAGGCCTCCACTGATTTTCTTTTCTTGGAACAAGGAATAATCTGGAATAAAATCCTTGGCCTTGTTCTGAAAGAGGTACCTTTTCTATGGCTTTCATTTGTATTAATTTGGTGATTTGCTTCAAAGCCTCTGCCCTCTGATTTGGTGGCAGGTCTGGCATTCCTTTTCTTTTTGGCAATGTGTGGAAATGGAACCTGTATCCTTTGTCTATTATTTGCAGTGTCCATGAGTCCCTTGTAATGTAATGCCAATTTTTTGAAAATAAAGAAAGCTTTCTGCCCAATGGTGCTTCTAATTGAGCCCTGGTCGGCGGAGTCAAAATAAAGTCATTGAGTCTGTCCTGGTGTAGCAGTTGTTGTTGTTCCTGCACTACCTCTCTGGTTGGGAGGCTGCCACTGATGGCGTCTGTAGGAGCCTCTAGCTTGCCCTCTACCTCTGGCACGCTTGTTCCTGTCTCTCTGGGATCTGACCGAGTCCGGAAAGGACCAATTCTTAGTAGGCCAATTTCTGCTGAATCTCGGTGGTTGTACCTGCAGAAAGTCCTTGACTGTTTGCACAGATTTTGCCTTTTCTTCAAACTTCTTTAAGACCTCCTGAGCCGTGGAACCAAATAATTTTTGTTTTTCCATTGGAGCATCCAGGAGCTTAGCTTTAACATGGTCCGGTAGAGATTGTTCCTTCGACCAGGCATGCCTACGTATAACTGCCACTGTCATAGCTGACCTACATGAAGCTTCCAGTGCATCATAACCGCACTGCAAAAAATGGTTGCTAACCTGCTGTGAGTTATGTACCAGATCCTGAAGTGATTTACGGTCAAGGGGTTCAGAGGAGGAAAGCGTCTTATACAATTCATCTAACAAATACTCTTGGTACTGAATCATATGAAATTGACAATTTAAAGCCCTCATGGAAAGAGTTGCAGAAGTATAAACTTTCTTTCCCCATCTCTCTAAAGCTCTAGACTCCCTTTCAGAAGGTAGAGGATTTTTAGCAGTGGCAGCTGCAACCCCTTTTGGGCCCTGGGAAATAGTTTCTGGGTCTGCAGTGTGGGCCTTGTACAGTGTAGATGAGAATCCAGGACCCTGTAGTACCTATCAGGCTTGGCAGGAGCCGGAGGGAGAGAATCAGGGGCTGTACTAGCATCAGAGTACACATCATCAATAACATTCAAAACAGGAGGTATAGCTAAAGGCCTATGCTGAGGTAAATGTAAAAAGTTCCTTAATCTCTTTCTAGAGTCAGAAAATTCCTGGCCCTGCCATTGAAAATGTTCTCTCATAGAGTGCAGTGTCTCACCAAAAGAAAACTCTTCAGGAGGGGAGGCCGAAGGAATAGATTCTTCAGCATCAGAATCCTCGTAGGCCGAATAAGCCTCCTGCTGGTGGCCTGACAACACAGATCCATCCGTAGACTCATCTGAAGAGTGGGGGTCAGAGGGCTCAACCCTGTGCCTTTTGTCTGGTGGTGGAAGCGAGCCCCTGTCCGGGTGAGGTTGAGAACCTCTAATTAAAGAGATAAGATCCTCTGCTAGGCTGAGAATCTGAGAGCCAGTAGAAGGCCTCTGAGAGGTAGTCTTGGGAGGCAAAGCTTTAGCAAGTTTGGCAGCTTTAGCCCTAGAAAAGGCCTTAATGGACATGGATGCAGGGGGTCTGGCTGCACCACATGCAGGAGTAGACTTGTCTAAAGCAATGGTGTCGGACATGTCCTGGACACCGGTTTCAGTAGGTAAATCAATAACCGACTCGGCCGGAGCTTCTGGGGCCGAGGTAGTCGGTTGAGTGGATTCGGTAATAGGAAGCACCGAGGACTCTGTTTCAGCCGAAACCGAGACACTCGCGGTAGGCCTGACCGTGGTTTCAGCCGAAACCGCGGGCCGCGAGGGTCGGTCCTTGCCCTTCCGTTTTTTTAACCACATGCAAAGTCGGAGACTCCGACGGCATCTTGAACGCAAAATTAGCCCCAAAAAATTCCTCTGCAAACTCCGACCGACGTCTAAGAGTTCGTCGGTTGAAGGAAGCACAGGCAGAGCAGGCCGAGACGTCGTGGTCTGGGCCTAAGCAAGGGAGGCAGTAAGAGTGGAAATCCTTATGAGGTATTTGTTTCCCACAAGTTAAACAATTATTTACTTTATCTGACATCGGCTGAGGCAAGAAAGAGTCCCCAACGGGGTACTTAGCTTTTTCGAAGTCTTCGGTAGCTGAATCACAGGAGCTGGCCGACCGGCACTTGCGAACTGCTTCTGCTTCGGGCACCACGCGGCAAGAAAGACTGAGGAAAATGGCGTCGGCTGATGCTTTTATACCCCAGACGCTCTGACATCGGGGAAAGTGCGACATCAGCCGAGGCCAGACCCAGACTTTGGAATCCGGTCGACCGAAGGGCTGCCTGAGGCAGGACAACCCATATGTTATGACTGCAGATGCATCCTTGAAGGACATCGGTTTGTGTTAAAATGCATTTTCTAAAGGATATGAAGTCTAAAACGCAAAGGTACGTCATTATTTAGTGATTTAATTCCTCAGAACATAGCAGTGATTTGCCATAAAATCACAAATTTTATGAGGAACAGACCAAAAATTTGAGGCAAAAATCTGGACATTCTGCGGAAATCTGTACAGTTGAGAGGTATGCAGACATGTTGTTCGACTGGATTGCTATCATTCTTAGAGAAGAGTGCCCTGAAATGCTTGCAACACTAAAACACCGCCCTCATCTCCAGGATGTTTATGTGCAAATGAGCCTCATATTCCTGCCAGGTGCCTTGAACTGTCTTCCCTAGATAATGCCCCCCACCCTATCTGGAAAGCGTTTGTGGTCAGTGTGGCCTGGGGTTGAGAGGGGATAAACTGATGGCCTTGAAATACTAAGGGAGAGTGAATCCATCATTGGAGATCCTTTTTGCAGAAATTGGTTATCATGACTTTGTTTGACATTGGAAGTTCTAGGATTGACCATTGTGTGGAAAGTAACCACTGAAGGATTCTTATATGAAGACGAGCTAGGGGAATGAGTACGATTGATGCAGCCATTTTCCTCAGTACCTGGAGAACCAGTTTTGCAGAAGCTCACATCTTCCTGATTAACAATCTTACATTATAGCGGAGATTGCCTACTCTGTCTTGTGGGAGTCTTGCTATCAATGTAGTTGTGTTTATCTCTGCTCCTGTGAAGACTAGGTTTTGACATGGCCCTACAACAGATTTTTCATAGTTTATGGTACTACTAGGGAGGAACAGAGTTGAAGAGTATAGTCCCTGGCATGTAGCAGAAGATGCCTGGTCAGGGCAGTTGTGAGCCAGTCATTCAGATATGGAAACAACTGGAATCCTTGATATCTCAGGTGAGCTGCCACTACTGCCATGCATTTGGTGAACACTTTTGGGGCTGTAGTGAGACCAAAGGGAAGAACTCAAAACTGGAAGTGACCGGCTCCTAGCCGGAAGTGCAAGTATCTTCTGGATCGTCTTTCCATTCAAATGTGGGAGTATGCATCCCGAAGGGCTATAGAGCACATCCCAATTGTCTTTTTCCAGGAATGGAAGTATCGACTGCAGTGTTACCATCTGGAACTTGGTCTTTTTCATAGATTTGTTCAAAATGCTGAGGGCCAAAACTGGTCTCCAGTCCTCTTGTTTTCTTTGGAACTAAAGAATCTGGAGTAGGTTCCAGATACTATCTGGTCTGCAGGGACTTCTTGGATGACTCTTTCTTACCAACTTTTGGATTTCTAATGTTTTTCTTTTTGAGTGGCTGGAATGTCTGGAACTTGTTTGTTTAAGGGAGTGGGGAAGGAGAAGGGAATGACATATCCTCTGGACATTATGTCCTACACTCAATTCTTTTTTATCTTTTGCTAGGTTTTGTGGTGCAGGTACAATCAACGCTCAATTGCTTCCAGAGGTGAAAAATCAGGCGCTCCCTTCAGGAGCGCTGAAAGGGTCTACCAAAGGAAGATTTTCTGGAGCCCTGATTCTGCAGGCCTCCCCCGCCGCAAGGGCAGCATCTTCTATTATTGTTCCCCCCTCTGCCTCTAGGGGAACTTTCACCTTGTGTGCCCTGAAAAGACCTTTGTGACTTTCTGAACCACATTTTATCTACTAACTCTCTGACTTGTGGGGAAGGGTCTAGTAGGTATGGAAAAACGCACTCCAACAGCAGATTAGGTCTTGCCTTCCTGTTCATACCTGGTAAGCATCTCTAACTTTAGGCCCAAAAAGAGAAGAGCCATCAAAAGTGGTGTTAATGAAAGAAGACTTGAAAGGTTCCATGAAATAGCAAAAGCACACGCAGGCCTGCCTCCTGAGACAGATGCCTGAACTTGCCACCCTACCTTTTCCATCTGCTGCATACAATATGAGCCTCATGGATGAGCTGATGACTGAATTGAAGGTTGCAAGCTGATTGTTGACTTTATTGGCCACCATGTCAGCTACAGCTCCTTACAGGGAGTTTGACAGTTCCTTTAACAGGTCCTGCTGTAATCTTGTGAAGTGGGTAGGGTAGTTCAGTGACCAGAAGGCAAAGGTCACTGATGAAAATACACGCTTCCCATACCTATCCATGGTCCGGGAATCCTTATTCGGAGGATGGATAGAGGAAATGGTCTTGGATAGCTCCTTTTTTGTTGGCCGCCACCATGACCATGGCATCAACTGCTACACCTTTCATCAAGAATGTCTTGTCCTTAGGGGCTGTAATGTATTTATTTGGCCACCTACGAGTAGGTTCTATGGAATCTGGGGTCTCCCAAGCCTTCTGAGAGATTAATTCAATAAGCTCATTGGAAGGAGGGGTCACCTAAGAGGTCGAAGGGTGAGACCCAAAGGCCCTCAGGTAAACTAATTCCTTGGCCGAAGGGGATGTGGACTGACGGTCACCTCTCTGCTTTAAAATTTCCAGGATGTCTCCAAAGGATACATCTTCAGGAGGTGACCATGGGGACCCTTCTGCTTCATTAAGATCGGTATCGGATGTGACAGACTCCTCCAGGGAGTCAAGATGCTTCCTCTTGCAGGCCCTCTTCCAAGGGACCTCCTCAGTAGGATACTCTCCCCTGTTCGACATCCTGAAAACTGGGGTCTCTGCAGCCCTGTGGTGAGGGTATGTGAGAAGCCAAAGACACCTGTGCAGAACTGGGAGGAAGATCTGAGGGGGATTGTGTCAGACGTGGAAGTAGTCAGAACCCTCCTCATGAATTCAAAGGCAGCCTGCCCTCCTTCCGAAGAACACCCCGGATCTGACAAAAGGATGGTCGGGGCTGAAGGAATCTCTGGAGAAGACAGAAACTCTGAAGCAGAAGTAGGAGCTGTAAACACCTGCTTCAAGGTCCCCAGAGGCAGGGTCGGATCCAGTGAGATCCAAACCGGCTTTGTGGATCTGACTGGAGATGTCGGGTCCCAGAGGTTTCCTGCTCAGACTTGGCAGAAATGCTCGGGGCAGATACCAGATCCAATACAGGGACAAGCCAGATGTCAGAATCTTCTGGTTCCAAAACCAAGGGTTGGATCTGAGGAGGAGCAGGCACTGAAGGGGAACACCATGTCTGATCCGATTATTTTTGGGTTCAGATCCAATAATAATTTGGCCAAGGCCAGTGTCTTTAGCAGCCTTTGCACCACCCTATCCACAGCTTCATTGGACAGAGTCCTGGTGGACCGGGTATCTTGATCTTGTCAAATAGGGTAATGGGAGCCGAGAGGGGATTGGTTCCAAAGAAGACGATTGGCTCCGATACATGAATTCAGTAGGAAAGGTATACTTCAGAGCAGGGGGTTCTAACTGCTCAGAAGTCATCTTGGATCCAATTTTAGTTGCCTGCTTTGAGGGTTTAGTTGCAGCTGACAGTTTAGGCACTTTTTGCTTCTTCTCAGAGGTAGACCAGCAGCGAAGCAGCACGTTTTTTGGAGTTTTTATGACTTGTCAGATTTCAGAAGTAGACTCCGGGAATATAGTCTCTGAAAAGGGAGTTTTTAACAGCCCCTTGAAGATGAGTTTATTTTTGCGCTCCATTAGCGCCCCTTGGCTGAATCCATGGCAAATGGGGCATGACTCTTGCAGGTGAAGAGGCCCCAAGCAATACACACAAACTGTATGAATTGTTAAGGGGCATCTTTTCTTTCCACATTGTTCGCACTTTTTGAAGCCAAGAGGCTTCCCTTCCTGTTTTTGAGACATCTTACCTAAAGAAAGGAAGAAAGAAGAGACACAGACACAAACACTCAAACAGTCCTCGAACTTAAACGGACCAGAAATTTTTAAGGAAAAAAAGAGAAAACTTTTTTTTTTTTGAATAATCGTCCTCTAACTGAAATGGGCGATAAAGAAAAGGGGAAAAGGAGATAGATGCAAAGGGGGAAACGTCTTCTAACTTAAACGGATGCTAATGAAAGAAGCTAAAGGGGACTAACACTTACTCTAAACCTTTTAAAAAAAGACAGAGTAAGGATATATAAAACAGTTAAGTAGAAAAATCTAATCTAAAGTTAAAAGGCTAAATTTAACTGGAAATATAAATATCAAGAAATACTTAGCCCAGAGCTTGATAGAGAATTTCCTTCACAGAGAGGCAAACAAGATCTGGGGAAGCTGGGAAGTTGCATTATGGGTAAGGAACAATGCCCACGAGCTTTGCTGAAGACCTTCATCTTTTGAAATGGCCGAGATGGATGTGAAGGATCGGATCTGACCCATCAGTGAGGAATAAAGGTGAGACTGACAACATCATTTTATCCTCTTCCATGAGAAAGATAGGGTGTCTACATTCCAAACCAGAGGATGTGGGAGTCTGGCACAAAACAGAGGAAGCTGTCTGTTCAGAGGGAAGGCAAACAGATCCAGAAGAGGGGTACCCCACTGGGGGACCAAGTCCAGAAACACATCCCAGTGAAGCATCCGTTCGTGGGATTGAGTCATGGACATGCTTAAAGTGTCTGCCACAATGTTTTGAGACGATGGAATATAAATCGCTTGAAGAGTCACCTTGTACTGACCTTCTGGTTCCCATGCCACGAGAGCTAACCTGCAAAGACAGCAAGACTTTGCACCCTCCTTGCTTGCTTATGCACCAGAGAAATGTGGTGTTGTCTATGAAGACTTTCAGAAGGCCTGGATGAAAGGCCTATAAAGCCAGAATCAGAGCCCTCATTTCCTTAATGTTGGTATGTTCTCTCTTTTGAGGAGGACACCAAAAGCCCTGAACCTTCTTGGAAGCAAATGTTGCCCTCAACCTGTGTCTGAGGTGTATCTGAACAGAGGTTGAGATGGCTGGGGCAGAAGATGAGGAAGGCCAGGATTCAGTGTTAGCTGTTGAATTCACCAAAGAAGCTCTGTTTTTAGATAGGGGAAGAGAGGAATCAAACTCTAGAGGGTGAGCATGCTGTGTCCAAACTGACTTTAGGAACTACAGACGTTTCCTCATGTGGAGTTTTGCAACAGCCAGCATGGGAATTGTGGATGCCATGAATCCAAGTAGTCTTAGAAACTCTCTGTCCGTAAAACAGAGAGGCAGAAGGTTTTCCAGAAAGACAGAGAGAGACTGAACTTTGTCCGTTGGAAGAAAAACCATCATAAGGTCTGTCCTGAACCTGCACCCTAGGAAGATGTGGTCCTGTGAAGGGGTCAGAAAACATTTTTCGAAATTTATGGTGAACTCTAGACTATGAAAGAGATGAATGTTCACCTGCAGGTTTTGAGTCAACTGTTCTGACAGAGGAGCCAGGAAGATAAGACAGTCCAGGTATGGATATACCTTGATACCCTTGACTCTCAAAGAAGGCAATTATAGGGGCCGAACATTATGCGAATACCCTTGGGGCAGTATAAAGTCCAAAAGGCAAAGCAGAGAACTGAAAGTACAAAGAACTCTCAGAGAAACATAGAAATTTCCTTTACAAAGGATGGATGGGAATGTGTAGATAAGCATCTTTGATGTCTAGACAGGCCATGTAAAACTGAGAGGAAATCAGAAGTCTGTAAAGACAGCATGAAGAAAGATGGCACTTCTAGAAAAGTGTTTAAGTGAGAAAAATCTAGGACTGGTCTCAAAGGACCATCCTTTCTGGGAACCAGACACATCTTTGAGTAAAACTCTCTGCCTCTCTGATCCATTGGCACATGCTGAATTGTGCCTTGAGAAAGTAGCTGTGTTAGAACCTCTGGAAACAAATTCAGTTGACTTGAAGGAGGCTGTGGAATTCCCACGAAAGGAGGAAGAATTTTCCAAGTCATTAAGTATCCCTGTTGGATAACCCAGGAATCCTGAGTGCTCCTTGCCTAAGCTGGAAAAGTGAGATAAAGATGAAGAGAGAGAGGGCTAAGACTTGGAAGAAGCCTGCAGGTAGTTGCAGAGAGCTGGGCTGGCTTGAAAGGGCTGCTGTGTGGAAGGAGCAAAAGCAATAGATTTTAATTGTTTAGGTCTCCTGACAGTCTTTTTTGGTCTGGAAGCAGAAACCGAGGAAGTAGACGTGCAAACTGATCTCCTAACAAAAGAAATCTTGGTATAGAAATTCCTATGAAACTTAGGAACAGGAGAAACTAACAGGTGCAACTAACAGGTGCTTCAAATCTTGAAGTTCCTTTCCCTTCGCTTGCAGAGACTCAAGTCTGCAGCTGCAGAACCAAAAAGAGCTGACTTATCCAAAGAAGCATCTAACAATTTTGCTTTAATGTAATCTGGCAATGATTGAAGCCTCAACCAAAAGTGTCTTCTAAGTACAGAACCAGATGCAGCAGCTCTGGGTGATGCCTCAACAGCATCACAGCTGCACTTAATGGAATATCTAGCAAACTGCAAAGAAGCTGTCAAGAGAGACAAAACCTGTGTTTTAATTTCAGAGTCTAGAAGTCAAGCAAGAGCTTGCGAGACCTGGGAAAGCCCATATTTGTGCTTTTCCTGCCTTTCCTGTAACTAGTCTAGCCCAATTACAGATTTGCTGTATCCAGGACTGTAAGCTTATGAGTCCCCCAAGCCTTTCTGTGTTGGAGGGAAGCCTTCTAGCTTGTCAGTGGGAGTGGTAAGCACTAGGTAGCCTTTCTACCACAAGAGGAGTGGTTTCGGGCCCAGAAATTGCAGCTTATGGGCATTTTTTCCATCTCTTTCAACTTTCTGGTTTAAAAGCCCACATTTGCACTCATTTCCTGCCTTTCCTGTAACTAGTCTAGTCCAGATACAGATTTGCTGTATCCAGGACTGTTTGTAAGCTTCTGAGTGGTGCCGAAGTCTGCTCTTCAATTTTTCCCTTAGATCTGCTAGTTCTCTCCTCTCCTACACTTTTACTAGCTTATTAGTTTAGCACTTTACCAGACTCCTTGTAGCAATTATTGTAGCACACAAAAGTGCTACCAGCACTAAACGTTCTACAAGGAAACAGCTCCAGTACTACTTATTAATGCCCACCCCCTCCAGGCATGTCTAACGGTCAGTTCCCTGTGCTTTCTCCTATTAACCTAGTGAACTTGGGCATCCTGAGGCAATGTAGCAACTGCCTCATGTACACTGGCAACCCTCTCCTCTTATCTCCCAACACTCAGACTTGCAAGAGATGCACTTATATATCCAAAATGGAAGCCACGCATTCTCTAGCCAAGACCAGAATAGCTGGTCAAGAGGAGAAGGTCAACACTTGCACCACACTACATGGAACACATAGTCCTCCAGAACGCACACCAGCAATGCCTTCACATAAAAACACAAACCACACACCCACCTTCATGGAGGCTCTCAATAAAAATCTACCCACACAGCAGAGACCTCCAAGGCAGAAATGCACTTGACCACCACAACACTAATCATGAGATACATAACTCTTCTAAACAGTGTGCCACTAAACCAAGTCCCTAAAGTAAAACAGCATACCCAACACACTAGTCATAGGTGACTTGATAGTGAGGCACACTGATGACCCACTCACTAGGTTGAATAACGTCACATAACGTGTGCTCTCAGGTCCCTCAACAACAGGTACGAATATGGCTCTGTCACTGTACATGTGGGTGTGAATGACTTGAGACGTTCCCTCGACTACATGAAAAGAGACATGGAGGAGCTCTCGGATTATGTAGGTCAGGCGGGTATGACCCTAGCTTTGAGTAGCATCCTACCATCACCCAGAATGATACCACAATACAAGCACAAAATGACTGATTTCAACAATTGTCTAAGTTTCTGGTGTCATTCTAAGGGGATCCAGTATCAATCTGCCTGGGATGACATAATTGACAGACCTCGATGCTTTTCCAGAGATGGCATGATACTGGCCAAGGCTCTTGCCACCCCCTACAGTGCCTTTGTTAGGCGGTGTTCCAAAGACCGAATTAGTACCGTAACAGCTACAAACAATTGAAATATGAGGGTCATGCTGCTCAAAACTAGAAGTCTAAATCTCAAAATGCACTTGCTCGAAACACTCCTTAAAATGGAGAACATAGACATTTGTGTTATAACAGAGACCTGGTTCAAGGCAGCAGAAAGCACCCCTGCACTACCAGGCTATAACTCATTCCACACCTTTCAGCCCCCAGAACTTGGACTAAAGCTCCAAAGGAGGTGGCATTTCCATATTCATAAAGGATGCACACACTTCTAGACTGGTAGCCCAACATAACGCATCTGAGATACTTCAGGTGTAGCTCACATTGGGTAAGACACCGATTCAGGTCTTAGCCTGCTATAGGTCCCAAACCAAGTCCCAAGACTCACACTCCATGCACCCTGGAGAATTTTAGGGTCGAACCTAACACTCTCGTACTGGGCGACTTCAACTACCCCTCCATTAACTGGGTAAATTACTCATGTACCAATACACTTTCCCAACGTTTCCTGGAATTCATTAATTCCAATGCCCTGGACCAGCTCGTTCTTACCCCCACTAGAGGTAGCAAAATCCTTGACCTGATCATTACTAACATAGGCGACCGCTGCTCTACACCAATAGTCAACTCCTCCCTGGTTAGATCCAACCACAAACTAATCATCTTGGAAATCCACATCCCTCCCACCCCACCCCCCACCTCCACAAAGGTAACCACCATGAAAAACGTCTCCAAAGCTAACTTTGGACTCCTAAAAACAGAGGTGGCTAACTTTACGGCACCCATACAAATGGAGAATAGTTGCATGACTGCCAAATCATACACCAATGCACTGTATGAGCACGTACACAAATGAATGGATCTCGCCATACCCAATACAACCAAGATGCTCTCCTCCAAAAAAAGAAAGCCATTCTGGTGGCCCCTGCCATAAACAAACTCTACAACAGGAGGAGGAAACTGATGCGGAATAAGGTAAAGTCTCAAGAGTGGAAAAACTCCCTTATCAGCCTCAATAAAAAGTTGAGATCCCTCATCAAATCCTCTAAAGCTAGCTATGAAAACAGAATTGCAGCAGACAGTAAAGACAACCATAGGGCCTTCTATAGTTATGTAAAAAATCTCCATGGCAATACACAGATTTGCTCTGAGCTACTGCACAATGGTACCTCCTATATCAAGCCAACAGATATTGCTAATCCACTGGCTGACGGATTTAGTGCCAACTTTACCCCCCCCCCCCCACAGGACCAATCACAATACCAGTAAACTGCCAGGCACCCAGTATTACTGCTGCACAGATTAAAACAGCACTGTCCAAGGCCAAGAAAACAGCTTATATGGGACCTGGCAATATCCCTTGCTGTGTTCTACAAGAACTACAGAGTGAACTGGCACCTCACCTGTGTGACCTGTTCAATCACAGCCTCACCTAAGGGTTTGTCCCTATCAAATGGCGCACTACTACAGTCATCCCTCTCCACAAAGGAGGAACGACTAGAGACCCTGAGAACTGACGCCCCATTAGCCTGACGAGTCTGATATACAAAGCTATGGAATGCATCATCATGGACCTAATAAACAAGGATATACAGAATCTCCAAACTCTGGATCCTACAGAGTTTGTTTCTGTGAAGGGTAGCTCAGGCGTGCTCAACTTGGTCGACTTCTTTCAGTCAGTCATCAGAGCTGTGGATGAAGCCAAGGTGGTTCATACAGCCTACCATGATCTTTGATGAAATGCTGGCAACTGGTTCAGGCAAATAAAACAGTAGACTCCAAATGAAATAAGTGTATTTCATGGATAAAATAAAGCACTTTTTGTCCAGTATATTAACTTGAACTTCTTCAGATCAAGGCCTTTGATACCATTCCCCACTCAGGAATCATAGAAAAACTCACTAAGCTAGACATCAAACCCCTGTATCACTAGGTGGGTTGCAAAAGTACAGTTGTGTACACTTACCATAAATGTAGATGCTCGAGTGTATTCACTGTTGCAGTCATTACATTTGAGTAATCCTGCTAGCAGGTTGTCCTCAGTTGGCCTGAATTCCAAAGTCTTGGGTCCTGCGTTGGCCACTGTCGCCCCTTCCCTGACATCAGGTCGTCAGGGGTATAAAAGATGCGGACGATGCCATTTTCTTTAGTTTTTCTTGCCCCAGATGTCAGGTGCCCCTAAAGGGGTAGCCAAAATTTATGTATATATAAATACATGCACCAATATAAACTTTACTTTCATCTACAAGCAAATACACCACATAGGTTGTATAAATCAGAGAAGGAAAGATAGGTTCCATCAGAAGAAAAGGGGGATGGCGGGTGGGTAACCTGTACTGCAACAGCGAATACACTCGAACACCTACATTTATGGTAAGTGTACACAAATGTACTATGTTCTTCGTGTTTCACTGTTGCAGTCATTACATTTGGGTAGAGTTCCAAAGCTATGTATGGGAGGCTGGAGCTAAACAGCAGTAGGAGCGGCTATGAGGCCCTGCAGAACTGCAGTGGCAAAGCCTGCCCTGGATTTAGAGTAGAGTGGTAGATGACAGTGCTTTGTAAAGGTGTGCACTGAACTCCAAGTAGCAGCCTCTAAAATGTCCATGGTTGGTACTCCCCTGAGAAAGGCTGTTGAAGTGGCTGCAGCTCTGGTTGAATGTGGCCTAATGCCCCTAGGCACTGGTTTGCCATGGAGTACATAGCAGAATTGAATGCAGTGGCCTATCCACTTTGAAATAGTCTGCTTTGAGATAGCCTTTCCTTGTGATCCTGCAGCATAGGACACTAGTAATTGATCTGTCTTTCTGAAAACTTTGGTTCTGTCCAAGTAGAATCTAAGCTGTCTGTGTACGTCCAAAAAATGCAGAATTCTCTCCCGCTTGTTCTGTGGATTTGGATAAAAAGTTGGCAGGTGAATAGTTTGGTTAAGAGCCACACTGGACACCACCTTAGGCATAAAAGTTGGGTTTGTCCTCAGAGAGACCCTGTCTGGATAAAAAATGATAAAAGGTTCTACAGCCATGAGTGCCTGTAGCTCTGAAACTCGTCTTGCAGAAGTTATTGCTAGGAGCAAAGCTGTTTTCCATGATAAAAACTTTATATCAGCAGTAGCAGCTGGCTCAAAAGGAGGCAGGGTAAGTTTTTCCAAGACATAGTTGAGGTCCCATGCAGGCATTGGTGATCTTCTTGGAGGCCTTAAAATTTTGGCTCCTCTGAGGTACTGCTTTAATAAGGGATGAGAAAAGATTGGTGGCTCTACATTGTAACGAGCCGAAATGGCAGAGACATGAACTTTAATAGATGAAAAAGATAGGCCTTTGTCCAGCATCTCAGTTAAGTATTGCAAAATCTGAGGAATATTTGGCACAGCTGTATCAGTTCCTTGTGCCTAGTTCCAAGCACAGAATCTCTTCCATTTGCCAGCATAAGATTTTCTAGTACTAGGCCTTTTGGCTTCCAAAATGACATGCATCACAGCTTTACTGAGAGGTGTGTTTTGTATGACTACATTATCCGCCATGCTGCCAGGTTTAAAGTCCTGTGTTGACTGTGTAGGATCTGATTGTTTTGCTGAGACAGTAGATGAGGTATTTGAGGTAAAGTCCAAGCTGGGCATTGAGACAAGTTCCTTAGTATTGGATAGCAGTACTGGCGGGGCCAGTCTGGGGCAATCAGAATCAGCTTTGGCTCCTCCTGTCTGACCTTTAGGAGTACCTTGGGTAGGAGAGGCAGAGGGGGAAAGGCATATACTGATAGGGTTTTCCAGCTGAAAGATAGGGCGTCCACTTTCCATGCTTGTCTGTGATAAATCCTTGTGCAGTATCTTTTTAGTTGGTAGTTGTGAGGGGAGGTAAATAGATCTAAGTCCGGGCATCCCCATTTCCTTGTTATCATGCTGAAGACGTGTGGATCCAGCTGCCACTCGTGGGGATCCATGAGGTTTCTGCTTAGTTCATCTGCCAGAGTATTTTTCCTTCCTGGCAGGAATTGTGCCTGCAGATGTACTTGGTAAGTCAATGCTGTGTCCCACAAAGTCATGGCTAGTCAGCAAAGGGGGTAAGAATGTGTGCCCCCCTGCTTGTTTATATATCACATGACCGTGGTATTGTCTGTCTTTATCAGTAGTTGTCCTGGATGTAGTAGGTCCTTGAAGGCTGTGTGGGCATTTTGAACAGTTAGCATCTCTTTTTGATTGATATGTAGATGCATTTGGTTGGAGGTCCATGTTCCCTGAATGCATCTTCCTGCCATGTCGGCCCCCCATGCATAATCTGAAGCATCCGTTGTTAGTGTCTGCATGGCTGGGGGTAATGTGAATGGCTGTCCCTTGTTTTGGTGACAAGCCTTTGACCACCATCGAAACTCCTGTTGCAGGCAGGGAATGAGAGTAATCATAGTTTCCAGGCTGTGGCAATATTGAGTCCAAACACTTTTTAGGTACCATTGAAGTTTCCTCATATGCAGTCTTGCATATGGAATTAGTAGGATGCAGGATGCCATGAAGCCCAAAGCCTGCAGAACTTTTCTTGCAGATAACTGGGCCTTTGTTGCCAACATTTTGAAATAGGTAGTCAGTTGCCTTTGTTTATCTGGCGTGAGATAAGCCATCTGGGCAGTTGTATATAAGCTTGCACCCAAGAATATTATCTCTTGTGAGGGTACTAGTTTTGATTTATTTTCGTTGACTGTGTACCCTAGGCATGTTAGAAATCTTTTCACAAATGCCAGATGCTGTAGAAGAATGTCCTTGTGCTCTGCTTGAATTAGACAGTCATCCTAGTAAGGATATATTTGTATTCCTTTTTGTCTGCAGAATGCAATTACTGGTGCCAGACACTTTGTAAAGACCTTGGACGCAGTAGATAAGCCAAAGGGCAGTGCAGAGAATTGGTAATGCATTGAGCCAGCTTTGAATCTGAAGTATCTTATGCATATTTGTCTCACTGGGACATGCAGGTAAGCCTCTTGTAGGTCTAAAGTCACAAGCCAAGCGTTCTTGCCCAGCATGGGCAGAAGCTGCTGCAAAGTCAACATCTTGAATTTTGGTATATCCAAGAATGTGTTCAGAATAGATAGGTCCAGTACTGGCCTCCAGGCCTTGTCCTTTCTGGGTACCAAGAACAGTCTTGAGTAAAATCCTTGTCCCTGCTCTTGCTCTGGTACTTGCTGAATGGCCCCCATGTCTATGAGGGATGAGACTTGTTTTTGTGCCTCTGTCCATTGCTTTTTGGCAGATCTGGCCAGCCGTTTGCCTTTGGCAGAGTATGGAAGTGGAACTTGTAGCCTTGTGACATGATATTTAGAACCCACTTGTCTTGAGTTATAACGTGCCAATTTTGAGAAAAAAAGTGCTATTTTTCCCCCTAAGGGTGCTGCCAGTAGATAAGTGCTTGGTGCAGGCAGGGGGAAGTCATTGGGACTGTTTCCTGTATGGTTGTGATTTGTCTTCTCCACTTTTAGAGGTAGAAGCACCTCATTGCTTAGACCTGTACAAACCTTGCGGCTGGGATCTGCCTCTAGGGAGTCTGGATCCACCCCTTTGAGGTCTGACACTGGAAAGGACCAATTCTTTGTAGGCCAGTGTCTGCTAAACCTAGGTGGCTGTACTTGCAAAAAATCTTTGACCATTTGCATAGATTTAGCTGTGTCCTCCATTTTCTTTAACACCTCTTCTGCCTTAACACCAAACAAGGTACCATGCTGTAAAGATGCATCTAATAATTTAACTTTGACATGATCAGGCAGACTTTGTTCCTTTAACCAAGCATACCTCCTAATTACAGAACCCGTAACTGCGGACCTGCAGTAGGCCTCCAAAGAATCAAAACCACACTGCAAAGTATGCTTTCCAACTTGTTCAGCTGCATGCAATAAATCCTGCATTTCCTTGTTTTCTGCACATTCAGAGTTTAACAACATTTTCTGTTTAAGCAATGCCATGACATGTTGCTGATATTTGAGCATATGAAACTGAAAGTTTAAGGCCCTTATAGCCAAGGTAGCAGATGTGTAAACCTTTTTTCCCCATCTATCCAGTGCCCTAGAATCTCTGTCAGAGGAGGGTAGGGTTTTTTGCAGCGGAAGCCGTAACTCCTTTGGGACACTGTAAAATAGTTTCTGGGTCTGCAGCAGGGTTTTTAAAAAGGAATTTATGAGAGTCAGGAACTCTGTAATATCTGTCAGGCTTAACAGGAGCTGGAGGTAAGGAGTCAGGGGCCAGACTAGACTCCGAAAACACATCTACAATGCCTAACACAGGTGGAATAGCTAGAGGCCTGTGTTGAGGTAGAAGAAAATCCCTGAATCTCTTCTTAGATTCTGAAAAATCTTGGCTCTCCCAGTGGAAATGCTCCCTCATGTTATGCAAGGTTTCCCCAAAGGAATAGTCCTCAGGAGGAGAAGCTGAAGGAATTGACTCTTCAGCATCATAATCCTCATGGGGGGAAGAGAATATTCCTGACCAGAAGAGGAATCTGAGGAAATGGAAATCTGATCTGAAGATTCATAGTCTATCTCTTGCCTAGGCCTCTTATCAGGAGGGGGATGGAAACCCATGATCAAGGTAATTAAGTCTTCGGCCATTTTGAGCATCTGTTTTTTGGGCATGGAGGCCTGTCCATGTGGCTGGTGAACTTGTTTCTTTGCCTTTAAAGGTGCTTTAGTCTTTGCCTTTGAAGCTGTAGTCGATTTAATGTATAATTGTCTAGGTCTGAAAACACCCTCAGAAGCCGATGCCTGCTCAGCGTCTTCGGACTCATATGAAGGAATAGTCTCAGAGGCCTCAATACCTGGAGTTTCCAGTGGCCTGACCGACTCCACATGGGAGTCGGTAGCGGCCTGCGACTCTAAAGTAGCAGGCATCAGGGGCTGCGAAAGCACCTCACTGAGAACCGGCGACTGGCTTAGGAGAAGCTTCGTCGGTTTTGGACCTCGGTTGCCTGTCTTTTTCTTTTTGTTTGCACTTTTTGTGAACTCTGGTAGTCGGATGGCTATCCGACGACATTGTATAATTAAATTTGCGCCCAAAATAGCTTAGTGCAAAATCGTACAGATGCTTAATAGTGCATTGGTTAAATCTAGCACAAAACCGACAACTTCAAACGTCGTGGTCAGGGCCTAGGCAAGGAATACAGTAAGAATGAAAGTCCTTATGACATATTTGCTTCCCACAAGAAATACAATTAACTTTTTCTGACATCAGTCTGGAGGAAGAAAAAAGTTTCCCCAACGGGGTACTTGGCTTTTAATGAAGACTTCGGATCTGAAAGTCGAACACGAAAATCTCAGGAGTCAGCTGACCGGCATTTACAAACTGCTTCTGCTTCGGGCACCGCGCGGCAAGAAAGACTAAAGAAAACGGTGTCTGCCGCATTTTTTATACCCCTGACGACCTGACGTCAGGGAAGGGGCAATAGCGGCTGACGAAGGACCCAAGACTTTGGAATTCAGGCCGACTGAGGGCAACCTGCCAGCAGGATTACCCAAATGTAATGACAGCAACAGTGAAACACGAAGAACATCTGGCTCACAGATAGAACCCACAAAGTAGCCGACTCCAAGTCAGACTGCAGACCAGTTACGAGCGGAGTCCCACAGGGTTCGGTCCTGGGTCCTCTCCTGTTTGATATCTACTTCTCTGAAGTCCAGGCCAACACAAAGGGACTGTGGCTGACAAAGTTCGCATACAACTGCAAGTTGGGAGCTATTATTAACTCCCCCAAGTGATGTTGACATCCTACAGAAAGGCCTCACTGAGACCAACGACTGGTGTCAGAACCATGGCCTTAAGCTCAATGCCGAAAAATGTGTCATCATCCCCCTTGGGAAAAACCCGGTTCCCTTGAATTACCACATCGATGGTAGTCCACTGAACACAGAAGGCGTTATAAGAGATCTGGGAACACAGGTTGACAACAACCTCTCTTTAGATCACCACAATGCCACTGTGGTCAGAAAGTCCTTCTATGTGGCACATCTCATTACTAAGGGTTTTGCATCCAGGAAGAAAGAGGTCATTGTCTCCCTCTACTCTTCCCTCATTAGGCCAATCAGGTCACAAAAGTACCTCACAAAGAGCATCCTAGGCCTTAAACACTTATCTTATTTGGACAGACTTAAAAAACTCCAACTATTCTCTGTCTCATATCGCCTACTTAGAGGCGATCTCTGCTTGACTTACAAAGCCATGTCTGACCTAGCTCTGTCAGAAATGCTACATCTAAAGAAATCCCAATCCCTCCGCACCACACACTCCAGAGACTTCAACCTCATTACCAGAATCAACAGAACATGCTGGAGGGGACAAGTTCATAACCCAGAGAATGCCCATGCTCTGGAATAGACTTCCCATACATGTCAAGCAGAGCACTCCACTGGCCTCTTCAACAGAAATCTTGATGAGTGGATGGGAAATAGAAAATTCACCCCAGGGATCACTCCAGTGGCTCTACTCGACAGAGCCACTGGGAACTAAGGTCGGGTGGCACGATGCCAGGGTAATCCTATGGGATAGGCTTGGAAAGGTTCCATGGCCATTAGCCTAGTACACACTTATGTACCTATAATACCTAAACATGAGTTTATCCAAACAAAACATTTATCGGCTCTCTAAGGAACAGCTGTGTAAAACAGAAATCCAAGAAAAAACAAACTGCTGTTCTTCCACAGAGAGAGACTCTTATAATTCCAGAATGAGTATCAACACCAAGTATTTTAATATAAGTAAAATCCAGCACAAGTAAACAAATAAAACAATAAAATCACAGTATAGCAGGAGAAAGTCTCTATCTTCAAACCAACAGAAGGATAAGCATTTTCGGCAATGCCTTCTTCAGATCCTGTTGGTTAACAAAACACACCCATTTCTTACTGAGTAACTGATCCAATCAAATCATATCCTTAGATTCCTTCCTCTTAACACTGGGTTTAAAGGAACCACACCATTAAGTCTGGGGTTCTTATCTGCTTGCAAGTCTGCAATCCATTTGGTTTCTGCTTTTTCAGTTTTGTTCACTACATCACCTCCTCTAGCACTAACATGGATCCTCTCCTTGCATAAAAAGAAAAACTTATGTCCAGGATGTCCCTGTATGTGATGTGCTACTGCATTTGTTTGTATGACCAGCCTAATGTCACTATAATGATGTAATATTCTTTCTTTAAACTGTCTATTGGTTCTTCCTACGTAGGATGCTGTGCAGCTATCACATCTAGCTATGCACACAATATTCTTTGTATTGTAATACACACAGGTCCTCAGTTTGTATTCACGGCCATTTACTGGATGTTTAAAATAGTTGCTGCCATCTATATAGGGCATGCCATGCATCTTTTACATGGAAAGGTGCCATATCTGGAGATACAACCGTGAACAGCAGATGTTTCTTTCTGGCATAAGACTCTCTTCAAGTTCGGTTTGTTCTTAAAGGTAAACCTTGGGGTTTCTCCTACTATGGATATGACAGCCTCATCTGTCATCACAATCTTCCAGTTGTCCATAACAATCTGGCATACTGCTGAAATATCATTGCTATAAGTCAGCAAACATCTCACACCATTTCTCTCATTCCGTATTTCATCACTAGGGTCTTGCCTCGGCCCTACTGAAAAATATGGTCTCTCCCTCATTCTCCTTTGTTCTTCAGCTTTCAATTGTCCTTGACGGATCTCGAGGTTCTTATAGCCTCGAGCCATCAGACTTTTCTTTATCTGTTCTGACTCTTCCCTTTGTGTTCTGTCATCAGTACACAACCTAGAAACACAGAGAAACTGACCTTTAGTTATTTGAAAGTAAATGTGCGTCAGATGCATGCTGCTTCTATGCAAGATGCGATTCCACCAGCATTCTTTTTTATTCATTCGCTTATCAAGGTTTTCTCTATTTATTCGCATATCAAAGTTACTATCTCCATCTAGTAAAACAGTAATATCAAGGCAATTTATTTCCTTATTGGAGTACTGGAGATCAAATTTTAAAAACGAGGCAGTGGAGTCGAGATATCCCACAAATCTTAGAAGTTCCTCCTCAGAGCCTTTCCATAGAACAAACACATCATCAGTAAATCTGCCATAATAAGCAATATGTTCTCTCCAGATGTTGTTTTTGAACACAAACTCCTCTTCCCATTGAGCCATGACCAAATTTGCATAACTGTTGGCACACAATGTATCTATGGTTACTCCCCACTTCTGCCAGTAATAAACATTTTCATACACAACAACACTATTGTCCAAAATAATTTTCAGTAAAGAGCATAACTTTGAGATGGTAAATCCATCAAAAATGTGATGTCTGCTGAGTATCTCATGAATAGACTTAATCCCATACTCATTTGGGATTACTGCAGAGAGACTTCTAACATCTAGAGTCACCATAATAAGACCTTGTCTGTTAGGCAAACTGACTACACATTCGTGCAGAAGTTGCAGAAATTGTGAAGTGTCTCTGAAAACAGTCTTCACCTTTGATAATGCTACTTTGAATTGGCTCTCCACAGAAATGGACGTTGGCTACGTAAGCCAACCACTTCCAGATACTACAGGACATAGGGGTGGGGTCATTTCTGTTCTTATGCATCTTCGGTAGACCACTGATTATCTGAATGGTTGGATGTTCTATTTTTAGATACTCATATACATCTTCAGAAATTTGTCTGGTCACAAATAGCTCATATAAGGTAATATTCACTCTGCTCAAAACTCTTCAGTTCTCATTTATTTAATTTCAAATAGATGGTCTGGTCATTCAACATTTTAGACATCCTATCATGATAATCCTGAGAAGCCATTATTACAATCGCTCCTCCCTTGTCAGCTGGTCTAATGCCATTTTTAGTCTGTATTAACTCGTATAGAGCTTTCATTTCTTGAGAGCTTAAATTATAAAAATTACATCTATCACTTCCAAGGCGCAATTTAACATCATTCTCACAAGCATGTAGGAAAGTCTCTACAACCGGGTGAGATGGTGGCATATAAACACTTTTTTTTAAATTATTACAAAGCTGCTCATTATGCGAGTTCCCGAAACTATTTCAAATTAATTTTCTTACCAAAACATTTAATATCTAGTGTGAATTCACTTAATCTTGATCTGAAAGCTGGAATAAAGGAAAGTCCTTTATTCAATATAGAAATCTGTGCTACAGTCATAGTAACCTCTGCTACAGTCATGACTAAAGATTCACTAGTTTCAATCATGTTATAAGCTTTTGTCTCTTTCTGTCTCTGCTGAGAGATCATGTTCTGTATTGGAGCTGCTGCTTTACTAGGACAGGGAGACTTGAACAAAATGGCAAGTGAAAGGCTGTACCCTTTGGTCTCGTACTGGTCTCTACGTTTAGCTGTAGCTGTATCAGTATTATTCTGTCCACTCCGAAAATCCGTCCGGTTTGGTAAGGGATTCTCTCTTACACAAAGAATTACTGGAACTCTTTAATAAGCAGGGATGTGAATTGTTGACTGTTTTAATCAAAGACAATGATAGGAAAATGACCGATTTGGTCAAACAGATAAAAACTGTGGACATTAATTTACATAAAGACTTGATGTTCGAATCTAAACAAACCGATTACTTTAAAATCTTTAAAAGAACTGATAGTACTGTGAACGAAATTCAAATTAGAAAGAACCGTAAACTTAATATGAGGAAGGTAAAGCGTACCCTTTACACCCCCCCCCCCCTTGGTCAGACTAGGTCTTTTAGGGCAGCAGACGATAAAATACAGGATGGTGACAGCAATGAACAGAATGAGTATATAGAAAATGGATATGTATCTGACACTCTAGAGTTCCCTCTTCTGAGGAGGTCCGAGCGACTACAGAATCAGAGGAAGGAAGAAGGTTACTACAGTTACAGCACTCATTATCCCCACAACAGCAGGAAGAAATGGGGGAAAGGGAGGGGGAATACCTCTTACAAGAGATTTTTATGAATGAAGTACCATCCTGCAACATTAATAAATATGGGGATTTCAAAATTTACAATTATAGCAGTAGAGAGACTTGCGAAGGGGCATCAGACTTGAAAAAGGTTTGTCTTTTGTACCAAACAAAGATACTACCATAGATGAAGCATTGATAAATCTGAAATTATACACCAAAAAGCTCAATTTTGATTTTTATTTTAAGGGCACAGAAATGATACCAGAGAGTGATCATTTATGTAGAAAGTCCAGTGTATTTAACCCCTCTCTACACCCTACTGTACAAATATATGAAAAAAATGTGTGCGAACGCTATCAGGGCTATGTTGCATAATAAAAGTAAAATGATTGAAGCAAATAATAATATTACTAGAGCTGAAAAGGGGATGTTAAAGGACATTTGCAATAACACTGACATCAGGGTAACAAAACCTGATAAAGGTGGGGGCTTAGTTATAATGAACAGCAATATATGTGAACAAGATGTTAGCTATTTTGTACACTGATACTTATAGCGAAATCAGTATTAATGAGAAAAATATAGGAAGGTGGATATTATTATGAAGGAGTTGGTATTAAATCATGAAATAAAAGATAATGAGTTTTTATTTATGAGTGTAAAACATCCCAAAACACCAACAATATTTTGGGGTCCCAAAGATGCATAAAAGTCTTTGAGACCCCCCCACTTAGACCTATAGTAAATGCAAGAGCCCCCAAGACCTATCCTATAGCTAGGTTCATTGACCGTCAACTCAAGAATGTGTTAAAAGACTGTTCCTGGATACTCAAAGATTCATGGAATTGTTTAAGCAAGATTACTAATGACAAATAATATGACTGTTTGTCACTATTGATATAAAAGATTTATTTTCCATAATTCCCCATGACATAGGTATCGAATGGTTTTATTCCTTCCTATACCAATATTCCAACCTCAGGCACGAATGTATTTTAACTATAAAAAAATTAATGGAATTGGTTTTAGAAAAAAAAAGTTATGTATTCACTATAACGTTCCATGTTTGTAGTCCATCTCACCCTTCATTCTTACATATGGGATTGGAGCCGATCCTCAGCTTCGACTCGGCCTATTTACAAGCTGGAAGACTTCTGGTTGGCTCGTGGCTAGGTAGGTATCCCATGGTGCACCAGTACAATCCCCAGATCATGTTTGCTGCTAATTAGAAGAAATATTAACAACATACAGAAAGAAGCCAATACTAAAAGGTCTCCATAAATAATGAAATTAACCTTTTTCTGTCTCCAGGTACTTCCAGGATGGGGGCAGGAGGGCTGGTTCGTAAGAATGAAGGGTGAGATGGACTACAAACATGGAATGTTATGGTGAGTACATAACTTCTTTATGTTCTGTAATCCTATCTCACCTTCATTCTTACATAGAGAAAGCAAACCTGCTGCTGCCACCCAAACTGAAGTAAAATGGTTGAAATTGTTAAAATCAGTTCCTTTATTAACAAAATGAAACGTAATCCTGCTGCTGCTGTCTGGATAGGCGCTTTCGGTTTTTGAACCTTTATCAAATCCTAAATAAAAAAGCAGCTTCCTTTCATTTAAAAAGAGCCTCCTGCAGCTCATTCATTCAATCAACCAATAAAGTTTTGGTATATGGACACACCTCTCCATTCATAGTGCATGAAGAAAAGGAATACAGGTTCAAAGGGTTTGCGAATTGCAGGAGCAGAAATGTGATTTGTATTGCTCAGTGCCAACGCTGCCCAGCCTTCTATGTGGGGAAAATAAATAGAATGTTCAAGGAGCGTATCCTGAGACACTGTCAGGACATTAGAAAACAAGTAAATATGAATTCTCTATATGGTCATATTAAAGTTAATGGAGACCACACTTTTACATTTATGGTCATAAGCAGGCTAGTAGAAACAATACAAACAGGGAATCTGACCAACTATACCGAAACTGAAGAAACAAAATGGATTATGAATCTTAGAGCGGACCAGAAACCTGGATTAAATGAAACTGTACCGCTCAAACCCATTTCGAAAGGAAGGGCTCTAAAGAAATAATACACACGCATTAATTCTGTGTTATTTCACTTTTAAAAATTTCAAGCTTTTAGCTAATACTAAGTAAATAGAACATGCACTCTGAATGAGAGGTGTGCCCATACACCAAAACTTTATTGGTTGACTGAATGAATTGAGCTGCAGGAAGCTCTTTTTAAATGAAAGGAAGCTGCTTTTTTCTTTAGCATTTGATAAAGGTTCAACAACCGAAAGCACTTATCCAGACAGCAGCAGCAGGATTACATTTTATTATGTTAATAAAGGAACTGATTTTAACAATTTCAACCATTTTACTTCAGCTTGGGTGACAGCAGCAGGTTTGCTTTCTACATTTACTTGTTTCCCACGTATACTGCCTTTGGTGGTGAGCTCAGTGAATCTTTTTGTTTCATTCTTACATATGGGACAGCGTCCATAGTGCCTTATTCTTGGGTGGCTCAAGGAAAAATACTCCTGAGTACCATGGAACCAAATGATGCTCTACCCCTGGAGGTTAAATCCAATTTGTAATGAGTAGTAAGTGTGAGGGGTAGCCCACATAGCTGCTGCACAAATGTTATGAAGTGGAACCCTGGCTTGAAAGCTGCAGAGGTAGACTGAGATCTGGTAGAATGAGCCTTAATTTTAAAGGGTAAAGGTCTACCCCTCAGAATTGTAAACATAAGCTATACAGCTAGAAATCCAATTTGAGAGCGTCACTTTGGAAACTAGTAAGCCCAACCTGGATTCGGAAAAGGAAATGAATAATTGATCTGATTTTCTTATGTCTTTAGTCCGGTGCAAATAAAAACGTAATTGTCTATGGACATCCAGCTGGTGAAACCTGTACTTAGCTGCGTTGGAGTGATTTGGAAAGAAAACCGGAAGTTCTATGGATTGATTCAAAGTGGCATCGGAACAGACCTTGGGGACAAAGGAGGGATTAGTACGAAGGGACACCCTTGTCTTTTTGAAAAATCAGATAAGGCGGTTTAACAGACAAGACAAAATAAGAAGGCTCGAAGGCCGGAGATGTTAATTTAGATAACACAAAATTTAAATCCCATGAGGCCACAGATTCTTGAGCAGGGGGTCTTAAAGTGGCACCTATAAGGAAGGTTTTGCACAGCTTATGTGACATCAAGTTAGAATCTGGAAAACCTAGATGAAAATTTGAAATCGCTGCCAACTGAACTCTGATAGTGGCAGTCGCAGATCCTTGGTGAAAAAGCTCAGAAAGAAATTCCAAAACCACTGGAATGGAGCAGTGAAGGGGTCAACATACATGTTCTCCGCCCAAAGAGAGAATCTTCCCCATTTACTGGAATATAGTCTCCTAGTGGAAGGTTTATGAGAAGACGTAAGGATATGAGTCACGGAAGGCGAGAAGTTGTGAAGCCTGACTAAGGATAGAACTGGAGCAGCCATGTTGTCAAACTGAGGGTGTGTAAGGAGGGGTGAAGAGGACCTGATATGCGAGTCAACAGGTGTGGAACTGGGTCCAGAATCCAAGGATCATCCAGGAGAAGAGGCCCGAGGAAGGGGAACCAAACCTGACGAGGCCAGTAAGGAGCAATGAGGATCAGTTTGCTTCCCAGCCATTTCACTTTCTGAATAACCTTGGGAATGAGAGGAAAGGGAGGAAAAGCATACAGGAGACCCAAAGGCCAATCGTAAACAAGTGCGTCTTTCGGTGACTCCCCGGAGGGGGGATGAGGGAGAAGTAACTATTGAATTTGGCATTGATTGGGCTGGCAAAGAGATCGCATCAAGGCTGTTCCCATCTGCAGAAAATCTGTTCCGCTGTTTCTTGTTTCAGAGACCACTCAAGAGGCATCAGGATTGCCCGGCTGAGCTTGTCGGCTATCACATTGATTGTCCCTGGACTCTGCATTGCCACCAGAAAACGCTGGGAAGATATCGCCCATTTCCAAACTCGCATGGCCTCTCAACAGAGTGGGTAAGATCTGGTTCCGCCCTGTTTGTTGATATACCATACTACTGACATGTTGTCTGATTGTATTGCAAAAGTCCCCAGAGGAAGAAGGTTGTGAAGTGCTTGCAACGCCATGAGCACCACCCTCATCTCTAGAACGCTGATATGCAGGTGAGCTTCATGATCTTGCCATGTGCCTTGGACAGTCCTGCCTAGATAATGCCCCCCCACCCTGTGAGGCATCTGTGGTCACAGTGGCAACGAGTTGGCGAGGAACAAATGAAGCGCCCGTGGTCAGCTGATTGGGTAATGTCCACCAAAGGAGGTCCTTCTTGCAAGATTCTATCAGCAGAATCTGATGGGATAATGGAAGGTGCTGAAAGGACCACTGGGATGACAGAAGCCACTGAAAAATTCTCATGTGTAACCTGGCTAGTGGCACTAATAGTATGGTGGAAGCCATGGTCCCTAGGAGCCGCAGAATAATCTTGGCTTTGACCTTTCGTAAGGGGAGAAGACGCTGAATTTGAAGAACCAGGTTCTGTGCCCTTTCGGCAGGAAGACGAGCCACCATGTTTACTGCGTCTATCTCTGTACCTACAAAAAAATCACAGATTGAGAGGACAATAAGGCAGATTTTTCCCAATTATTATATTATTTATAATAAAAAATCAAAGAATTTTATTAATCCTTTTAGTACATATACATTTCTTAAATTATTTTTAAATTAAATTAAATTCAAATTTAAATATTTTAAATATTTGTAATAAATGGATTTTAAGATTAATCAAATGGTTTATATTATCTCTACAAACATACCTTCATATACTATACAGAATCATTACAAGACCTACAGAAATATATTATTCATCCAGGTCATGTTTTACAGATTCAGTTGTATATAATTAGGTTGGTAATTAACAAGCAATAGAATTCAATGATTCAATTTATGCATTGTATAAAAGATGGGTGTTTTTTGTGAAGCATGTAATTGACTTTGTGTTTGTTATCTGACGAAGATATTCAAAAACGCATTTTGTTGGTCATAAGCGTTATTAAATCAACTTTTTAAGCCTTAAAGTTTCCTTTGGATTATCTTTTGGACATTATCTATGTTCTAGGGTCTCATACTCTGATTTGGTCCCCAGAGTGAACCTTGTTTGGTTTTGTGTTCAGGAAGTTCACCCTACATCTCCTATTTTGGTTATAGTGAAGTTTCGGAGATGGCGGAGGCACCAGGAGCAGAGACCCACAATGAATCGGTTCTCAACGAAAAAGGAGAACTGAGGAAAGTTATCGGTCAACTTTCCCAATTGATAGAATTGTTAACTCCAGTTTGTTCTTCTATTGTAGCGTTTGCTACACAACCTTCACATTCCTTGAACTGTCAATCAAACAATTTGAGGGAAGTTCCTCCCTCTAGAGTTCAAATGGGCAGAGCACTTCCTGTTTTAACGGAACGTTACAATGCCGAGACAGCAGGACGATCGGTTTTGCCACCTAGTATCGACGACTTTGAGGAATTTCCTTTACTATTAAGAACAGGATCCAATGCTAATGATGTTCCTGCAAATGGACAATCTCAGCTTCTTAATGAACCGAGAGGACAGCGTGAGCGGCGCTCACCACGCATACAAGGTGACTTTCCTCTATCTACCACTGCAGTTGATTTAAAAACATTTCTAGAAAAAGAATTTGTTATGCATTCACCAGATAGGAATTCCGAAGAGAACAAAGCAGGAAATCCAAGTTATAAAGAAAGTTTGGACTTACTATATTTTTATTTAGATAAATTTGAAAGGTTAGGCTGTGATAATGTTTATTTAAAAAAATGTATTGATAGGGGAATAGTCCCCAAAGGTTTACGTATCGTTAAATACCCTAATAGGGTGGAAGAGGGTTCTACCTTTCACAAAGAACTCATTAGTATCTTTGATAGATGTGGCCTGGACATAGTCCGAGCCATTATAGCTGAGAATGACAGGATAAGATCTCATCTTGTTACTAAAATTAACAAAGTTAATTCTAATATTACTAGTGACTTAATATTTTCTGTTCAATCTGAGAAAATTGTATACAATAGTATTTTTACCAATATAGAAAAAGAATGTGTTATTAACATGAAGAGAAAAGCCCTCAAGCTTGAGAGGGATATCAAAGCCTACAGTACAGGGACAGCATATCCTAAGCCCAAATTATACAATACCCACAGAAGGGAACACGAGGGTGTTACCACAGACAATAACAACATAGGGGTAGAAAATGATGGTGAATTTAATAATCCAAACGAAGTTGATAGAACCAGTGACATCCCTTTAGAATATATTCCCCCCCTGAGGAGGTCAGACCGATTACGCAACAGGACAGTGGTACATTGCCAACACCCTGTATATCCACACAGGGGGAACTACAGGAACTAAATGGAGGAGTAGATGTAATTAAACAAAATGGGCATATTTTTGAGTTTAACCAATACAAAATTTTCAATTATAGTTCAGTTGATGTTACTACAGAATTCTTTGAATTGTTTATAAAAGGTTTTAAGTTCATTCCAATTAGAAAGGTCAGTATACCCAGGGCCATAGTGGACCTAAAATTGTTTTTAAGGAAACAAAATTTAGGTTTAATATTTGATGGCAAGGGAAATATTAACAACATCATTCAAACAGAATTAAAAAAGAAAAGTGTTTTTAACCCTCCACTTCACCCCCAGTTAAGAAATTTTGAGAAAGCCATGGAAAGTGAAATTAGGAAATCAGTGAGTTCTCACCATGTTTTTTCCAACCGAACTAAAGAACAACTTAGTTTATTGGATGGTTTGAAGAGAAACAAAAACCTAAGAATTATGCAACCAGACAAAGGGGGGTGGTGCAGTTTTAATGGATGCCATTTCATACGAATCAAGGATGAAGGAGAGCCTGCATAATACCAATAACTATACTAAAGCTTCTATCAATGAAGTTAATATTTCAAAAGCCAAGATTAATGTGATCCTTAATGATTTATTACTTGAGGGCTCTATTGATTTGGATACTTACAACTTTCTTACCACACAGAATCCAAGAGTTCCATCCGTATTTGGTATCCCTAAGGTCCACAAAAATCAGGACGATCCACCCTTAAGGTTAATTGTTGCCTCAGAAGGTTCTATTACCACTCCTTTAGCAAAATTCATTGATACTAAATTAAAAGAATTATCATATTGTGGTGTAAATACCTTAAAAGATTCATGGGATTTTTTAAGACAAGTCAAAAAACAAATGTTTTCCAACGAAATAATCTTTATTACTCTGGACATTGTTGATCTATTTGGATCTATACCTCATGAAGTTGGATTATTGTGGTTAGAGGAAATTATGATACACCACAGATGTATATCACCAGATATTTTTAAAACATGTCTTATATTAATGGAAATAGTTTTAAAAAACAATTTCATGTTTTATCAGGGTGAATTTTTCAGACAAGAAAAAGGTGTGGCCATGGGGGCCAAGTGTTCCCCCACGTATGCAAATATTATTTTATCGTGGTGGGAAATTTTATTTATTAATGAATGTGAATTTGCAAACTGTTGGGTGTTTTATAAGCGCTTTTTGGATGACATTGTCATTTTTTGGACGGACACTATTGACAGATTTTTGGAATTTTTGCAATATATCAAAAGTACTACTAATTTTTTAGATTTTACATATACAATCAATATTGATGAATGTATTTATTTAGATGTTTTATTAACCAAAAGCAATGACCATTTTGTTTCTAAAGTTTACAGAAAACCCACCTTTTCAAATTCATACCTGCATTTTTCAAGTGGGCATCCCTTTAGTCAGAAAAGAAACATTCTTAAGGGACAACTCATTAGGACAAGCAGGATGACTTCTGATGAAAGAGATTTTTATTCTGATAGTCAATTTGTTATGAATATGTTTAAGGATAGGGGGTACCCCAATTATTTAATAAATGAAATTTACAATTTGGTAATAGAGGGTAGAAAAGAGAGATTTGCCCCCATTTTGGGACAAGAAGTTCCCCATGTTAATACACATTTAATTAATACTAACAATTTTTCCAAAGCATATATAATGGATTATACAGGAGATTCAGCATTATTAAAAAACATTACTACTAAAGAGTGGGATAAATTTAGAAACTTTACTGACCTAGAACTTATAAGAAATCAGCCTTTGAACTTTATATACAGAAGAGATATGAATCTAAAAAACATCTTTGAATTTGGGGGCAGTATGGGGTGTGATAGTGAATCACACAGAATAGGAACATATAAGTGTGGATCATGTTCTCAATGTCAATTCATTTATACTGGGGTTAACATATTTATTCCTAGTAGAAATAGAACTATAACATCTTCTAAATTTGCCAATTGTAACACCACAGGGGTAGTTTACCTTGCCACATGCCACTCCTGTTTTTCGTTTTATGTGGGAAAAACTGAAAGAAAACTCAAATCGAGAATATATGAACATTATTATGAAATAAAGAAAAATAAAATGAATAATGCACTGTTTAGGCATTCTCAGGTTTGCAAGGAATCAGTTTTCCTGTTTTTTGTATTAGAAATTGTTCCAAAAGAAATCAGGGGTGGCATGTGGGAAACAAAACTCGAATATAGAGAGTTATTTTGGCAAATAATCCTGGAAGCTACTAAGGAGCCAGGTTTAAATGAAATGCTTTCAATTACTCCAGTTCTTAAATTAAGAGCTGCTAAATTGTAATTTTTACTTTGTCCACCAGATGGTAGTATTATTTATAATAAAAATTCAAAGAATTTTATTAATCCTTTTAGTACATATACATTTCTTAAATTATTTTTAAATTAAATTAAATTCAAATTTAAATATTTTAAATATTTGTAATAAATGGTTTTTAAGATTAATCAAATGGTTTATATTATCTCTACAAACATACCTTCATATACTATACAGAATCATTACAAGACCTACAGAAATATATTATTCATCCAAGTCATGTTTTACAGATTCAGTTGTATATAATTAGGTTTGTAATTAACAAGCAATAGAATTCAATGATTCAATTTATGCATTGTATAAAAGATGGGTGTTTTTTGTGAAGCATGTAATTGACTTTGTGTTTGTTATCTGACGAAGATATTCGAAAACGCATTTTGTTGGTCATAAGCGTTATTAAATCAACTTTTTAAGCCTTAAAGTTTCCTTTGGATTATCTTTTGGACATTATCTATGTTCTAGGGTCTCATACTCTGATTTGGTCCCCAGAGTGAACCTTGTTTGGTTTTGTATTGCAAAAGTCCCCAGAGGAAGAAGGTTGTGAAGTGCTTGCAACGCCATGAGCACCACCCTCATCTCTAGAACGCTGATATGCAGGTGAGCTTCATGATCTTGCCATGTGCCTTGGACAGTCCTGCCTAGATAATGCCCCCCCACCCTGTGAGGCATCTGTGGTCACAGTGGCAACGAGTTGGCGAGGAACAAATGAAGCGCCCGTGGTCAGCTGATTGGGTAATGTCCACCAAAGGAGGTCCTTCTTGCAAGATTCTATCAGCAGAATCTGATGGGATAATGGAAGGTGCTGAAAGGACCACTGGGATGACAGAAGCCACTGAAAAATTCTCATGTGTAACCTGGCTAGTGGCACTAATAGTATGGTGGAAGCCATGGTCCCTAGGAGCCGCAGAATAATCTTGGCTTTGACCTTTCGTAAGGGGAGAAGACGCTGAATTTGAAGAACCAGGTTCTGTGCCCTTTCGGCAGGAAGACGAGCCACCATGTTTACTGCGTCTATCTCTGTACCTACAAAAAAATCACAGATTGAGAGGACAATAAGGCAGATTTTTCCCAATTTATAGAAATTCCCAGCTGGACACAAAGCTGAATAGTAGCGTCCCTGTTCGGAAGGAGTAGATGCCTGGTGGGGGCGGTCAGGAGCCAGTCGTCCAAATACAGAAACATCTGGAATCCTTGACATCTCAGGTGAGCTGTCACCCTGGGGGTTGTGGTGAGACCAAAGGGCAGAGCACAGAACTGGTAATGACTGGCTCCCAGCCGGAAGCATAGATAACTCCTTGATGCCCTGTCCATTTTTATGTGGTAGTAGGCGTCTTGGAGATCTACTGAGCACATCCAATTGTCTTTCTCTAAAAACGGGAGTATTGACTGCAGTGTTACCATCCAGAACTTGTCCTCTTTTATTGATTCGTTCAATCTGCTGAGGTCCAGAATGGGCCTCCAGTCCCCTGTACATTTTGGCACTAAAAAGAATCTGGAGTAAGTTCCGGATCCTATTTTGTCTGCTGGGACGGTTCGAATGACCCTTTTTTACAGCAACTTGTTGACCTCCACAGTTGCCTGATCCCTGTGATTGGGTAGAACATCTGGGATCTTCTTGGGAACAAAGGGTGGAAGAGAAAAGTGTATGACATAATCTCTGGTAATAATTCTTTGCACCCACTTGTCTTGAGTGATACTTGGCCAAGCTTCTGGATACAAAGAAATGTGACCCCCGACCAGCCCCAGAGAAGCACAGTAGGGCCCCACATGAGGAGCGCTGGTATGGCCGGCCCCGAAAGGAATCACAACCTCCCTATTTTTTTAGTCCGCCCCTGCCTCTAGGGCGGCGTCTACCAATTCCTCCTCCTCCTCTGCCTCTGAAGGAGGAGTCACCCTGTGCCTCTTGGAAAAACCTATGGGACTTTTTGAACCCATCTTACCCTTAGAGTATGGTCTAGAGGCAACAGTAAAACGTACTCCCACGGCAGAGAGTGTTTTTCCTTCTTGCTCACACTGGGTGAGTGTGTCCTTTACCTTGGATCCAAACAATGAGGAACCGTCGAAGGGGGCATTGGTAAAGGTAGACAAATGGTTCCGTAAAGTTACACAAACGCATCCAGGAATGATGCCTTAGGGAAATTCCTGGACCCGCTGCTCTACTCGCTCCATCGGCTGCATATGAAGCCGCATGGAGGAGTTGATGATAGAGTTCAAGGTGGACAACTGGGCAGAAACCTTCTCAGGGACTTCCTCAGTACATGTACCTTGTAAAGAGTCTCCTAACTCTTTAAGGAGATCTCTCTGAAGCCTCGTGAAGTGAGTAAGGTAGTTTAGCGATCTAAGGGTACATGCTGCTGAACTATAGATAAGCTTCCCGTATCTGTCCATCATTCGAGACTCCTTATTCGATGGATAAACAGAAGAAGTCTCAGCTAGCTCCTTCTTAGTCACTACCGCCACCACCATGGCATCTACAGGAACACCTTTAGACAAAAAAATATTCTGGAGGGGCAGAAAGAAACTTGTTCAGTCTCCTGAGGACTGGCACCAAGGCATCAGGAGTATCCCACACCTTTTGACTAACTAAATCCATCAATTCGAAGGGTGGAGACACCCAAGAGGCAGAAGGTTGAGTCCCGAAAGCCTTCAGGTACACTGACTCCTCATCAGAAGGGGTAACAGTGGGCCAGCTGCACCTCTGTTTAAGGAATTCCAGCATGTCTACGAAGGAGACATCATCAGAGGACAACTTGGGGAACCCTCCTGACTCCTCCAGGTCAGTGTCAGATGTCAAAGACTCATCCTGGGAGTTGACATGCTTCCTATTACAAGTCCTCTTCCGTGGGGGCTCCTCAGAAGGACATTCCTGGGATGTCTCGGAAGAGTGGGGGCCACCAGCCAGTGGCTCCTGAGGCTGAGGGTCTCTGCTGTCTCTGGAGGGAGTAGGAGCTGAGACAGAAGTAGGAGTTTTAGGGGGAAGAGTGCCGGTACCTCTGGTAGGCGCTGACGATCGGGACAGCGCACTCATCATCTCGAATGCTGACTTCTCCAGCTGTGAGGACCTCCCCGGCTCCAAGGAGACCGAGGATGCCATCAGCTCCAGAACCATCAGCTCCAAGATGGATATAGGGTCAGAACTCACCCTAGCCGACGTGCCGAGAGGAAGACTTGGAACTCAGCTCCGAAACAGCCACAGGGGGAGCTGGAGCCAAAGGTTCCACCAGTGGTACCAAGCACTCCGGCACCGAAAGACCAACATGACTCGGAGGAGGAATGATCACAGAGGGTTGAACGGACTCAAGTGGCTCCAGAACTGACTGGGTTGGAGCAAACAATTTAGGCAAAGCAGATGACTTCAAAAGTCTCAGCACTACCCTGTCCACATCTTCTTCCGATAAACTCCTGGAAGACCTGGATGACAGAGTAGGAGATCGGGATCTCTGAGTTATAGGAGACTTCAATAACAAGGAGGCTGGTAGAGGGTCCATAGACCTGCTCCGAGAAACGGTCTCAGTAGTCGGCTCCGAAATACATGGAACTGACCCTGCAATAACAATACTGCTCTGAGTCAGCCCCGAGGTCTGTGGAGCCTTGAGACAGTGGACTTCTCTGATTTTTAAATTTTAAGAGGTGGCTCCGAGATACCAGCCAGGGACAGCCTCTTCGAAGATTTTGACTTTCCCTTAGTGGATTTTGAAGATGATGAGTAACTAGACAAATCTTCCTCAAAGGAAGGTTTGAAAAGACCTTTTAGGATGAGCTTGTTCTTCCTTCCTGCAACACCCTAGGACTGAAAGCATGGCAAAATAAACAGGTCTCCTGTAAATGGATGGCCCCTAAACAGTAAACGCAGTTACCGTGACCATCTGTTATAGACATTTTTTGAGAGCACTTAATATATTTCTTAAAGCCGGATGGCTTATGATCCTTACTCTCTTTAGACATTCTGCAGTGGAGGACACGCGCACACAGAAAAAAAGAAGAGGAGGACTAGGTCCTCTAATTTAAACGGGCCTAACCTGGGTAAGGAAGAGATAAGGTCTTCTAACCGAAACAGAAAGTTGGAGAAAGTAGAAAGTATCACACTCAAACAGTAATCACAGAAATTCATAAAAAAAAAACCCTCAAGCTTATGCCAAGACCAAACAGAGCGTAGTTTTGTCAACAACAACAGCAAATCTAACAATGCTAACAAGAAGCTAATTTAGGCAGCTAAATAACAAGTGGGAACCGCCAAAAACTCTAGCTATCTTATTAACACATACAGTAACAGTGCGCAAAAGGCGCCTACATTACTAATTCTATGCATAAACCAGTACACGGGATACCAACTAAGTTAAAAGGGGCCAAAGGCAAAAAATTGCACCAAATGGAGCAAGTAAAAAGTAACTACACTAATAACAGCTACGCTAACTGATTAACTACAAGCAGTAACAGATTTAACTATTTTAAACTATTTCAAACTAAACAGAGCCAAGAAATTTGGTAAAAGTGGAAATAAATGTAATCACTTAGCCAGAGCCAAATGTAACACCCGAAAGATAGAAAATCAGCTGGAACCACGTCAGGATGTACAATAAATGAATGCCGAGGTGCCGTAATAAAAACTTACTTTAATAGACCATTAATAAGACAATAAAATCCACATTTAGCGCTTTCATCCACTCTAAGGTGGACTTCATCAGAATGTCAACACCAAACAACTATCTGTTATTTAATAACTTTTTGGCACCAAAATCAGCCCTTCTAAAATTTTAAAGTGATATACCTCAAACGGATTTTACCATCAAAGGTAAATAATAAAAACACAGCGATCATCCTCAAATAATGCATGACATACATCGTAGCATCACAAAAATGCTTATCGATGATTGTCCCCTTAAAATATAAGATATAATAAATTTAAAAATATATCTATTATGTCATGTTATATATACAATATATCAATACAATAATGTAAAGTAAACTGAGTTAATGACTAATCAGTGACAAGTAAATAAATTAATTCATTAGCAGAGGTTGACTTGTTTTCTATACGTTAATATATGTAACCATATGATTGACTATAATATACTGCAGTATATAAAATGTAAAATGTTGCTACAATAAATCTCTCGTGAACTCTACACCCATTCAAAAAAAATTTTTTACACAAAGATTTTTTACAAGAACCAGTGTATGCCAAACCAATTCTAATAAATCAAAAATATCGACAATATCAAAAATATCGAAATTATTCACCCCTCAATGTCCTATATTCACTAATAAATTTATTTTTATGTGTAAGGGTGTCTGTCCACTAACCTATACATTATAAGCATTTTTTTCACTTATTTATCTCCTACATATTATTGTAGAGCTAAAATAGGTTTTATACTAATGTATTCATTTAATCCTGGTTCCCTAGCAGCGTCAGTGAATATTTGCCATATCATTTCTTTTTTACTTAATAGGTCTTTCATATTCCCACCCTGTGTATTTATTACTAATTTATCAATAATACCAAATTTAAAAGTATGAGTGTCCCCTTTATCAGCTATATGTCTGTATAATGCGTTGTTCATATCCTTAGTTCTTATACTGTATAAATAGTCGTAAATTCTTTTCTTAAACTGTCGTTCCGTTTTTCCTATATAATAACTAGTACATACTGAACATTTAGCTAGATAAATTATATATTTGGTATTACAATTTCCTTGTTTAAACTTAATACAGTTTTCATTATGTTATCTAATACTATACTATCTGTATGTAATACATTATAACATTGTCTGCAACATCCACATTTATTGGTATGCTTATTTGAAACATTCCTAAATATTGGTGTAGATCCTGCTTCTAGTTTTCTTTTTAAATTCGGAGCCATTTTATGGACAAAATTCGGGGAATCTCCTAAAATGTCTTTTATTTCATCATCTACTACCAATATATTCCAATTTTTTCATATAATGTTTTTAATGATATCTACTTGAGGGGAATATTGTAATACACATGCTCTAAAATGGCTCCGAATTTAAAAAGAAAACTAGAAGCAGGATCTACACCAATATATAGGAATGTTTCAAATAAGCATACCAATAAATATGGATGTTGGAGACAATGTTATAATATATTAGATACAGATAGTATAGCATTAGATAACATAATGAAAACTGTTATTAAGTTTAAACAAGGAAATTGTAATACCAAATATATAATTTATCTAGCTAAATGTTCAGTATGTACTAGTTATTATATAGGAAAAACGGAACGACAGTTTAAGAAAAGAATTTACGACCATTTATACAGTATAAGAACTAAGGATATGAACAACGCATTATACAGACATATAGCTGATAAAGGGGACACTCATACTTTTACATTTGGTATTATTGATAAATTAGTAATAAATACACAGGGTGGGAATATGAAAGCCCTATTAAGTAAAAAAGAGATGATATGGCAAATATTCACTGACGCTGCTAGGGAACCAAAATTAAATGAATACATTAGTATAAAACCTATTTTAGATCTACAATAATATGTAGGAGACAAATAAGTGAAAAAAATGCTTATAATGTATAGGCTAGTGGACAGACACCCTTACACATAAAAATAAATTCATTAGTGAATATAGGACATTGAGGGGTGAATAATTTCGATATTTCTGATATTGTCGATATTTTTGATTTATTAGAATTGGTTTGGCATACACTGGTTCTTGTAAAAAATCTTTGTGTAAAAATTTTTTTTTGAATGGGTGAGGAGTTCACGAGAGATTTATTGTAGAAACATTTCACATTTTATATACTGCAGTATATTATAGTCAATCATATGGTTACATATATTAACGTATAGAAAACAAGTCAACCTCTGCTAATGAATTAATTTATTTACTTGTCACTGATCAGTCATTAACTCAGTTTATTTTACATTATTTTATTGATATATTGTATATATAACATGACATATTAATAGATATATTTTTAAATTTATATCTTATATTTTAAGGGGACAATCATCAATAAGCATTTTTGTGATGCTACGATGTATGTCATGCATTATTTGAGGATGATCGCTGTGTTTTTATTATTTACCTTTGATGGTAAAATCCGTTTGAGGTATATCACTTTAAAATTTTAAAAGGGCCGATTTTGGCGCCAAAAAGTTATTAAATAACAGACAGTTGTTTGGTGTTGACATTCTGATGAAGTCCACCTTAGAGTGGAAGAAAGGGCTAAATGTGGATTTTATTGTCTTATTAATGGTCTATTAAAGTAAGTTTTTATTACGGCACCTCGGCATTCATTTATTGTACATCCTGACGTGGTTCCAGCTGATTTTCTATCTTTCAGGTGCTGCACTTAGCCAGAGCCAAAGAGAAGTACAACCGAACTCGTCAACGCAGCAAACGAGATCTGGGGATTGTACTGGTGCATCATGGGATACCTACCTAGCCACGAGCCAACCAGAAGTCTTCCAGCTTGTAAATAGGCCAAGTTGGAGCAGAGGATCGGCTCCAATCCCATATGTAAGAATAAAGGTGAGATAGGACTACAGAACATCTATCATCACCTCTGAAGAACAACTTTTCAGATAATGCAAGGGGGTAGCAATGGGGGCGGCATGTGCCCCCATTTTTGCCAACATCGTATTGACTTTCTGGGAGAAAGAAATTGTTTTTAAATGTACCTTTACTGAAAGCTGGACATTTTACAGTTGGTTTTTGGACATCATTGTTTTGTAGGAAAACACTGAATAAGAGTTAAATAATTTCTTGGAATTTATTAGCAAAGAGCGCTGATTTCTTAGAATTTACTAGTAATGTAAGTAAAGAAGATGTCAACTATCTAGATATCAGTATTCAGAAAAATAGAGACACTACACTTATGTCCAACATATTCAGAAAACCAACATATTCCAACACTCTCCTACATTTCAATAGCTGCCACCCTATTCATCAAAAGGGGTCCTTAGTCAAAGGGGGGTACGGATAGCTAGAATGGTATCAGAGGATGAGGAATTTATATGACAACTTAACGTACTTAAGAATATGTTGGTAAGGAGAGAATACCCTGCAGCATTTGTTTATATCTCGGCTGAAGTAAGGGTAAAAAGGGAAAGAGGACATTTTTTGCCCTTACTAGGAAGAGATCAAGTAATGGAAGGTACAGGTAGACAAAAGGATTGGAATAACTTTGGGAAATCAGCTATTTTTAAATTTAATAACCAATTCTATGATATCAGAAAGATTTTAATACATAATTGGAATACATTTAGGGCTAACCAAGAACATCTGGAATTAGTGGGTATCTCACCCAGGATAGTATACAAGAAAGATTCCAGCCTTAAAAATATCACTGAAACAAATCAGAATGAGAAAGGGGGGGGGGGGGTTATGGTCAAATGTGGAGTTTGTCTACAGTGCAAGAATATCCAGGAAGGAAAAGTAGTACGTATACCTCATTATGGGAAATATGCCCTACGGAAGAAGTATTCATGTAGCAGCAAAGCTGTGGTATATTTGGCATTAAGTTCCCTATGTCATTGTTTCTAGATAGGGAAGACTATCAATGCCCTTAGGACCCAAATTTACCAGCATAATTATGATACAGGTAAGAAAGACATGAAAAATGCCCTTGCTGCCCATATTGCTACACATGATGGCCATACATTTAGGTTTATTGTTATAGATCAAGCAATTTTAGGGGAGAGAGGGGGTCCTTTAAATGATATATATATATATCTATATATATATATTATATATATATATATATATATATATATCTATATATATATATATATATATATATCTATATACACACACACACACACACACACACACACACACACACACACACATCTTTTTACATTCCTCATTTTTTAAAGGAAATTATGTCATCATCACAGTAATTGAATTGCGTATATAAGGATGGGTTGCTTGCAATGGATTATTCTGATGATGTTTCTAATGAGAGACGAAAGCACGCAAAGGATTTTTGTGTGGATCCCTGGCTTCTTCCAGGTGTTTTTCATTATTCTGCCTACTTATCCTTTCGCTAACATTATTCAAGGTGATCTTATAAAGAGCTTTTGTAGTAGTGGTGTCATTATTTTTCGAAGTCCCTCTTGGTTCATTCAATTCTTTAGCTGTCCTACTACTGGCATAAGAATAGAGGGAGGAGCTAGATATCCATGAACATTGTTCTCTCCGTATCCTACTGTTAACAAATTTCTCCCCCTTGCCTCTCACTTTAGCCTTGTTCACAGTCTCATCTTTCTTATTTCTCAGCCACTGAAAGATATGTCCATTTGAAAAGTCCTGGCGATCCCAGATTAACTTTCTAGTTTTTTGATCTTTCAGTTTATCGTACGAGATCAAACTGAGTTGTAATGTCCCAAACCTATTCAGGAAGCTCTCTGGGAGCACACTTTTCTCTGGTTCCACTTGTCTTTTCTCAATGACTCAGAGATCTGTCCCTCAAAGGGGTGGAAAAATTCAATAAGTAACTTAATGTAGCGAAAGCTTGTCTCCAGATTAATAGCCTGCCACCTGCTAAATAGTTCAGGATATGAACTTCTGTATTAAACACTTCACAATTAAACCTCTCGGAACAACCTGGTGGTGCAAACAGGCTTCGAGGTGGAAGTACAAGAGATCCAGTAGTCAGGAACTTAGGGACGCACAAATAGTAATCTAGCCTTTGACCATCACGTCTACAGCAATGAGGAAATCACTCTTTGTCATGCAACTTATAAACAAAGGTATGGCATCTAAGTCCAAGGAAGTCATTATTCCACTGTGTTCAGCATTCATCAGACCTATCAATGAGTACAGTGTCCTGTTTGGTATGTACCTAAGCAGGCATATCCAACAATTGGATCGTCCACAGAGGTTCCTCACTAAAAGAATACAGGACTAAGTAAATGACATATGCAGACTTTCTCAAGGCCCTATCCCTGTATTCTGTCTCCTACAGGCTTTTGATGGGAGATCTATGCCTGGCATACAGAGCATTGTCAGACCCCACTCTGACGGACCTCTTGCATATCCACAAAACAAACAGCACCAACATTACCCATTCTAAAGACTTAAACCTTGGCCTGTGATATAAATAGGACATGCTGGAGAGACAGGTATGTATCCCAGAGACTGCCCTGTCTATGGAACAGGCTCCCTAAGCCAATTAAAGTGCAGCTTGGACAACTGGATGAGGAACAGGAAATGCATCCCTAGTTTGGCACCTATATCTCTAATGGACACAGACAACCTGTAAATTGTTGCTCTCCCAAGCCCCTGCATGTAAATGTTTCATCTACCAAACCCCTGCTTACACTAGTCAAAGGTGACGGAACTTATCAGAGATTTGGGATGCATGGCTAGGCTTAAAAATGCCCTTGTGGTTGGTAACCTAGTAAACATCTATAAACCAGTGTACAATAATTTCAGTGGATAGCCCCTTTCGAAGAACATGTGTGTCAAATTAACCACATCAAGCCTAAAATTAAAGTCAGAAGACATTCATGATGACCTTACTAATTGTCCTTTTTTAAAAATGTTGTTCTTCATATACCATGGGTGGCAGCTGTTGTATTCACGGTAGCCGTTAGAAAAAATAGGTTTTCTAAACATTGTTGAACCAAAGCACCCATTTAGTGCATCTGTAAAATTGTAACATCTGACTAAATATAGTCCGTAGAATGTTCATGTGTAAATTTAAGAAATGAAGTGGTGGTATTAATGTAGGAAATAAACTCATCAATTTTAGTCCCCAAATCATTCCATAAAATAAAAATATCATTAAGATACCATAAATAAGTGTACCAGTCTTCTTTGTATCTAGAATCCAAGATGTAGGTCTTCATCCAACTGAACATAACCAAGTTAGCCATAGGTGGGAATGCAAGTGACACCCATAGCTACTCCTTTCACTGGACGAAAAAATTCTCCCCTCAAAGGCAATAAAATTATGCAGAATTAATTCCATAACTTCCATAACAAAAAGAATAAGATGGCCATCTAAATGAGAGAGTAGTATGACAGCTGAGTGAAATAATTCTAAGCCTACATGGTGGGGTATAGACATGAATAAATTTACTACAGTAACAGAAGAAAAACCACAGGAGTCATTGAAAAATTTTTTTTACCTTAGTTAAAAAGTCCCAGTAATCTTTTATTATGTGGTCCACTGAGCACTAATACATTTTTAAAACACAGTCAACAAATACAGCAAGGGGACAGGTTATGGAACTGTGCACTGCCACAGTTAATCAACAGGGTAGATCTAATACATCTTTGTGAACATTTGGCATACCAAAAACTGTCAGAATTAAAGGATGCTTGTTCACTAGGAATTGATATATGTTCGCTGTTATTACCCTCTGTGATAAAAAATCTTCTAAGAATAATTAAATTTTTTTATATGCCACAAATATTTAATTCCTGGAAATAGTCTTGTACCTGTTAGTGTCATAAAGCGTGTTAAAAACATGATCCATGTAGTCTGTTTTTTCTACAATAACTAAACCCCGCCCTTATTCAGCTTCATACTCCTAAGCAAATTGCCCTTCCTCAAGTTATTCATTATCACCACCCCACTTTAACCCATCCATTTGACATAACTTGAAAATGGATCTTCCTTATATAAAGTGCAAGTTCAATTAGTAAATCAGCCATTTTAGGTTTAGAAGAAGGTACAAACTTAAAACCTTTTTTAAAAAAAGCATAAAATGCATTTTAGTAATGACAAGGTCAGTGTAGTTAAATGTATTACCCTTGGTAGGATAACTTACCACTATGTGTAGAAATTATGATTTCATCTTGTACAGGTGTATCAGTAAAAAGTCTACATATATATATATATATATATATATATATATATATATATATATATATATATATATATATATAGCACTCCATCTGGCTACTCTAGACCAAGATAAGAAGTGCAGAGTTTCTAATCGGTTTAGAAAGAGGATTGATTTGTACGTCTGTCTGCACCTGCCTACACCAAATTATCTGTCCAATATGTCCAAGTTGCAGTCATTACTGTATGACTAAGCTTTGGCAAAAACTCAGGACTGTAAGAAGTTTTGGAAAGAACCCTTGACACTGACGCTTGAGGTTATGATCACTTTACTGTATAATGCTCCATATTCATTTGCTAAGGCTGCACTGTCCAATACTTGCCTGAATCCACTGCTCTGTACCTACCATGCCAAGCTGCATCTTGGGTGCTATTTTCAGGACTGTGGGGTTCTCTTTCCTCTTCCATTGTAATTTGCTCTGTAGCTCCCTAACCATCTTATCACCCAGCTGACCCATTCATCTTGTTTATATGTTTTGCTCATTACCACCCAGAGGGCCTAATCAGCTTATTCATGAAGAGAAGTAGGATTCAGGCATTTGGAAATGGGCCAACCTACGATAATATTGACTTCACTTCTAATTCCCTGGAGCCCTATCTCTTTGGTAACTTCCTTGTGCTCCTCAAATTCTGCTGGTCAATGAGAGCATTTATGTTACCATGTATTAACCTCTCTGGCTATGTGGTCCACTGCTAGGCAATGTATGCTCAGTAGACTCATGATTTGTGGGTGCAACACCTGGTGCTTCTTCCACAGGTCACTCATGGTGAGTTTAAATTGAGACAGGAATGAACACTTTTCGTTGTCACCACTCAAGCTCTCTTGTATCCTGTTTCATCCATCAGTCCATCTGACAGTTGGTTACCAAGCCGCACCTCAGATCTGATTTAGCCATCCACTAGTGCTCTATTCCTTTGAGCTCCTCAAGCCTTCCCATAATCCCCTGTGAATTTCCCCTTTAGATCTTATTTTCTCCATAGCAAAAGTATCTTGATAGTAGCCTTCTTTCATTCAAAGTTGTTTTCAGTAATAGCAGTTCTACCTTTTAGCTGATAGAATAATTCGCTATATCTTTCACTAGATAATTTTCAGAAGTCACTTTTCTTAGTGCCTCAGCTTTTGGGCATTAAGGGGGTCTATATCATATTATCGAAATTCCAAAACATCGAACACCATAAGATCGAACTTGGAATCTCGAAATAGGATATCATCAAAAGCTCAGAACAGTGAATTTTTTCTCTGGGAAAAATACACTGTTCGGAGAAATACAAACACAACACAAGCACACCAAAAAAACAGCAATCCACACACCATACATACACTTAAAATCCTACATCTAACCTTACACTAAACTGTACATACACTACTATCTATCCACTTACCTTAACCCAAACCCTAACCCTAAGGTCCGTCACTATCGCACACTCACCTGACCCGCACCCTAACTCACCTAACCCGTGCCCTAACCCTAACATCCGCACGCTTACCTGAACCTGTAACTTTCAACCACAGTGCTGAAAATAGTGAAGCCACAGAAACGGCCAATCGAATTCTCTCTAGGAAAAAAATCGGTATTATGCAGCTTCGCTATTTTCAGCGTTTGATGCTTTGGGGTCGATATTAGAACATTCAATGTTCTAAAACTTCGATGTTCTAATATAGACCCCATTAAGGCCTAGGAATGTGTCTATAGGAAGCTGGCAGACTTACACACAGCAAAATATTTTTGATCTTGTTAAGAATAGTTTTTCAGACATGTAAGAAGTAAAAGTAAATATGTATGGCATGTAAGGTAAAATTAGAATAAATATTAGACATCACAATACCTCCTATGGCAGTGTGTAGGAAGGCATTTGTGTGCATGACATGCAAATATGCTGCTGCTCATCATGGCACCATTTTTAGGAGCCTGAGGCTGTATGCAATGCTAGCATGTATGCTATACAAACAATATGCTATTTCCAGAAGAATATATGCTGGCAGCTTTGCATATAATGTGTATAGTGCATGCACTACCAAATGTAATGTTACACAATGTAGTAAATACTGTGTTAATCCCTGAACTACCTTGTGTCCTTCCTTGTCATTGTTACAGTATTCTTACAAATGGGATATCCTGCCAAGGACATCCGAACTTCCAGCCAGCATACCAAAGCCTTAACTTACTGCACTACATATCAGACAAAGGACATACATCTAAAATGTATGAGCATTTAATTCTCAGAACTTCTTTGCCACCAGTCCAACTGCTACTTTTTGAATTTAGTGTGCAAGTCATTTGTCACATTGCTGCATCTCCTCCACCTAAACATCCTCAAGACTCAGATTCCTCTGAGGAGGATGTGGACTTCAGATTCTGGGATGGCGCACTTGGCTTACACCTCTTAAATTCATTCCCCACTTGCTCTGGAGTCTGAAAAAGATGATTCCCCCATTGAAGAGTTGTTTTTTGGGGACACTGTTGTCTGCTTGATGGAACATTTTAAGTGGGATTATTCCCACATTTCTGATATCCAGAAGAGGTATTATGACCTTTTGTAGGTTGTTGCACCCTGGCCCTCAGCAGTCCCTCCAACTTTGGATGCTTTCGTATGCACTTTTTCATCTGCCTCTCATGCCCCTGATTCCCAGCCTCCTGCTCCAAAGAAATTTGACAGGTTTTATTACATTTCAGAAGTTTTTTTTATATCAAAGGTCGTTTTCTGACTGTGCAGTGAATTCCCTAGCTATTGATAATCCTTATAAATTGCTGTCCTTTCCTAAGCTTTTACCTTCTGACAAGGGCAGTCATGCTGTGGACAGTATGGTAAAAAAATGTACATCTCTGCCACCTTAGCTTTTAGAGTCAAACTACCAGACCTATATGTCTGGATATGTGCTGCATGTTCTCTCTCAACCTGGAGGTGTTCTGACTTGCCTGATTCAAAAGTTAAGTCATCTGATATTTATTTCCCTTTTCAGTTCTGCTTCCCAGGTAGCTCGCGCCACACTATAAAATTTAGTTATGATGCTTCCTCTAAAGTGGCTGCATCAGAGTGTGTTATGAGGAGGTATTCCTGGTTGTGGTTGAAGTCCCTCCCCGAAGACAATAAGGCTAAGTTGACGGACTCTGCTACAGCTGAGCTTTTCTAAACCTTGCAGGAGAAGGTCATGCAGGATCTTAAGCAGGTCTTCCTTTCTCCTACTCCCAAGTTTCAAAGCAATTATCCCTCTATATTTTCCTTTGTGCAGAGACAACAGAGACAACCTCCCAGAACCAGGACTAAGAGGTCTGCCAATCGGGTTTTTCATGATAAACGTTAGAGCTCTAAGAGTCAAGTCTTCTTTTCCTATCACATCTACCTCCATTTGACATTCAACCTCTTCTTCCCCTCAGCCAGATTCCTCTTTCCCTCAGATTAACTTTGTCTTTTCCAGTCTGGCAACACACAACCAGACTCCTAGGTGTATTTCCAGCATTCAGATTGGGTATTTCATGGTTTGGAAGTCATTTTCTCACTTTTCATGTATTTTCATAACCTCTACATTACCAACTTCCTCACTTTGGTTCAAAGGAAAATACATCCAAGTTCCACCATCTCAGTAGGGCAAAGAATTTTATTCCATGATGTTTCTGGTTCTCAAGAAGGTGAGTTTAAGGCCCATTCTGGATCTTTCTTTTCTCAAGACATTTCTGAAAGTTCTCTTTTAAGATGTCTATTCAGTCTCTGTTTCCCCGGTTGCTTTGTCAGACTTTTGTGATGTCTCTGAATTTGAAGGCTACTTACTCTTTCTAAACATGTAAAACAAACCTCTGTCACACCTAGATTCAGTTATAGGTAAGGTAGAAGTCAGTCAAAGGAAAGGTGATATATGAAATGCTACAGAATGTCTTGAAAGTAAATGGATAATTAGACTAAGAGCTGACTCTGACTTAAATGATAGCTTCATTTAAGCCCATGTTGAAGGCACGTCCACTTTTTTAGATAGCACTATTACTATATATATATATATATATATATATATATATATATATATATATATATATATGTATTTTTTACATATACTTCTGTGCATGCTTATATGGATTTGATGGTTTCTGATTTTTAGTTTTTATTGCTTATATATTTTTCTCTCTTTAAAATTGTATTGATTTGAACATGTGACCCGCACTTCATATAAAAAACGAATTCATCGGATGATGATGACATTTTTACATCTATAAAAGCAGTCTTTAGTACTGCAAAAGCACTTATGTTTATACAATAAAAGTGGTTTATTTATATGAATACAGCCTGGTTTTGTCTCACCTTGCTGTTTGTTTTTGAAGTTTTATGTTACAGTGTCCAGATTTTTGGCCAGTTGTATCTATTTTTCATGGGCCTTTGTCCAGACTTTTGATGTTTCCAGGTTGAGAGGTATGGCAGGGAGGAAGAATCACCTTATTTGTTTCCAGTGCAAGAAGTATAGCATCAGTAGGAAGAATGTCTCAATATCCTGCCCACTTCTGATAAAGAGGATCTAACTCCCTCCTGAGTTCAGTCACAGTTACAGTCAATAAAACACGACAGAAAAACGGAGACTATATGGTATCTTTTACTGGGGTCAAATGAACAGTAAGGAAGGGAAAGAAGCCCTCTGACACTTCCATGTAATGACTAGGGTGGGTTTTACTGCACAATCAAGTACTTCAGAGTGTAATATGAATTAAGTGTGCAACACAAAGGCATTAAAAGACTGAAAAAGACCAGCATCACCATGGTGCAATCCCACACCATTCATTCAGCCATCATTCACCACAAAATAAACACAAGTCCAAAAACTCAGCATGGAAAGTAAGACTGCCTAAGGTTAATGTATGAGCACAGGAAGGAATGCTAGGACCCATCATCACTCTTACTAGTGAGTAATACTCAACTCAGGAGAAGGAAACAGTCACCTTGCTATTTCATGTCTGTTTCTTTATACTACAATGCTAATATATACTCAGCCACTATATAACTTCACTTGCCTGTGACTTAAAATTTGGAAATTAACTGCACATTTCAAATATTTAAAATAAGGTTATAACCAAAATAATTACATTACTCATTCATTCTTTGATTACCTGATTCACTCACGATATGGCTGCAAAGGAGACAGAGCTAATTGTTGCACTCAGTGGGCTTAAGGCAGTGAAATTAGTTACAGACAGGACAAACACACTCACAAATGTATGGGCAATATGAAGGTTCATAAAGTGCACGTATTAGGGATGCGAGTGGAAACCCAAGAAACCCTGTGAAAACCCACTCAGAAACAAGGACATGAAAAGTCCACAAAGGCATTCCAACTAAGAACAGAACTAAAAAACTGTGCACTGTGTGGCAGCAATCCTAAATACAACCCACAAGATCATAAATGTCGTCTCCAGAAAACTACAATTTTAGAACCAACACTAAACATAGTCGAGTGATGCACTGAAAACTTACTATGGTGGTCAATTTTGACAGCACCAATACAATGTACTTTCAACTATGTGCCATACTTTGAATAAACTAATCAAGCAAATTTCACATAAATTTTAGATTTAAACAAAAGTGCTTTTACCTTCAGCGTAGCCACTGCAGTACGTCACTATCTAATGCAAGTTATGCAACTGAAATGCACGGTGAAATCCAGTTGTGCTTCTACTGTTGCATCAATTACTTTGCCCAAACTGCATGATCCCTCTATTCATAAGAAAAGATGCTCCTATGCATAGTTTGTCAACTTAGCACCAATCTCTCTGGTTTAACAGTAATCCTTACTTTAAGTTTCACAAAATCAGTAACAGCTACTTTTGAATAAATGGTGGTAATTGGGACAGGCATGTGCAAGCACACACTAAACTAGTGTAGCTAGCTATCAACTACATTAACTGTTTTAAATGTATTCTGTATGAACTAAAAACATCTTCAAACTATGTTCTGAAATGACAGTATTTTTGCATCTAAAACTAGACCAACCTCCTCACTATTTCTTCAACTGACAAAAAGGTATTTCATAATCACTGCTGTAAGTAACAAATATACTGCTTAGAAACAAGAACCATGGAGACAGGGTTTCCTCTTACTGCTGCAGTATCAACTTTTACATGTCTAATCTAAACTTTTTAAACTACTGTCCGTTTTACTCATGATGATCAATGAACTTATTACAAACCTGAAATAAAATAACTGATAGAATGTATGACACAGAGACGGTGGTGCTTCCGGTCTTTTTACCAGATGTGTGAAACAGCTCAATTACTGTAAATCATTACAAGCAGGCATGCCCTTCTCCCTATCTAGTGGTAAATCACAATAATTTGTTCTGGAAAGTAGTGGAGAGGTTTAAGACTTCCAGAAGACCAGGGCTGGCTTCTTTCAACCTGCATTTATGTACTGTGGAACTCTGTGCAAGCCATTTAACCAAACAGAGCGCCTGTACAGAGTCTGATAACAGTCTAATTGGATCAATGCTCTATCCTGATAAATGAACAAGTTTTAACCACTGATGGTACAAAAAGGGAATATGTATTCTGGCAGCATTCTATAAGTTAAGAACTCATTCAAGAAGCTACAAAGCTCCGACAAAATAAAACATTCAGTCTATTAGTGCTGTAGTATACAAAGGCTGTTGGCAATTTCACTGACAGTTTATATTAAACACAAGTGAACCAACCTGCCAACTTCAGGCTGCAATTCCTTCAAATCATCCAAGGTTGTCGTCCTGCTCAACAGTTTTTTGTACAAAGCCAGTGGGAAGTGGAGGTCAATAATAGTCAAGTTATAAATAGCCAAGCCACAAACTACACCAACCAAGTGAAACAAGTCACTGTCTTCAAAGGTCTGTGGGAAAAAAAAAAGAGAGAGAGAGAGAGATTGGATTTTATAACTGATTACATTTTTCATTTAGCCCACATGTTAAAGAATTCTCAGCAGAAATATACACATATGGTAGCTACATTACAAGGTGCAATACACATTCTATACGACTGCTTTCCATTAAATGGAGTGCTCCTTCTGGAACTACTTCCAGTGTCCATGTGATAAATGGCATTTATGCAAGTGCTCACCCCAGATAACCTTTGAGTCATCTCCTTCTAGTTGGATAATCCTTGGGAACAACCTTCCTTGCTCTGTAGTACTATTCTTCATGGCATGGCCCACCTAAAGGTCTATGTCAGTATTCCTGCTACTTGACGAAAGATTTGCATTATGCGCAGGATCCCTACTTCAGACTCCCTTCAAACAGGGTGCCTACTAAAAAAAAGGGAAAAAAATCCAAGTACAGTAAGTAACAAACCCACAATCGCACCCAATACAAATAAAGACAAAGAATGATGGAAATAAAGACCAACTACAAGGGTGAGAGACAGTAGCAAAAAGGCACCCACTTGTAGAAGGCCCTCCTGAAGGTAGATATAACTACTACAAAATCACACTGAGATACTTCTCTGGCAGTGGATTAACTCTTGAACAAATGGTATAAAAAAAGTAGCTAAGAGACAAAGACAAATACAAGACGGGATCAAAAAAGAATACCTTACCCAACGTCCCTTCAAAAATAATACTGAGCTAAAGTGCATGCCTGTAACAAAGATGCTAAATGATCAGTCTCTAGCACAAATGAGCAGCACAGACGTACGCCTAAATCACAAGCAGTAAGAAGAAACTCCATCACTGCAGCAGAGTGCCTCTTGAACTTGTTTGCAAAGGGTCTGCATATGCCTGCTGGTAATAATACAACGCAATGTGCAAGCCATTTCAAGAGAGTCTGCTTGATTATAAAAGATCACTTCTCTCCTACAGTAAAGTAAGCAATCAGCTGTTTCATTCTCCTAAGCTTGCAAACCTTTTATATGCAGAACTGACAGTAAACATCTGATGAACAGTAGATACTCTCCTTTATTCTGTACCACCAAACAAAAGACCAAATGATGAACAAATTAGACAAAAGTCAGCTGTAAATCTACATGCAACAGAAAAGCACAGTCCCATGAAAGTTTCAAGTTGAGTTTCATTGCACATACAAATCTGTAACTCTGAAATGTGATGGCTGCCAAGAAAAAATCTTAAGATACAAAAAATATGGTTAGATATAAGTTCACAGGTGTGTACTAGGCTAATGGCCATGGGGCCTTTACAAGCCTAGCCATAGGATTACCCTGGCATCGTGCCACCCGACCTTAGTTTCCAGTGCCTCTGTCGAGTAAAGCCACTGGAGTTATCCCCGGAGTGAATTTTCTATTTCCCATCCACTCATCAAAATTTCTCTTGAAGAGGGTCAGCGAGGTGCTCTGCTTGACAAGTGCGGAAAGTGTATTCCATAGCACTGGCAGTCTCTGGGTTATGAAACTGTCCCTCCAGTACGTTCTGTTGATTGTAGTAATGAGGCTGAGGTCTCTGGAGCATGTGGTGCGAAGGGACTGGGATTTCTTTATATGTAGCATTTCTAACAGAGCTGAGTCAGACATGGCTTTGTAAGCAAGGGAGCCCGCAGGATTTTTTGCAGGGGGATGCAAACCCAGAGGCCCGCCCAAACAGCCCCACTCCCTCTGCCCACGCAGCCCCGCCCCCTGCACACGCAGCCCCCCCCCCCCCCCCACATGCAGCCATTACAGGGTCCCATTACTTGGCTATTTCTCCCCATTTGCCATAAACACTGTTCAAAATTCTCAGTGTGGATACTGTTTTATACTTCACTTATACAATGATTACATATATCTAGATTTAATTAGGAATCCGTGATACGTTTTTTTTTTTTTTTTTTTTTTTTTACATATCTCATGTTACCATGTACATTGCAACTAACTCAAGGGAACTTTCAGCTGGCAACCCCTTTGAAGTCTGATTAAAAAGGCTTGGCTGTTCAGGTCTCTATACTGGAATAATTTCTCATTCATTGCTAATAATCATTTTATTTACTTGAGTCCTAACAGTTTTTTTCCTTTTTCCCTACCATAAAGACAAGGTATTTGTTTCATCTCAAAATACTTCCCCTCATTTATTTATTTGTAAGTGACTTTGAACCAACTACTAGGGAATAGTGTTCATTAGCTCAGTATTTCTTATGTAAGACACTAAACTGAGTCCCATGAGCTTGTTGATAAACAAGAGTAGCCATGCATAAGAAGTGTACATATTTATACATAGGATTAAAATATATACAGACTGCATTAATTATAACTTAATTACATCCCTTCTATAATACAGTACCACTTGTTAAGACCGTTTTAAATTTATAGTTTTGAACATTTTTCCAGCAAGCAATGAAACAAAACATATGAACCAATAATGACAAACTGCCCAGTTCAGAACATTTCAACCATAAAAAGTCACTCAAACTTCTGCCATTACAATCCACCAATATCAATGTGCACAATCTCTGCAGAAGTAACAGTCATCTGAATAATTCCACATTAAAGAGATCTGAAACTAATGAAGCTGTTGTTGCTAGAAAATAAATTTATATTTCAGTGTTTCATCTACAAATTCAGTGCCTGCTGCCCTTCAAGAATAAATTGCCTACGTTACATTAAAAGTGGTAAGCTAAAAAACAAGTTCATAATTATTAGGCATCTCATCCAAAGGAGGACAGTCAGGACTGCAGCACCCCCCCCCCCTTAAAATACAAATCTACATGCTGTGGGAGTATAACCTATAGCCCTCTGCATCAAGATGCAAGTTTGCTACCTGCTGTGCTATTAATACTGCTTTAAAATTGCATACCACAACAGTGATACCATTTGCTAAACAAAACAGTTGCACATTTTAAGCACACAACATGAGCAGCAGTAAACTTCTCTTCCCTTGAAGCTCACAATTCCTTGAAAACGCACTTGAAAATAAATTCCACCTGCTAACTCTTAACTAGGGCACTTCACTCTCTCTCACACACCGCAACCTCTTAGTGCAAGAAATCTGGACAAAGCCCAACATAAATAGGGACATATTATAAATATTGCTGTCATGAACATAGAACATTGCTAGAATAACAGGATTTATGTTAGTATGCATTTTTCTAAAGGATATGACATCTAAAACTCAAATGTCTGTCATTACTTAGCAACTTCAATCCTTTTTAGGAGGAATATGGGGCAAGAATCTGGACATTCTGCAAAAACCTGGACAGCTGAGGGGTATGCTACCTCCTTCTTATACAGACAAAGACACACGTACACACTTGGCTATTTTGTCTTCTGCTACTGATTAAGGTTACAAGTACAACTTCAAAAGCTCCACCAGAGGTTTTCTGCAGACATAGTGACATGACCTGTCAACATTTCTTACTAGTATCATATTCAGTGGAGTCTTGTACCAACGTAGTCCTGCTGCCTCTATCCCCTCTAGTATAATTATTCTATCCCCTGGTGAACGTTCTCCATACATTTACTTCTTTATGATCATATATGACAATGTTCTACACATGCTTCCTATAATGTTTCTCTATATCCGTCCTTTCATAAATTTACCTGTATATTCCCTTATAGCTCATTTTCTTTCTTGGCTAACTTAGTGGGACATGGGTATATAATTTTAGCAATAATAAGCATCTGAAGTTCATCATGTGTATATTTTATACACACACACACACACACACACACACACACATATATATATATATATATATATATATATATATATATATATATATATATATATATTCACTATGAAGGGTCGAAATTTCACAACATCGAACCTCTGATAGTAGAAGACCAGAGAATCGAATTTCTGAAATATCAAACTTACAAAAAAATAACCTAAAACATGGAAAGTTCTTATTTCAGGCTTTTGCAGGGGGCAAAAAAGAATTTGAGTGAGAGTCAGACAGATGTGAACAGTCATTAATGGATTATTCATTTATACTTTAATCTTCTGTCTCTCCCCATACACAGGCACATGCCAAATATGCAATGATGTCAGTGCGGATCTCAAAACTTTCATAGATGCACCATGTGCTAATTAAATGGATTGTGAAGAGACATGTACAGAGCTCAGAGATGTACAACACTCCTGCAGTTTTTACATCTAAACACTATAGTTTTCTATACATCTTTAATGCCACATCCGTCTTTCAAGGACTCAGAGAACCAGATGTCAGCAATGAATGTTCATCACAACAGCTTCTCAAGGACATATGTATTCTCTAGTATTACAATGAACCAAGGCCTGTGTCCCTGTAGAAAACAGTAGGGAGCTCTGATCATCATTCTCTCTCCTGCTGTAGTGATTAGTTACTAGGTCATGTTAAAGTGCAGTATATATGCAAATTACTTACTCCTGTTTTCTCTTAACAAATGGCCATATATTCGCCAGGTTACAGAGCATTTTCTTTCACTGCCCTGTCCTCTTTTACTCATGAAAAATAATTATTTTGCATAAAGAAAAAAGAAAGAATCTCAGTAAACTAGCAATTGCACCACTAGAACTGGGGAAATTATGCATCAAATATTCAAATATATCAATTTCCAGAACAGAAAACTTATGCTCTGTAAACAACCCAGTCTTTCGTGCCTCGTCTTTATACTTTTATTTCCTTCTGTGCACTGCAGTCATAAAAGTAAGCTCTAGAGAACAAGAATATACTGTACATTTCCAACTTACACATGCCAAAGTGGATATTATAAAATGATTGATCTAATGAGGACTTTCTAAAGGGGGGGGGCAATAACATCTCTAGATCTAGTCACAATTTGTTTATGAGCTGTGCATTACAGAAAGACTTTATTATGACTCTGGGCTCATGCTGGTCAAAAGTTAGGTCAACTACTACTGCTTTAGAAGCAGGTTTGACTACTTATACTCACAGAATATATGGTACCTAGACAATCCCATGCTATCACCAGCAGCTTAAACCGTGAATGGAGTAACTTAGCCCAGCAGCTTAAACAGTGAACGGAGCAACTTAGCCCAGCAGCTTAAACAGTGAACGGAGCAACTTAGACCAGCAGCTTAAATAGTGAACAGATCAACTTAGCCCAGCAGCTTAAACAGTGAACGGAGCAACATAGCCCAGCAGCTTAAACAGTGAATGGAGCAACTTAGCCCAGCAGCTTAAACAGTGAATGGAATAACTTAGCCCAGCAGCTTAAACAGTGAACGGAGCAACTTAGCCCAGCAGCTTAAACAGTGAACGGATCAACTTAGCTCAGCAGCTTAAACAGTGAACGGAGCAACTTAGCCCAGCAGCTTAAACAGTGAACGGAGCAACTTAGCCCAGCAGCTTAAACAGTGAACGGAGCAACTTAGCCCAGCAGCTTAAACAGTGAACGGAGCAACTTAGCCCAGCAGCTTAAACAGTGAACGGAGCAACTTAGCCCAACAGCTTAAATAGTGAACGGAGCAACTTAGCCCAGCAGCTTAAACAGTGAACGGAGCAACTTAGCCTAGCAGCTTAAACAGTGAACGGAGCAAGCCCAGCAGCAGTTTCATAACAAAAATACATGGCAGTGCTTACAGTGCGACTCTGGCAGCAAGTTTCATAAATAAATGGCAGACCTTGATGGTATACTTTTGATAACACCTGCATTAACAGTTCTCTACAAATGTGAAGACCGTATTTTCTTTAATACGTTCCCATACATGTATACATACTTGATTTTTTATACTTTAGTTTTAAACTGGCTTGCTGCACAGTGGTAAGTCTAGGCACTAAACCAAAGGGTAAAAAGGTCACAGACAAATTATTCACTAAACACAGCAAGAGACAGAGCCAAGCTAGAGTTTTCATTACCTGATAAAATTCTTGTAATGCAGGCCCTTAAAATACAAGCAAATGACCCCATAAGGACCTGACGTGTTTCAGCAACACAGCTTCAGAATGCCCACGACATTTTTCTTTTTCAAAGGCTTAAAAGATACTTCAAGCCAATAAAGCTAAACTCCACTAGCTGTAGATTTGTATGGTTTACACTTCTAATTGATCTCATTGGCACAGCATAAGCAGATAGTTTGGCTACAGCTAAAAAATACATTTGAAACCAAGCTGGACCTCATAAATATCAAGAAGCCTACAAAATATCTCAATTAAGTAACATCCAAACCAACATGTACAAGTATCACAGTATCATAGGCTAGTACTAGACTAACTGCCTTTGTCGGCCATTTTAAGCCTAGTCAATTACCCCATGTGAGAATCAAATCCTGCACCTTTGGTTTATAAGGCAAACACCTTAACCATTATGCCAACTCGATCATACAAACACAACAAGGCAGTAAAAAACTGCAAGAAAAACTCAACCAAACTGGAATTTCACACTCCTAGGTCTCACATCAGCTTCTCCTATCGCTAATCCTCGCATGTATTAGTTGCTACTGTCTTAGAAATGCTTCAGAAAAAAATCAGTCTCGAGTATAAACTAGCATTTTTATTTTTACTTATTTGTTAATTTTTCGGGGAGAAAGAGTTTTTTTAAATGTATGTTGACCTTAATTTGCCCATTTAACTTTTTTGTACCATTTCTCTACTAATTAATGGCATGGTGAAATTCAAAAGTTGGCCTAAATGTAGTAGTTTTAATTAATTCTTTCTGCCAACAGCTAAGCGAGACCGAACTGTAAACATGCTGATGCATCCTTTTTCTAATCCGCAATGCTTTGCGGCCACCACCCGCTAGACAAAACTTAATATGCTTATTTATTTTTTGACCAAATGCGTTTCTCTTAACTATAACATAAACCAAACCACTCTTACTTTAGGTATTCAACACAATGAAAAAGGTGGATTTAAATTTCTTTCCATTTAAAACCAGTAAAGTCTGCTGAAATACAGATTGATTAATTTCAAACACATTGTTAAAATCTTTACTTACAAGTACATAGAATACAGAGCACACATCCCTTTCCTGTGTCACATTAAAGTAATTTTAAAATTGTAACTCCTCAGGGAACCTTACTGTGCGTGACTCTGGCAGGCTGGCAGCAATGATGCGATTCCCTTCCCACGCAGGTTTCTGTTTAAAATTCATGCGACGCACACATGACTGCTGGGTCCTGACTCCTAAAACAGGTCTTTGCAGTTAAAAGTGCTATGGTTCCGGGCAGTGCCTATGCACAGAAGACAAAAACAGGTCGCAAACACCTATTACGTCTGTGCAACTGGACGGGATGCAAAGGGCGTTCTTAAAGAGGAACGCCCTTTAAAAAAAAAACTTTTTTGTTAAATTAAAATAAAATCAGCCGGTTCCAGGGGGGGATGCAAGTGCACCCCCTTGCACCTGCCTGCGGGCGCCCTTGTTTCTAAGTCAAGCAGAGATTGCCTCTAAGTAGGCGATATGAGACCGAGAATAGTTGGAGTTTTCGGAGTCTGTCCATATAGGACAAGTGTTTAAGGCCTAGGATCCTCTTTGTGAGGTACTTTTGTGGCCTCTCCAGTTGTTGTAGTGTCTAGTGACGTACATGCCAAATGGGGCATTGTACTCGATGACCGGCCTAATGAGGGAAGAGTAGAGGGAGACGATGACCTCTTTCTTCCTGGATGCAAAACCCTTAGTAATGAGATGTGCCGCATAGGACTTTCTGACCACAGAGGCTGCTGTCAACCTGTGTTCCCAGATCTCTTATAAAGCCTTCTGTGTTGAGTGGACTACCGTCAATGTGGTAATTCATGGGAATGGGGTTTTCCCAAAGGGGATAACGACACATTTTTTGGCGTTGAGCTTAAGGCCATGGTTCTGACACCAGTCGATGGTCTCAGTGAGGCCATTCTGTAGGATGTCATCATCACTTGGGAAGTTGATAATAGCTCCCAGCTTGGAATCGTCTGTGAACTTCATCAGCCAGAGTCCCTTCATGTTGGCCTGGACTTCAGGGAATTAGATACCAAATAGGAGAGGACCCAGGATGGAACCCTATGCGACTCCACTCGTGACTAGTCGGCAGTCTGACTTGCAGTCAGCTACTTTCACTGTGGGTTCTATCCGTGAGCCAGTTTGCAACCCACCTAGTGATACAGGGGTTGATGCCTAGCTTAGTGAGTTTTTCTATGATTCCTGAGTGGGGAATGGTATCAAAGGCTTTTGCCAGATCAAGGTAGGCTGTATGAATCACCTTGCTTCATCCACAACTCTGGTGACTGACTCAAAGAAGTTGACCAGGTTGAGCAGGCATGATCTACCCTTCACAAAACCAAACTGTGTGGTATCCAGAAGTTGGAGATTCCCTATATCCTTGTTTATTAAGTTCATGATGATGCTTTCCATAGCTTTGCATATCAGACTTGTCAGACTAATGGGGAGATAGTTCCCTAAGCCTGTAGCCGCTCCTCCTTTATGGAGAGGGATGACTGTAGCAGTGTGCCTGAGGTGAGTCTGTAATTGAACAGGGCACACAGGTGAGGTGCCAGTTCATGCTGTAGCTCATGTAGAACACAGCTAGGGATATTGTCAGGTCCCATAGAAGCTGTATTATTGGCCTCGGGCAGTGCTGTTTTTACCTGTGCAGCAGTAATACTGGGTGCCTGGTAATCTACTGGTATTGTGATTGGTCCTTTTGGGGGGGTGGGGGGTAAAGTTCACACTGAATCTGTCAGCCAGTATATTGGCAATATCTGTTGGCTCAGCCCATTCCCACTGATGCAGAAGTCTTTATGGCTATATATGGGTTCCTTACCAAAGTATACCCAACCTAGGAGGAGAAAGGATATGGATCTAGGAACACCTGGAGAATAGTCCTAGCAAAGCCAGTCCTGGATCTAGACAAAGGAATCCAGTATGAAATGCCTTGTACAGGTATATTACAGAGGACCATGTAGCTGTCTCTAGAAAGCTTCTAGAGTCTGCTCCCTTCCAATAAACCATCAAAGAAAATAAGGCCTCAGAGTGTGTCTTGGTACTGCCTGGAACCGGTACATCATTCGGAGTATAACAAAAGGCAAAAGCCAAGGACAACCAACTGGAAATCTTCTGATTGACTCGTGCTGTCCTTTCTTACTACCAACATAAGAAATAAATAGCCAACTGGCTTTTCTGAATAACTTGGTTCTGTCAAGTTAGTACATGAGCTGCCTATACATGTTCAGAGCATGTGAAATCCTTTCTCCATGGTTCTGAGGGTTAGAATATAGCACAGGGAGATTGATGGCCTGATTCAAACCAACTCTGAAAATATTTAGGCATGAATGAGGATTTGTTCTTGCAGATAAGCCTATCTGAAAACACATAACAGACAGGGATTATCCACCAAGACAGCTTGTAACTCGAGATACTGATGTTGCAGACGTCACAGAATACAGAACAGTTTTGCATGTAATGAACCTTAAATGTGCCTGATATGCAGGTTCAAATGGAAATGTGACAAATTTTTCTAACAGAAAGTTGATCCCAGAAAGGAGCAACTTGTTTTGGTGATCCCCTGTGAAACACTCCACTCAAACTGTTTTACTTAGAAAGCATTGAAGAAAGAGAATGATCCATGGGAAGATATACTGAGGTGACCACAAGCTGTACTTTGGTAAGGGTCTTTATTACAACGTCAAATTAACATAAGTTTGAACGTTGTAATATTGAACCCAAAAGTCCAATAATAATGAAAAACACAGAACAGTGATTTTTTTCTCAGGGGAAAAAAAATCGCTGTTCTAGGACAAAAAAAAAATTAAAAAACCTTAAACTTAAAGTGGGGGGGGGGGCTGTGCCCCCCAGACCCCCTACTTAAATATACCAACTCCGAGATCGCACCTCAGTCAAGGAAATAGTAAAGCTCCAAAACGGACCACCGATTTTTTTCCCTGGGAAAAAAATCGATGTGCCGTGGCTTCACTATTTTTGGATTTCAGACTTTTGGGTTCAATATTACAAAGTTCGAATTTATACAAGTTCGACGATGCAATATAGACCCCTTTGGCTAAGTAGTATGAAAAAAATGAGGTTAGTAATTTTCTCAAATATTTAAGCACCAGCAGTACAATCCGAGGTTGGCACCTAGTGATTTGCTAGGCACCAAACAAAAAAGTCTTTCACATATTATGACATTTTCTAGTAGTAGGATTCCTTTCCTCCTTTAGCTAGCAAATGTAACATTCATTTTCACTGGAAGTTTGGGAAGAAAACTGGCAGATTAATGAATTGGTTGATCACATTCTCTGAATTATCTTTCGTAAAAATATAGGATTAGTACATAAAGTGACCCTGTCCTTGTGGAAGATCAAATAAGGTGGTTGGGATGATAAGGTCTGAATCTCAGAAATTCACCTTGCAGATGTGATTGCTACCAAGAATATGGTTTTCCAAGAGAGAAACCTAAGTTGACAGGTAGCCACTGGTTCAAAGAGAGACTGTATAGTTTTCTGCAATATCAAATTTAAGCCCCAAGGTGATGAAGGATCTTTATAAGAGGGCTTGAGTAGGAGTTCCTCTCAAGAAAGCTTTGCATAGCTTAAGTGAAGTGAGGGAGGAACCATGAAATCCAATGTGAATGTTAGAAATGGCAGCTAGCTGCACTTTTATTGCAGAAGAAACCACCCCCTTGTTAAACAACTGAACTAAAAACTCTACAATAGTGTGGATAGGAGCTGAAAAAGGATCTACATAATTCTTGTTGAGACCAATGTACGGATCTCCTCCATTTACTGTTAATACAACTTTCGTGTAGATGGCCTATGGGAGGGCTGCAGGATATGGTGCACTGGTGAAGACAGCATAGGCTGTCTGGCTATCAGCAGAATTGGAGATAAGCTGTCAGCTTGAGACTGTGAATGTTTGGAGAAGGCATTCCTGTTGGATGTGATAGGTCTGGAAGTGGATCCAGAATCCATGGTTTCTTCAGTAGGTGAGGCCAAAGAAAGGGAAACCAGATTTGTCAAAGCAATACGGGGTATTGAGGATTATGTCTCTCTTCAACATCTTTTCTTTCTGAAGAAATTTGGGGATTAATGGAGTTGGGGGGAAAAGGCATATAACAGACTTGGAGGCCAATCATCAGTGAGAGAATCCCTCCAGGACTCCCCTCTTGGGGGGATCAGGGCAAAGCAGCTGCTGAATTTGTTGCTCAGAGGGGATGCAAAAAGGTCGAGGGTGGAAAAGCATATGGGAACATTACTGTCTAGAGAAAAGTAAAGGCATTGGTCTTGCAAGCCATCTTGCATGGAGTCATGGAACAGAATCTACCCAGTTGATTATTCAGACAGGAGGCAAAGAGGTCTACTTGAGAAACTATCCACAGATGGATCAAATCTTGGAAACAACCCTGATCTAGTTTAAATTCGTGAGGGTCTGCCCTGGTCTCACTCAGCTTGTCTGCCACACAATTTTGCTCTGGCCAAACATAGGATGGAACAGCAACAAGATTGTGCTGCAAAGCTATATCCCAAGCTAAGTGTCTGCAAAGGGGGTAAAACCCGTTTCCTACTTGCTGTACCACGAGTGCTGTATTGTCAGTAATGACATGAAATACTTCCAGGGTCCAAAGACAGTTCAGAGAGATAAATGCCTTGAAGAGGACAAGCAGCTCCTTGATATTTATGTGCTTCCATCTGTCCTTGGTGTTTCATGCCCCAGGCACTTTAATCACTCATGAAAATGCCCCACAAAGTCTGAGTTGCCTGTGGTGACTGACTGCTTTGGAAAGGGGAGGGGGGCTGCATTTAAGGACCTCTGTTGTCTCCACCAAATTTCTCTTCTAACAAACCCCAGCACTGGGAATTGAAAATATATAGGGTGTTGCTGCTGGGACCAAAAGGATTTCAGATACCACTGTCTCTTTATCATGTAGTCTTGCCAGGGGTATCATGAAAATCAAAAATGTGAGACCCAAAATCCTGAGGTATTTACTTGCAGTCAACACAGTCTGAGTGGAAAACCTTAACAATAGATCTAGATATAGATCTATTTTGTCCTGTGGAAGAAAAGCTGTTTGAACTGAGATGTCTAGATGACACCCCAGAAAAACAATCACGTTTGAGTCAAGACACTTGAATGTTATCTTGTAAGAGATCTCTCTCATGCAAGAGTGATATTCTCGACACGTTGTTAAAGACTCTGTAAAGATAAGTAGGTCATCTAAAGATGGAAAAATGTGAAGACCCTATAGCCTGACAAGAGTTACAACTGGAGTTAGACACTTTGTGAACACTCTTGGTCCAATGGATAGTCTAAAGGGTAAGTCAGGGAACTGTTAATGTAATCCAGACATACAAAACTTTAAGAAACATGATGTCTGGATAAAATAGGGATGTGATGACATGCATCTTTTTAAGTCTAAAGATGAGGTAGTGGGTTGTAAAGTGATGATATTTTAAATTTGGGCACTATCACAAACATGTTTAGGAAAGAAAGACGCAGAACTGGTCTCCATGCATTTTTTTTTTTGGCACTAGGAACATCAGTGAATAAAAACCCTTGCCACCTGGAAGGAGAAACAGGTGCTATCACTCATGGGATAAACCAGTGGAAACAAAACTGTCTGAACTGGAGGATGAGGAATGATCCATTATATAGGAAGAATTTCCTCCTATTGCTATAAGTAACTTTACTGAATGATTTTGGGAACCCATGTGTCTGAAACTACCTGTTGCCAAAGAGAAAAACAGAGATTCAGACTTTCTGGAAGAAAACAGGGGCCAAGTTGGGAGGGGTCACAAGATCTCTTGAATAGTCATTCAAACTTGGACTGTCCTTGCCTATGGAAGGTTTGAGATTCTTTTTGGAAGCCCCTTGCCATTTCCTAAATTTCTGTTTACTTGTATTTTGTTGAGACTGCTTATTCTATTTTTGCCAAAATTGGATGAGGAGATAGAAAATCCTTCGGAAAATTTAGAAAAATAGGTCTTTAAAACTTTATAGAGATTCCTGGATAAGATTGCCCCTTACATCACACTTCACCTCTGTAGCAGAGAGGGCGAAAAACAAAATCTCTGTCCAAGAGTGACTTAAAATCTCATTTTTAACATCATGTGGGATGTTTTGAGAATGCAGCAATACACCCCCTCCTCAAAACAGTACCAGTGGCCATAGCCCTGGAAGAAGCATCAGAGTCATACACTCACTCGAAACAATGACGACTGACCTGTGCAACAGAAAGTAAGTTATTTAAAGCAGAACTTTCCTCACAAGAAGCTGCAGAAAAACATTCCTGATTCTTCCAAAGAACAAACATATGAGCCCAACAATTTAAAACTCTTAAAAATCACAGTTGTAGAAGTATACTTACTTTCTCCCAAACATATAAATAATTTTCCCATCCTTATCAGAAAAAGTAAATGATTAGTTGTAGTGGGATCAACTAGAGTTACAGCTGCTAGGTCAGGTTTGGAAATAGTGTATAAAACTTTAAAAGCCTGAAGAACTTTACATGTTCTATCTGCCTTTTTTAGGAGCAGCTGGCTGACTATCAGGAAAACTGCAGGCACTAATACACATCCTTAAGCAGACAGAACACAAGGAATGGGTGTACGATCCAAAACAATCTTTCTATAACAACTCATGGTATTTAATGAAGGACTGAGAAACTCCAATGCTCTCCACTGAAAAAATGGCAAACTCTGGCAGGTGTCTCAAAGAGAACCCCCCACAGTGAGAATCAGACAGTTTTCCAAACAGTCTGAATTAGAAATCTGAGGGGAAAAAATGTATCCGTACTTGCATCTTCCTGTTCAGATTCAGAATCTTGAATCTCTTCATAAAAAGAGAGGTATCCCTCTTTCTTTTACCAGAACCTAAGTCAAAAGAAGGAACAGCCTGAATTAAACCCTGAGCAAACACAATAAACTACTCCTGTCCAAATAAATTTCAAGAGTAGATACGTGCTTGGCTTTCTGTTTCTGTTTGACAGGAAAAATTGGGCTAGCTGTCTTACTAATGGCAGCAGCAGCAGCAGCTTCCCCAGGGATGGTTACAACATTATGACACAACAAGGAAACCTTCCTTGTTCCTCTTTCCAAGACTGGCTTCTCCATTATCCAGTGAAGGGACCACAACAGCAGCACAGAACGTGGCTAATGTCCAATCCACACTGGCTGTAAGTGCTACACCAGAGGGATCCCGGGTAAAAGATGAGTCTGAGGTACAGCAAATGGCCACAGCAGAGTCACCCACCTGAAGCTGAGGCAAACTGCTAATCTGCTGTGGTGGCAATTTTTGTTTTTTTTGTGGCTGGAAGAAGGACCGACCATGGAACTAGTTTAACTGTATGTTCCATATTCAAGCCTAAAATGGCACCTCTTTCCTATGGCAGATAAGCCACAAATCCTGGGAAACATTAGCAGTCTACAAAAGTTACTTTTCTGACAGAAAAACACAGCAAAAAGTCCTTTAAAACATCATTCCAGCTCCAAAAGAAGTAAAACAAAAGTTTTCCACAGAAAAAAATGTTTTCAGTTACTTTACACCACTTTTAAACTGACAGGGAAAATGAGTGCTCCATTTAAAAGTATGTTACAGTCTTGTAACAGTATGTTAAAACACAACACGCTAACTTTCCTGAAGGAGAAAGTGATAAAACAGCAACACAAATAAGAAAATGGATGTTTTTCCTCCAAATAGAACTCATCTTCCCAGCAACTCAACAGCACATCCAGACCGTCGATCCTTGAAAGCCTCAGAGGAGCATACTCTTCAATGGCAGTAAAGCTCTTGAGAGCTTCGTGTCCAAACTTGTTGTGAAGACTGGTAGAGATGGGTGAAGGCTGCCAGCCTAGCCAGATAGAATTGTGCAGATAATTCTCCATTTCTAAACATAAATGTTGAACTTAAAACAATGTGGCAACATTGCCATCTGCTGTAAAGAAAGCTAAGTCAAACATTTCTTGTTGGTCCTTTGAAATTAAAATGACTTTATGTCTGTTCATTTGAAGTTAGAATTTGGAGTCGATGAGTCTGGCATAAGCATCCTGCCTATTGTTTTAACTTAAGGAATAATTACTACAGTTAACATGTGGAATTGTCTTTTATGGCTGTAGTTTCCTGCAGGTGCAAGATGTTAAGAATGTAAATGCAGTTTCTGTGCAGCCTGGGAACCCAGGGAAGTGTGAAATGATGTAATGTTTTATCAGAATTAGAAGTTATGTACTCACCATAACGTTCCATCTGAGTAGGTGACTTCATTTGGATGCAACCTGTGGGTATCGGATCCGACCTCGATCCGAGCCGGCATTTCAAAAGCTTAGGCTCCGAGCTCCTATCTCCTCCCTCTACCCATAATCCCCTGCCAAGCCCTAACTGACCTCAGATTGAGTTTGCCTATATGATACTAGAATAAAAAGTATCCAAATAGATGAATAAACTCTTGTTGTATAAAGGTCAGGGGGATGGAGGGGGGGATGGTTGCATCCAAATGAAGTCACCTACTCAGATGGAACGTTATGGTGAGTACATAACTTCTAAATCTGAAGTAGGCAGACTTCATTTGTCTGCAACCTGTGGGACAGAGTCCCCAGCTACCTAAATCTTGGGCGGCCGTCATGGAAGGATGTTCCGGAGTACCGCTGAGCCAAAGGATGCTCTTCCCCTGGAAACAACATCCACCTTATAATGAGAAATGAAGGTATGAGACAAGGCCCAAGTGGCTGCCGCGCAGATATCACCCAATGGCACTCGGGACTTAAATGCGTCTGACGTGGAAACTGCCCTAGTAGAGTGAGCAGTAACCCTTTGAGGAGCAGGCCTACCTGAAGTGTCATAAGCCTGCAGAATACAATTAGCAATCCATCTCGACAGTGTGACTTTGGAAACTGCTTTGCCCATAGCAAATTTAGCAAAGGAGACGAACGGTTGATCTGATTGTCTATGACCAGCCGTTCTGTGAATGTAAAAGCGCAATTGTCTGCGAACATCTAAAGAATGCAGCTTATATTCACCTTTGTTTTTGTAATTGGGGAAAAACACAGGTAAGTTGATTGATTAATATTAGATTCCGAAGAGACTTTTGGAAGAAAGGATGGATTGGTCCTGAGGCACACCCTATCAGGAAAAAAGGAGAGGTAAGGCGGTTTGATGAATAGAGCCTGAAGTTCCGACACTCTTCTGGCTGATGTGATGGCTACCAAGAAAGCAGTCTTCCAGGAAAGGTACTTTAGATCTGCAGAAGCTGCAGGCTCGAAGGGGGGAGCAGTAAGGGCCTGTAGAACTAAGGATAGGTCCCAAGGTGGTACAACTTCTTTGACTGGTGGCCTCAACAGAAAAACTCCTTTAAGAAACGTCTTGCAAAGTTTCGCAGGCATGAGGGGAGCTGACTCATGACCCATATGATAATGGGAAATCGCTGCCATTTGTACCTTTACCGTGGAAGAACTAGCCCCTTGATGAAAGAGGTCTGTTAAGAAATCCAGTACCGCAGACATAGGTGCTGAAAAAGGATCCATACTTTTCTGGACTGCCCAAATAGAAAACCTTTTCCATTTGCTCCGATAAACCTTCCTAGTGGAAGGTTTATGGGCCGCCACTAAAATGGCCTTGACGGGTGACGAGATACCGGGAGCCCTAATCAAGGATGGAACTGGAGCAGCCAGGCTGCCAATTTCAGGGTGTGTAGATTCAGGGCCGGGAGTCCTAGAGGATGGGAGATGAGATCCAGGATCGGATCCAGAATCCAGGGCGGATTCACTTTGTGAGACCATACATAAGGGAACCAGGGCTGACGAGGCCAGAACGGGGCAATGTGAATCATTCTGCTCCCCAAACTGTTGGCTTTCTGCAAGAGCTTCTGCATCAGAGGTAGTGGAGGATAGGCATAAAGGAGACCGGGAGGCCAAGCATGCACCAGAGCGTCTCTCGGGGATTCCCCAGGTGGGGGAAGTAGAGCGAAGAAACTGTCGCATTTGGCGTTTGAGTGAGAAGCAAAAAGATCGCAACAGGGTTGCCCCCAGACGGCAAAAATCTTCTTCGCTACCAGAGGATTGAGAGACCACTCGTGCGGGGAAAGAATGGTGCGACTGAGCTTGTCCGCAAGGATGTTGGATTTTCCCAGAATGTGCATTGCTACAAGAAAGCGGTTGGTGGAAATTGCCCATTCCCAGACTCTCATGGCCTCTCGACAAAGGGGGTAGGACCTGGTTCCTCCCTGCTTGTTGATGTACCAGACTACTGACATGTTGTCTGTCTGGATTGCAATAGTCCCCGTAGGAAGAAGGCTGTGAAGTGCTTGCAATGCTAGGAGCCCTCATCTCCAGGACATTTATATGCAACGAGGTCTCTGAGATGTTCCATGTGCCTTGGACAATCTTGCCCGCAGAATGCCCCCCCACCCGAGGCGAGAAGCATCCGTAGTCACCGTGGCTCGGGGGAATGTTGCACAAAAGGGTCTCCCTGCTAGAGGCTCCGGAGACTGGAGCCACCAGAACAGGGAGTCCTTGCATGCCTTGCTGACCGCTATTGGGCTGCTGAGAGAGGAGTATAGCGGGGACCACTGGACCTGTAGGGTCCATTGAAGAACCCGCATGTGTAAGCGAGCATGAAGAAGAAGTGGAATAGCTGCTGCCATAGAACCCAGGGCCCTCAGGACCGAAGCTGCCATCGGAAACGGTTGTAGGACTGCTGTGACATGACACTTCAGGCTGGACAGCCTGTCTGAGGTGAGGAAGGCCCGCACTGATCTTGTGTCCAACCTTCCTCCTATGAAATCTATAAGTTGTGTGGGGTGCAGTAAAGATTTTTCCCAATTTATGGTGATGCCCAGCCTTGGGGCTATAAGAAGAAAATAGTCCCTGGCTGAGCACAGTAGATGCCTTGATGATGCCGTTAGGAGCCAGTCGTCCAGGTACGGAAAGACCTGTAATCCCTGGAGTCTCAGGTGGGCCGCTACTACTGCTAGTACCTTGGTGAACACCCTGGGGGCAGAGGTGAGACCGAAGGGAAGGACCCTGAACTGGTAGTGGCTGGCTCCCAGCCGGAAGCGAAGGAACCTCCTGGACCGTCTGTCCATCCGAATGTGGTAGTACGCGTCCTTGAGGTCGATAGAGCACATCCAATCGTTCTCCCGCAAGAGGGGGAGTATAGATTGTAGGGTGACCATCCAGAACTTTTGCTTGGTTGCTGACAGGTTCAGAAGGGAAAGGTCTAAGATCGGTCTTAAGTCCCCCGTTTTCTTTGGCACCAAGAAGAACCTGGAGTAAAACCCTGATCCGGTCTGATCTCGGGGGACGCGCTGGATGGCTCTTTTTTCTAGCAGCTGATTGATTTCGACAGCTGCTGCCTCCCTTTGGTCGGGTGGTACATCGGGGAGGCTGCGGGATCTGGGGATTTTGCTCAGGGGAATGGTATAACCTCTGGATATCACATGAAGCACCCAACGGTCTGATGTGATTGACTCCCAAGAAGTCAGGTGCCTCGAAAAACTCCCCCCGACTGCCTCCAGAGACGGACAGCCAGGCAACCCTTCAGGGCTGTTGCGTGGGTCTGTCAGAGAAAGGTTCTCTGGACCCAAAGTTTCTAGGAGCCCCTCTGCCTCTAGGACGGCGACCTCCCTTGTCCTCCTCTACCACGGAAGGACTGGTTATCCGGAGCAGGTTGGGACTGCTGCGACTTCTGGAACCACATCTTCTTCTGTCCCTTTTGGTTCTTCGAGAAGGACCTCTGGGGAGCTGAGAAGCTGACTCCGACGGCAGACAGCGTCTTCCCGTCCTTCTCGCTCTGGACTACAACAGGTAGTTTCGCGAACAGTTTTGCCAAACAAGGCAGAACCATCAAAGGGGGCATTCGCGAAAGTCGCCTTGAAGGGCTCTGCGAAATCACAGTGGCGGAGCCAGGCCTGACGCCTCATGACTAGGCCCGCTCCACTAGCTCTAGCGGCTCCCTCGGTAGCGTGAGAAAGTAGCCGCATAGACGTATTGGAAACTGCTCTAAGAGTGGCCATACGGGTGGAGTACACTTGTTTGTCCTCACCCAACATGGACTCTGGGGGGGGATGCAGCGTACTCTTTAATCAGGTCCCGCTGCATCCTGATAACATGTGCCATGTAGTTCAGTGCTCTCAAAGAGAAGGTTGCTGAACTAAAAACTCGCTTCCCAATGCGATCCATCGAGCGGGACTCCTTGCCCGGAGGATGCATAAAGGGACTCTCCTGTGCTAACTCCCTCTTCGTGGCTGCAGCCATCATCATGGCATCTACCGGGGGGCCCTTGCTCCAGTGAGTGCGGTCCGCCGGGGGGCTCAGGATACGGTCTGGACGCTTGGGTACAGGCTCAACGGTGTCCAGATCCTTCCATGCTCTGGTGGATATAAGGTCCACCAGAGGATCGGCAGGAGGGGACACCCAAGAGGTAGATGGGCCCACCTCGAATGCCTCCAAGAACACAGACTCATCTGAGGAGGCCTTGGGGGCAGACCACCCCCCCCCTGATCCTTAACATCTCCATAATGTCTCCAAAGGAGACATCTTCCGGGGGTGATCTTGGGGAGCCCTCCCCTTCATCCAAGTCTGTGTCTTCAGTAATGGACTCTGGGGAGTCCATGTGCCTCCTTTTGCACTTACGCTTCCGAGGCACTTCCGAGGCACTTCCTCGGGGGGACTGTCCGAGGAGTCCTCTTCAGCAGCTAGATGTTCCAAGGGAACTACTTGGGACATCGAGGCAGGCTGTCCCTGGGACCGGCTGATGGGAGCCTGGCCCAACTGCAAGGGAGTGCGGGGTGAAGCCGTGGCAGGGACCGGGGGTCCGGTAGTCCTCAACAGCGGCCTTTCCACTACGTCGAAGGCAGAGGGGGAGCCAGCTTCTTTAAGCCTCGAGAGCCGACCCCCACTCGGATCCGACGCACGGACCGGAGTCAGAGCCGAAACCGTCGGATCCGAGAGACCGGTGTGCTCCGACTTAGACAGAGCCCAAGACACACCAGCTCCCTCGGATCCGAGGCTCGGCCCTCGGCTCCGAGAGGTCGGGTCCGAAGTACCCGAAGCACTCAAGGGATGGGTCGGATCCGAGGTGCGCTGACCTATCGGATCTGACCCACCCCCGGATCCAACTCTGCCCGGCACCGACAGCTCCGAACCCAGGGTGTGGGTCGGAGAAGGAGCCAAGGGGGCGAAAAAAGGGGTCGAAGCCCCTCCCGGATGGGGGGGGGGGCTAAGAGCACTCCCATTTGCATTTGGGCCTGGATGAAACGCCTCATCATCCGGTCCATGTCTGCTTCGCTCATGGAAAAGGTGGATCTAGTTGAGGCCACCGAAGCGGGCTTAGAGAGCCGCCTCGGGGACCTCACTGAAGGGCTAGCCTCCTCCTCCTCGGGCCCAGAAGAGAACCGAGGGGAGTGGAGCCGAGGAGGGGGAAATCTAGAAGACACAGGGGAGGCCCGTTTAGATGGAGGAGCCAAACTTGAGGTCTCGGCTCTCTGTTTGTGGTGCCTCTCCTTCTTTTCTTTCTCCCTTGAAGTCTCCCTCTCCTCCGGCTTTTTTGAGGGAGGTTGAGTCCCAGCCGGGGGAGAGGAGACCGCAGCACCCACTGAAGGCTGCTGGCTAGTAGGGGCAGAGGCCGGAGCCGCATCTGGAGGGAGGAGTCCCACCAGAACAAGCTTCGACCTCCGCTCCCTTAAAGCTTGGGGGTTGAACCCTGCACAAATGGTACAACCAGATGACAGGTGTTCAACCCCCAAGCATTTAACGCACCGAGTGTGGCCATCCGCTGGGGACAGCTTATGGCCACACTCGGTACATTTAGAGAACACTACCTTATGGGCTTCTGACATCTTAAGCCCTAACAGGCCTAACACACACAGTACACACAAACTACGCAAAACCCGAAGAAAAATTAAAAAGATAGAGAGAGGAAAGCCTAACACAAACACTCTAAGTTATAAAAGTTTTCAAAAAATTTTTAGTCAAAACTCTTATCTGTAACCAGGAGCTCGAGGAGTCCGTTGCAACTTGAAAAGCGGCAAACGAAATCTGAGGTCAGTTAGGGCCTGGCAGGGGATTATGGGTAGAGGGAGGAGCTAGGAGCTCGGAGCCTAAGCTTTTGAAATGCCGGCTCGGATCCGAGGTCGGATCCGATACCCACAGGTTGCAGACAAATGAAGTCTGCCTACTTCAGATCTGCAGTTTCAATTTAAACAAAGAACCAGAAGGCATTAAGCATTTTTGTCTGGACTATCCAACTCAGCACTGCCTTATGCTCTTTTTATGTAAGTAGTATGTTACAACTGTGTTTTCTCCTAGAAGTAGCTAGGAATTAGAAAGTTTAGATAGTGTTTTTTAGAAAGTTTAGACAGTGTTTTTCTGTGATGTCAGAACTGCACTACTGATTTATTTTAAGTATTTATATGGGATATCTGAACTCTCTTGTCTAGCACTGTGTAGCATAAAATATTGTCTTGTGGTTTTATTTATTATTAAATATTTTAAAACCCTTCAACTGTGGCTGGTTTTGTGTAGAGATAATTTAAGCTCTTTAGAGCATGTGTATGCCTTTGGTAAAATTGTACAAAGCCACTCCTATAGCTTTAGCCCTGGGCTATACTACCAATTGGATAATAATATTGCATAGTAATAATTGGACACCCTTTTATGGGCCTTTGAGTAGCTAGTTAAGTATTAGCTGGTTGGTGGTAGCAATTACTACCGTATAGTCTGGGTAAAAGGGGCACAGCTGGAGAAGCTGTACAGTGAGCTTTGAAGGTGTTTTGTACTCTAAAAAACAGCCACACAGTAAATACTCAGAGTTCAGATCACAATTGTTTTATTTCTTTTGTTAGCTTAGTTAGTCGGGGGTGAGCAGGCAGCACGTCCGAAGAGGAGTACAGAAAGGTGACAAGGAGCCAGCTGGTGGAGATGTGCCAGGCTAGGGAACTGTTGCATGGAAACCTGACTAAGGCAGACCTGACTGCAGCCTTGGTTACAGCTGCATCAGAAAACAGCAACCAGGAGGACAAGCAGACTGGCAGTGGAAATATAATTCCCTCGGAGAATGGACAACTCAACCTTTCGGCAATGGACATAAAAATCCAGCTGGAGCTAAAGAGACTTGAGATGAAGGCCAGGCATGTGGAATTAGAAGCAAATGAGAGACTGTGATGTTTGCAGGCTGAGCAGAATGAGAAGGTGTTACGTCTGCAAGCTGAGGAACAAAACAAGCAGAGGTTGAGAAAGAGATTCTGTAATGGGGAAGGGAGTAATTGGACCCCAGAAGCATGAAAATGTCAGTAAATTTCTTATGCAGTTTAAAGAGTGGGATATCTTTTATAGTTTCATTCATATGTTTAAGAGGGTATGAAAACAGTATGAAGTTGACCAAGGGCTCTGGGTACGGTTCCTGACCCCCTTAACTCCATGGTAAATCTGTAACTGCATTAGCTAAAATGTCTGATGTTGCATGTTTTGATTATACTGCTGCTAAGAAATGTCTTTTAGAACTGTTTAAGCTAACACCTGAAACGTACAGGAAAAAGTTTTGTGAGCATAGACGCAAGGCAGATGAAAGTGTGTGTGAATATGTTGCTGGACTGAGCACTTATTTCCACAGGTGGGTGAGTGGATGTCAGGTCACACTTTTGAAGGGCTGGCAGACCTTTTGGTGAGGGAACAATCCCTTAGCACTTTGCCTGAGGACATGAGGATCTGGTTAGCTGATAGACAATGTGTTACTTCAGATGAGTTGGAGAAGAAGGGAGACCTATACCTGGTAAGCAGGGCAGCCCTACACAGAAAGGGGACCCCCAGTACTGCTCATGAGTCTAAAGGATCCCATGGTGGGCAGCACAGACTGCCACAACAGAATCTGCCAGTAGCAGGGGAAGCCAATAGTCCAGGTATATGCCCAGGAGCTAGGGTGAAATGTTTTGAATGCAACCAGTGGGGCCATGTGGCATACAGGTGTCCACAAAGGCAAGGTGGGAAACCAAAGTTGAGGGAGCCAGTAAGTGGGAAAGACAAAATGCCAATAATAGGTTATCTTGAGACAACAGGGGTACTAAACTACCATCCTGCAGATGTCCTGAGAGGGAAGAATTTGGATGAGGCAGTACCATGTGCTTATGCAGTTACATGCAATCAGGCTAGGAAACAAGCATGTGGGTCTGGTAGCCTGGTGAGAGCCAGACAGGCTGCATACTTGCAGCCAGGACTGGTGAGGTGGTTACTTCAGGGAGGGAGCTACCCTGTAGCAGTGAAACTGAAGGTGAGCCACAGCTGCTTGTGGGTACTAATGGTCCCTTGGACAGAGTGACTGCAAAGGTAGAGGTGAGTAGTAGCACCCAGGCTGATAGTGAGGCACCACTGTCAGAGGATGCCAGACTTCCTGTGGAAGGGGAACTGGGAAGGGTTACAAGGAGAGAACTGACACAGGCTCAGCTGTCAGACCCTACATTGCAAGGCCTGAGGCAGGTAGCTAGGGAGGCACCTGATTCTCAAGGAAAGGTGGAATTTGTATACTGGGATAATGGGTTACTATACAGAGAGTGGATCCCTGGGGGAGGGCTAGAAGGTGAGAGTACAGCAGTTGGTAGTGCCTACAGCCTACCGTCTGGCGCTTCTAGCCGTAGCCCATGATATTCCCTTTGCAGGTAATATGGGCATAAAACATACAAAGAGGCATATTATGCAGAACTTCTATTGGCCTGGAATTTCTAGAGATGTAACAGGATACTGCAGGACCTGTGAGCAGTGCCAAAAGGTAGGCAAGGCAGGAGACAAGGTGAGAGCTCCTTTGATGCCTTTACCTGTGATTGAGGAGCCATTTCAGACAGTAGCTTTGGATATTGTGGGTCCTCTGAGTACCCCAAGTTCCACAGGGAAAACGTATATCCTAGTGGTAGTGGATTATGCTACATGATACTCTGAGGCAGTGGCTTTGTCCTCCATTGAGGCAAAGAAGGTGGCAAATGCTCTTAGAGATTTTCAGCAGGGTAGGTTTCCCAAAAGAAATACTGACTGACAGACGTGCCGATTTCATGTCAGACCTGCTGGCTTGTCTGTAGAAGTCCTGTGGGGTGAAGCACATGAAGACCACCCCCTACCATCCCCAGACTAATGGTCTTGTTGAGAGGGTAACTCTACAATCAAGTCTATGCTATGGACATTTGCAGATCAGTTTAAGAGGGAGTGGGACAAATATTTGCCCCATTTGTTGTTTACTTACAGAGAGGTTCCCCCGGAATCCACAGGTTTTTCACCCTTTGAGTTGCTGTATGGGCATAGGGTGAGGGGACCTCTAGATTTAATTCAAGATGAATGGGAAGGTGAGTGCGAGTCTCACAAGGAGTCTGCTGTGGCATACATCCTAAACCTCAGGACAAGTCTCAGGAAACTCATGGGCTTTGCCCAACGACAGAAAAAGGTGTGGTATGACAGGAATGCTCGAGCTAGAGAGTATGCTGTGGGGCAGCAGGTAATGGTTCTCATTCCTGTCAGACACAACAAACTGCAAGCAGCTTGGGAGGGACCCTACAAGGTGTTAAAAAAGTTAAGTGATGTTAACGACATGGTGGAACTGCTACGCAGAAGGCAGGGACACAAATTGTACCATGTTAACATGATGAAACCTTACCATGATAGGGAGGGCCCTTGTGTTGAGCATTTGCAGTGGATTGCAGGAGTCGTCTGAGGGAGATCTGGGGACTGATTATCTCAGTGAGGCTCGGGCTGACACCTCAGTGGAAGCGGTAGCAATGTCCCAGCAGCTATCCCCTACTCAGGTTCGAGAAATCCGAGCAGTGTTGCAGGAATTTGGGTACATGTTCACTGGGAAACCAGGGTGCACCCACCTAGTGCCTGAGTCAGACAGACCCTGAGAGAGGAGGTACAGGAGATTTTGGAACTAGCGGTGATTCACGAGTCCAACAGTCCCTGGGTGTAAAAGAAGGATGGCAGCACCAGGTTCTGTGTGGACTACAGGAAATTAAATAGTCACACAGTCGGATGCTTACCCCATGCCTAGGACAGATGAGGCCCTAGAGCAGCTGGGTGGGGCTAAGTATCTTACAAACATTGATCTTACCAAGGGTTACTGGCAGGTGCCCTTGACTCCCAGTGCTATAGAGAAGTCAGCTTTTGTGACTCCTTTTGGCTTGTATGAGTTCACAAAGATGTCCTTTGGGAAGAAGACTGCCCCAGCAACTTTCCAGAGGCTGGTAGATAATATCCTAGCAGAGCAAGAAGATTTGCCCTGGCTTACCTAGATAATATTGCCATCTACAGCCATTCCTGGCCAAAGAACCTTCAGCATGTCAGGTAGGTGCTGGGCAGACTACAGAGGGCAGGGATGACCATTAAGCCGAGCAAATGTCATATGGGTATGGCGGATATCTCCTACCTAGGACACAGAGTGAGGAGTGGTAAGATAAGGCCAGAACCTGCCAAAGTGGAAGCCATTCAGGCATAGCCTGCACCTGTTACTACAAAGCAGGTGAGGGCATTTTTAGGGACAGCAGGGTACTACAGAAAGTTCATCCCCAGTTATAGTACCATAGCTGCTCCCCTCACAGAACTGACAAGGAAGAACAGGCCAGATAAGGTAGTGTGGACCCCAACATGTGAGCAGGCATTCCAGAAGCTTTGGGAGGACCCCCTGTGTTAGTCAGTCCAGATTACAGCAAAGAATTTGTTGTGCAGGTGGATGCTTCAAACCATGGGGTGGGGGCTGTACTTAGCCAGATTTCTTCCGAGGGGGAAGAGCACCCAGTGGTTTATCTCAGTCGTAGGCTCCAACCCAGGAAGGAATGCTATGCAGCTGTAGAAAAGGAATGTCTAGCCATAGTGTGGGCACTGCAAAAACTTTAGCCTTATCTGTATGGAAGGAAATTCACTGTTATGACAGATCACAACCCCCTAACATGGTTAAACAGAGCCAGCCAGCAAAATGCCAAATTGATAAGATGGAGCCTAGGGTTGGAATCATATATTTGCCCCCTTCCTGATTTCTTATTACTTTGCATGTTTGTCACACTTAAATATTTCAGATCATCAAACAAATGTAAATATTAGACAAAGATAACCCAAGTAAACACAAAATGCATTTTTTAAGTAATGATTTTATTAAGGAAAAAACTATCCAAACCCACATGGCCCTATGTGAAAAAGTAATTGCCCCCTAAACCTAATAACTGTTGTGCCACCCTTAGCAGCAACAATTGCAATCAAGCATTTGCGTTAACTGGCAATGAGTCTTTCACATCGCTGTTGAGAAATTTTGAACCACTCTTCTTTGCAGAATTGTTTTAATTCAGCCATACTGGAGGGTTTCTGAGCATGAACTGCCTTTTTAGGGTCATGCCACAGCATCTCAAATGGATTCAAGTCCGGACTTTGACAAATCTTCATTTTGTTTTTTTTTAAGCCATTCAGAGGTGGATTTGCTGGTGTGTTTTGAATCACCGTCCTGCTGTAGAACCCAAGTGCGCTTCAGCTTGAGGTAATAAACTGATGGCCGGACATTCTCTTTCAGGATTTTTTGGTAGAGAGCAGAATGTGTGGTTCCATCAATCACAGCAGGTTGTCCAGGTCCAGAAGCAGCCCCACATCATCACACTACCAATACCATGTTTGACTGTTGGCATGATGTTCTTTTTCTGAAATGCTGTTACTTTTATGCCAGATGTAACGGGATGCACACCTCCCAAAAAGTTCAACTTTTGTTTTGTCAGTCCACAGAATATTTTGCCAAAAGTCTTGGGGATCATCACATGTTTTTTTGCAAAAGTGAGACGAGCCTTTATGTTCTTTTTGGTCAGCAATGGTTTTCGCCTTGGAACCTTGTCATGCATGCCATTTTTGCCCAGTCTCTTTCTTATGGTTGAGTCATGAACACTGACCTTAACAGAGGCAAGTGAGGCCTGCAGTTCTTTAGATGTTTTTCTGGGTTCTTTTGTGACCTCTTGGATGAGTCGTCGCTGTGCTCTTGGGGTAATTTTTGTAGGCCGCCCACTCCTGGGAAGGTTCACCACTATTCCATGTTTTCTCCATTCGTGGATAATGGCTCTCAGCGTGGTTCACTGGAGTCTCAAAGCTTTAGAAATGGCTTTGTAACCTTTTCCAGACTGACAGATGTCAATTACTTTGTTTTTCATCTGTTCTGGAATTTCTTTAGATCGCAGCATGATGTCTTCCTTTTTGGGATCTTTTGGCCTACTTCACTTTGTCTGACAGGTTCCATTTAAGTGATCTCTTGATTCAACAGGTCTGGCAGTAATCAGGCCTGGGTGTGGCTAGTAAAATTGAACTCAGCTTTCCCAAAAATGTGATTAAGCAGAGTTACTTCATGATTTAACAAGGGGGGCAATTACTTTTTCACATAGGGCCATGTAGGTTTGGATAATTTTTTCCCCTTAATAAATAAAATCATCCCTTAAAAACTGCATTTTGTGTTTACTCGGGTTATCTTTGTCTAATATTTAAATGTGTCTGATAAGAAACATTTAAGTGCGACAAACATGCAAAAAAAATAAGAAATCAGGAAGGAGGCAAATACTTTTTCATTGCACTGTATGCATGTATGTTTATATATATATATATATATATATATATATATATATATATACACACACACATATATATATATATATATATATATATATATATAAGAGAAAGAGATGGATGATTAGGGTCTGAATGTAGAGAAAAGTCTGCAAGCAATGGGCGGTACTGCTGAAATTAAATTCATCCTCAAGTTTTGGCGAGCACCTTCACGATGTGGACCCTGTTTTCATAAAATCTCAGCAGGACGACACTGATATTTAGACTGTATTTATATAGCATACATCATGGACAGAAATAGGTTAAAAATTTAAAAATATAGCTCAGTGCACAAGACCCAGGATAAAATGCGCTGAATCCTGGTAGGCACACTGGTGCCAGGACTGGAAAAGACGAGAGTGTAGAATGCTCAATATATGGAAACATTTCTACAATGGGGCCAGGACAGGCCTAGGGGGAGGATGGTCCCCCTGTTGTACAAGGAAGTAGTCATCCACAAAAACTGATAGGCCAAGGAAGAGCCATAACGACGATAAAGTGGACTACTGAGGATAAGAAAGAAATTTTGTAGTGTTACTATTATGGAAAAAGCCCAGAATTTCCAGACACAAATATATATATATATATATATATGCAAAATACAAAATGATTAAAAGAGAAATTAGAGAAAAGAAAAATACTTCTACAAGAAAAACTGTCAGTTTATATTCATTAAGACAACAGATTTGTGAAAAACAGTATATAGATCAAGAAACGTTGACCTGATTGGAAAAAGAAGGAAGTGCAAAAATATAAACAACAAAATCTACAGATTTTTAAAAAGTATAAAAAGAAATATGGACATGGGAAAGATAGAGAAATTTGATATGGTGCGATATTTATCCAAAGGAGAAAGCTAAATTAATCAATATAAAGAAGGCAGCCCCAAAGATATTCAAAGAGAAATGCAGGCAAAGGCATCCAGATATGGAAAATTTCACAATAAATAAAATATCACAAAGAGGGAATGTAGAAAAGAAGATTAGTAAAGTAAAAGTTAAAAAAGAAGTTGAAGTTATGGAGTGTCTGTGAAGTGAAGGATTTGGTGTAGAAGGTCTAACACAGGTTACACCACGGCATGATGGGAGCAAGTCCTCAAAGTAAGGAGAAGCAGGAAGAACAGCAGACATGTGAAGAAGAAATATGGACATGGGAAAGAATGACAGATTTAATATGGTGAAATATTTATGTAAAGGAGAAAGCAAAACTAACCAATATAAAAAGAGCAGCACCAAAGAGATTTGAAGAGAAATATAGGCAAAGGAATCCAGACATGGAAAACTTTACAAAAAATAAGACAAAGAGGAAAAGTAGAGAATGAGATTAGTAATACAGAAGTAAAAGAAACAGAAACTGAAGTTATAGAGTACCTGTGAAGTGAAGGATTCAGTGTAGAAAATCTAACTCAGAAAGCATCACAACAGGATAGCGCAATGGATATCCAAAGTAAGGGGAAACCAGTGGAATGGGAAATAATTGGTCAGGTGCCATATGAAGATATTTTGGAGCCTACCACAGGAAACCAGTATAAATGTTCACTTGAAGTTGGACAGCAGGGGGAATTCAGGAATCTGTGGTAACTCTGATGCAGTCAATGTTGGGGAGTGATAGGCCAGTGAGTTCCCATATCACAAAGCAATGGATGGCACAGGATGAAATTGAAGAAAATGTGCCACAGGAAGCTGCTACAGAACTTTCTACAGAATGCTCGCAGGAAATGGAAAACAAAAAATGTGCCCTCAATTTAGAAGAAACTGAGCTAAGAGAAGAGCTGCTTGAGCTGCTTGAGTTAATAGACATAATAAGATCAAGGAAAGAAACAGATTGCAGAAGGTCAATAAAACACAAAGTCAGAAGTTTGATAAAACAAATGAACACAGTAATTACACTGTCCAGAGATCCATGTGATACAACAGAAGTAAACACGATACATTACTGTGAGGCTAAATTAGTAACTGATAAAGTTCTACCACAAGAACACAGGGTAGTGAGGGAAAGGAAGGGGAGAAATCAAATACCATCATGGAAGTATTGAATAGAGAAAAGTATAATGCAATTAAGACAAGAAGGGACACTGTTAGAAGACTATAGAAGAGGGAACAGATAAATAAATATACCAAGAAAGATAGACATTATAAAGGTAATGCGCCCTATTAGAACAGACCAGGATCTATCATGCACTATCACAAATAAACTAAGAATCTCAGCACAGGTGGAAAAACTTTTATGATACACAGATAAATATAAAGGAAATGTACACAATAAGCAATTTATTGATGACCAAAAAAGTTTTATAGAGAACTGGGAAACAAGGTAAAAGGAATTGAAAGACTGCCAAAAAAGAAGAAATAGATACATTTTGGAGAAGCATCTATGAAGATCATGTGGAACATAACAAAGATGCTAAATGGAGAGAAGCAAAAGAAAGAATAAGAAGCTTAAAGGTACATTATATGAAATGGGATGAAGCAACAGCCAAAGAGACTGAAACAAAGTTAAGAAAAGCCTCTAATTGGAAAACTCCAGGCCCAGATACAGTACCCAACTTTTGTCTGAAAGTATTAACATCTCTGCACGAAGATTCAGCCATGAGTAAGAACGATTTATATGCACACCCCGAACAGACACCAACCTGGCTAACAACAGGAAAAACAATGCTGCTACTTAAGAGTGAATCTGCAAGCTACCCTAGAAATTACAGGCCAATAACTTGCCTTCTGACAACGTATAAATTATACACCAGAAGTTATGCCAACAGAGTTTATAGTCATTTAGAAGAAAACTCAATTATGGCAGTAGAATAAAAGGGAAATAAAAGAAAGTCATATGGAACAAAGGATCATTTGTTGTTAAATACAGTCATAGTGAAGAACTGTAAAAAGGGGAAGAATCTAAGTATGGCATGGATTCATTACAAAAAGCATTTGATAGTATCCCACATTCACGGATAAGAGTGTGCTTAAAAATGTATGATGTACACCCTACACTGATTGACTACATTACAGTTATCATGAAACAGCGGCAGACCACTTTGCAATTAGCCATGACAAAGTATTATTCCAGGGATACAAATTCAAAGGGGGATATTCCAAGGTGACTCTCTGTCACTGCTAAGTCTTGCCCTTAACCCTTTAAGCTGTCTACTTAACAGATTAGGCCATGGCTAAAATTTGGCTCCTAGAAAACAACAATGTGTAAAGACTTCACATTTTCTCTTCTTCGATGACTTAAAACCGTACAGCTCTTCAGATGAGGAACTGAAAGAACAAGTGCAAATAGTCAAAATTTTTTTCAGATGATGCAAGAATGTCATTTGGTCTTGATAAATGTGCAAAAGCAACCTTTAAAGCAGGAAAACTGCACCACCAAGAAACCATCAGTTAGGGACAAAAATGTGATATAAATGAACTTCAGCAAGAGGGAGTCTGATGACCTCAACATTCAAACATAGTGAAAGTTTTGAAACATGAGGAGAATAAATCTAAGATGACTCCCCTGCTTAGTCTAGCAGAAGCATATCAGCGTCAATCAGGAATGGAAATCAAACCAGCAATAGACAAACATAAGGCAGCAACTGAATTTGCAAGAATATAAGGTGAAGAATCAGATGAGAAGGCAAGAAATGTGGAAAATACATAAATATACTTGCAAGTATAGATAACTTCTGGAAGAACCTCATGTTGATCAGGATCAAATGCAGGAATGGTTGAGGAGAGGTGAAGTCAAACCAGAAGATGAAAGGTTAATATTAGCGGCCCAAGACAATGGTCTACGAACACGCTGGTTTACAAAATCCATTGAATATGCGGGAGAAACAGACAAATGTAGGTTTTGTAAAACAATATTGGAAACATTCGCACACCTTGTTGCTGGTTGTGACATACTAAAGGCAGAAAGATTGTATATTAAAAGGCATAATAATGTGGAGTAAGACTATTGCACTGGTGACTGTCAATTATTATGGTATTGAAGTGACTGAGGAAAAAATGGAAACATGAGCCACAAAGCATCATAGAAAATGACGTCTAAATCACACGGGATCATCTATTACCAACAGTTCAAAAGACAGATGCAAGAAAAACAGATAGAATTATCCATGAAAAGAAGACAAAAGTAGCACTGATCATTTAAATCGCTACACCCAGTGACTACAGTGTCTTGCATACAGAGAGAGACAAAGTCAAAATATCAAGATTTGTAGACAGAAATGAGAGAAAAGTGGAAGAAAGACACCCAGAAAGTTCCAAATAGAGCAACAGGTCTTATAAAAAAGAAACTGTAATATTATTTAGATATGCTACCAATATTTATTTTATTTATTTATTTATTTTACATTTGTTAACTGGGAGAGTCCGACTGGATACATGTCCATTTTCAGCGGAGGCCCGGGGAGAAAAGCTCCAAGTACATAACAGACATATGAACATTGTTAATGCAAAAAAAGGAAGATAGTTGAGTTCTAAATACAATATAAAGATACATCACATCTTGGGAAAAAAAAACAGCAGCAGCAAATAAAAAAACAAAAAAAACAAAAAAAAAAAACATAGGTCATAGGACAATATATGTAACTCCGTATGAATTGCAGAAGGAATCATTACTGGGCGCATTGCAGGTGCTGAGAAGAGCACTTTTGGTTGACATCCAACACTGAATCAACACTAATTTCATGAACTGTAACCCCACTTTGACTTAAAAATGGGGTCCATTCCCATCATGGTATTGGAAACCCAAAAGATTTGGAGAAATTAAAAGTGAAACATTATATTCATAAAGCAGCAGAAAGTATTCTAAGAAGCAAGCCAAAATGGGAATGGAGAAAGGAGATTCTGCTGATAGGGATGACTGCAATTAGGGATACAGACAATGCATAAGAAGGGGCTACAATTTTCAGGAGAAAAAAGGCAAAAGAACCAAAGTATTGGGAGCACGTAATTACCGAGGGAAAGGTAATAAAATGGGAAGAGACCAAGTATTTATTTGAACTGCAGGCTACAGATTGCCTCCCCTATCAAAGACTGATGTAGAGTGTAGTCAAAGAATGAAAGAAGGGGATCCTAAGCAAAAGACCAGCACTGACAGTGTTTTTAGTAGAATCTAGAAAAGAAGCTGCTATTAAAGGAATAATTAGTATATCATACAAAATATTGCATGATAACTATAAGAATCAATCAGAGGAGGTTAGAAAGGATTGGGAAAAGAGAGAGACTGGAAAAGCAATTCACAAAGAAATAATGGTGGATGTATTTATGTCTCCCAACTATGCAAAAAAAAGTCAAGAAGATTTAGGATCTTTGCTTGGAAGTGTTAATATAGATATTTTTATAGGTTCATAGGTGTGTAATAGGCTAATGGCCCTGGAGCCTTTACAAGCCTAGCCCCATAGGATTACCCTGGCATTATGCCACCAGACCTTAGTTCCCGGTGCCTCTGTTGAGTAAAGCCACTGGATGATCCCTGGGGTGAATTTTCTATTTCCCATCCACTCATCAAGATTTCTCTTGATGGGGGCGTGGCCAAGATGTACACTGACTAGCAGCAGTTTCTCTCAGCTCTGCCAATGCTACACATTTCTGACAGGATTTAATTCTCAAAAATAACCCAACTGGGTTTTTTTTTACTACTTTGATTTCTATTACACAAAGAAAGATTATCTAAAAAATTTGGAATTTTCCTTTAAGTTTTCCTGTCAAAAATTTCAAAAAACATATTGCAGCATCTCTGCCTGAATGATGAGCCATTCCAAGAATAATTCTTCAGACTCTCCTATCAAGAAAGAACTATTAGCTTTGACAATGACTTTACAAGAGATGTCATTGAAATTGGACAAAATGGACACAAAAATAGATAGTTTTGAACAATAATGTTCTAAACAGATGGACCTAATGCACAAGGAGTTACAACTTCAAAAATCTCAAATTTTGGACATAGCGCAGTCTCTCAGTGATGTGGATGGAAGACTTCAAGGAGGAGAAAATAACAGGGAATTCCTGTTAAAACAGAACACTGCTCTTCAAAACAATATAGAAGACCTAGAAAATAGGTCAAGAAGGAATAATCCTCAGATTTTTGGTTTGCCAAATAACACTGAAGGAAGCAACATGGTGAGTTACTTGGTTGCCAACTCTTCTAAACCTTCCTGAAGCCCTTTCCTTTGGAATAGAAAGGGCACACAGATCCATTGATTTTACCTCTTAACAAAAATGCTTCAAGATCTGTTATACTGAAATTTATATCACAGGATAAGAAGCTAGTGTTGAAAGCAGCATGGACTAAGTCTCCCATAAAAGTAAATGACAATGCTGTGTGCTTTGACAATGATTATTCCTCTGCAGTGATGGCCAAAAGAAAGCTCTTTCTTCCCATCATCAAGGAACTAAAAAAGAAACAAATAAAACTTCATCTGTTGTTTCCTGCCAGACTTTAAAAAATTTCTCAAAGAGGGAAGTAAAACCTTTGATGACCTGGACTCTGATGTCTCTTACATGAAAACAACCAAATTAATAGAGAAAATAGAAGATATGGAATGGTCAAACCCCTCATTGAAGACAATTGCTGAAAATAATTCATGGACATCTTCAGAAAAAAAGAAGTTAAAGGATAAGTAACTATTATTTCATTAGTGTTATTCTTCCTGCAGTCATGGGTCTCTCATATATTTAGCACTGTTTTATGACATTATAGCACTTTGGAAAGCAGAGCTATGATTAAAATAACTTTTGCAATATAGAAACATACTACTTCAGGTTTAATATAACAGTTGGGAGCTTTAAACTGTTATGAAATCTGTGCTTTGTGGTGACTGGTGGGTACTTTATAATAACTCATTTGAATGCTGACAATAATATGTTGGTGCCTGCTTTGATGTTTACGGAGTGCTATATTTATTCTTTTTATTTGTTTTGTGATCTAGTTTTAATAATCTTCTCTAGGGAAAAATGTCTTGAAAGGAAAGGGGTGAAAAAAAAGCTTGTTGAGTATGTACCTACTTGTATCTAAACTCACTATCGCTGTACATACATTTTCTCTCTCCTTTTTGTTTTCCGTTGTAAAGTTCTAACAAAAAACATTGGTTTGGCTTTAATTTGCTGTAAGAATGCTTCCTGGAGGCAAGAAGCTGCTGTTACATATACAACTTCTCTCTAGATGTGATCGCAGTATTGCAAGTCCATTTATCTGAAGTGAACTTTGACCTCTAAGATGGTTCAGATGCGACTGGTAAGACCCATTTAAGCAATTCTACAGCAAGCAAAGCACCTGGAGGAGAAAAGAAAATATGGATAATTTAGTCAATTTCTATATTAATTATCTAGATCTATATAGTTTAGCCTTCTTATAAGTTATAGCATTAGAGTTTGACTTACTATATGCAGTCAAAAACAAAAAAGCAACCCTAGACAGTCAGAACCGGAAGTCAATGGAATGTTTAAACACTAGACTAAGCATTTTATGAGGCTGATGTTAGAGACTATTAATGACTCAAGGAAGTACGGTAAGTATACTAACATTAAAATGTTTTCATATTATATAACATACAAGGTTTTTATAATATAAAATACTTTTGTTTTATTGAATGCCTCAATGTTGCAGCAACTAGACACTAAATGTTTTGACAAATAATGTACACTGTTGTTGACTGACTAACCATTCACTTATTTAATAAAACACTATTGAAATATATGTTTTACTGGTTAATTGCTTTACACATTCTGAGGTAACTAGTGAAACATATTTTGTGTTTTAGCTACATATTAAATGTCTTCTTAACTCTAGTTAAAATAGTGATCTATAACAAATACAGTAAAATATTTATATTATAATTGTTTCTTTAGATATTTAATTGAGACCATCTGTGTCTAAAAGTTTCTTAAATGATTTATGACAGTTGAGGAAAATACTTATTGTATGAATTTTTTCTGCCTTTTAATTTACTGTATTTGATATCAACAAACAAGTGTTTATGAAATCTTTCCTTTTACTTATAGTAATCTGTAGTTGATGCATAATAGGAACTGGATGACAAAGAATTATTTATATTTCGTGATCTTTTATCACGATCTTTTAACTTTTATCTTTTTTATCTTTTACTTTTTTTATCTTTGTGATCTTTAATCTTTTGTCTTATGATTACCTTTTAACCTGTTTTACAGCTGGTTACTTACTTTTTACAGTTCAACAAATAATGAAAGACACCCTGTAAATATTATCTGTTTGATGAGACATGACAGTGCAACTGTAAAATTCTGTCAGGTGAAGGAAATTTCCCCATGTTACATAATAAGCTGACATATTGATTTGTAGTCACAGCAGTCACGTTTTGTTGTAACGTGGAAATAATTCGTAACGTCTTTCTCTTATACCTTTGAAATTTCCAAATAGTAAGTGGTAATTGCAAATTAATGTTACATAATAATTTCCATTTAATGCATACCGAGGGTCAGATTGCAATACTACATAGTCATCTTTACTACAGCTCCTTATAATATATAATGATAGATTCTCATATACAAGTATAAGATTATTACATGATTGTGTATATAGTATAAATAACATGGTTTTAGTTGGTTACAGAAGTTATTAAATAGACATATACACACTGCTTTACTTATTAAGTTAATAACTGGTGTCATATATAGAAAGCTTAATCTAGTTTTAATACATTTTTTTCTCTTTTTTGACAAGAAAATATATAATTAAAACTTTAAATTCTTAACACTAACATAGGAAGTACTAATAGGGAATAAATAACCACATCCATTCTGTATTTACTTGATATTACTAATCATTTGTCATGGAAGAGGGGTATTAACTGCTAGTAAGGGGGTGGTTGATTCAAACAGTACTTTGTTTGAATCAAGAGTATCTAGAACTCCATAAACTGGCTATCAGAAAGTGGTTTTGATATCTTTATTATTGATCTAATAATAAATAATTTATTAAGAGTTATATATAGTTTTTTTCTATTTAATGTTTTACTTTATATGTTATTCTATGCCCACAACAAAATCACGGATATGTGTGTGCGTCAAAAAAAGAAATGTTTGCTTATAAATGTATGTCATCGAATGTAAATGGTCCTAACAACCCTGTAAAAAGGGGAAGTTTGGTTAAATATTTAAAAACTAGTAAGGTTGATATTGCATTCTTACAAGAATCCCACATAATAGACAGAGACTTAGGTAGATTGTCCTTTCATGGTTATACAATACTTTCGGAGTCGCACTATGGGACCAAAAGAGGAAGTACAATGATATTATGGAAAAAAAAATCATTGCAGATGCCAAAAATATTAGAGTCATATTCAGACAAAAATGGCATGTTGTGTAAAGTTACTATAGAAATAAATAAAAAACAAGTTACATTGGTTAATAACTATTGGATACCAGGTATTGGTGGGGAAACAGTTAATAAATATCTTGAGTTAACATTAACTAAAATTAAGGGTGATATAATATATGCAGGAGACTTCAACTGTATCCTATCCAAGAATGATACTACCAAAAATGATAACTTTAGAATCTCTTCTCCTGCAAAAAAGCTTATTAATTTCAGTAATAATTTGAATATGAAATATATTTATGATTTAAAAGGAGCAAATTCTCTAAATTATACTCATTATTCCTTAGATTTGGTACTCAAACTACTAATGACAAAGTATTTGTGACTGACAGGTTATACTCTAAGATAAGATAAGTTTTCATTAGCTCCTGCTCGATGTCTGACCATAATGCCATCTTCTTTAAAATTAATATCATACGTAATAATTTGATATTTTGGGAAAGAATCCCAGCCTATAGTATTAAATTAAAGGGATTTAAAGAGTGGCTACTAAAAGAAATAACATTATTTTTGGATATTAATGACAATAATACAACTCCCAAAGCAATAGTATGGGACTCTTTAAAATCTTATCTATTTGGCTGAATCAAAAATTGGTATTTGAACAAGAGAAAGGAATGGGAAAGCGAACTAATCAGATTACAGTCAAGAACTGATATTTTAAAAAGCAAAATAAATGCGAAGGACATAAAATCTAACAATGAACTAAAACAACTTAATCTAGAATATTTAGAAATCTTAAATCAAAAAGTTACAATAAATTTAGAAAGACTTAAATTGCAATCCTATTCAGTAAATCCTAAAAATATGCATAGATTAGCAGTAAAATAAAAAAATTGTATCCATCTCTAAACATATAACAGAGATTAAAGATGAAACAACTAACAAACAAATATGTTTTAGACCTAGAAAATATTCTATATGTATTTAGAAAACACCATGAAATTATAAACCAAGAGAACGTAAGTACTGATTACAATGATATAAGAGATGATTTCATAAAAGTTAATATTAAAAAAAAATAAAAACAAAATACTAAATTGTTCAAAGCAATAACTTTAAAAGAACTAAATGAAAATAATTTTGAACATAAAAAATAATAAATCACCAGGTCTAGATGGTTTCATTGGGGAAACATATAAAATATTACCGGATGAAGTACTGCGGACTTTATTAGAAGCTTTTGAAGAATTTAGGAAAGATGAATTGTCAATACCTTCCTGGAAATATGCCATGATACCTTCAATTTTGAAACATGGAAAAGATCCTACTTTAGTAGCCTGTTATCATCCAATATCATTGTTAAATGTAGACTACAAAGTTTTTATATCAATTCTTGCTAACAGATTAAATCAATGAATGCCTAATCTAATAACTGATGATCAAACGGGTTTTATTTTGAATAGAAAGGTTCAAGATAATATTACAAGATTACTATCCTTAATAGAACATGCAAATAAGAACAAAAAAGAACTATCAATCATTAGTTTAAATTTAAATAAAGCTTTTGACTCCATAAACTGGTCCTATTTATTTAAGGCACTTGATATCTATGGTTTTTATAAATCTTTTAAGTAGAACTATATGTAAATTCAATTTCATATGTCAAAATTGGGGCCTTCTTATCAGGTCCTCTTAAAATATTTAGAGGAACCAAACAAGGATGCCCGCTATCCCCTTTATTATTTGCTTTATCTGTGGAACTTTTGGCCAATTTCTTAAGAGAAAATCCTAAAATAAGAGATTTTAATGTTAATTCTAACTATAATTCAAAAATACAACTTTTTGTGGATTATATTTTATTAACAACTGGAGATACAAATTCTTCTATTGATCATACTAAACAAGCACTTCAAACATTTGAAATTATTTCTGGCCTAAAATTTAACCAAGAGAAAACGGAAACTTTAATATTGAACAAAAGGATACATAGTAAATTAAAAAAATCATAGAGAATTTAACTGGTTAAATGACAAGCTTGAATACATAGGGGTATCAATAAAATCATCTTGGAAAGAAACCATAAATAGAAACTATAAAAAGTTGGTAGTTATGGTGAAAGAATATATAGATAGATGGAATAAAATGTTTTTTTCTTTAGAAGAAAAACTTATCTTAAAGATGATAATTCTACCAAAAATTGTGTTCTTTTTTCAAACACTAATAGCTTCGCCCTCAATGAAATTAATAAAACAAACTCTATGTTGTTAAAATTCTTATGGTTTCCACAAAAAACAAGAATTGCTTATGCATGGCATTATAAAAATTGGGATGAGGGTGGAATATCATTTCCGAATTTAGAGCTATATGAGGAGGCTACAACTCTTAAATTAGTAACACAATGGTTAAACCCGAATTATAAATCAAATTGGAAAAATCTTCATATAACTTCTCTCCTTACAAATATAGATTCAAAATTAGAAATGTTTTCAGAAAACATTAAAATCTTGCTAGTGTTAAAAGATTATATGTATAACACAAATAAAAATAAAAAAATTGTCCCCATTTCTTAAATATATATTAAGTAAATTTTAAAAAAATCATTAAATAAAACATATCCGATGGAAAACTTTAATTTTTTAGTGTTTCCTATGGTATATACAAAGAAATGTCTTGATTTGTTCAATGTACCCAAAATCAGAGATATGGAAAGCAATGGTTTAGTTTACTGGCACCAATTTTTGATAAATAATAATATTCAAGAGCCAAACTCCCTTATGGCCAGATATAATAAAAATAATAACTGGTTCAATATACAAATTTTCAGAGAATATATTATAAATGAATTTAAAATGCATCAAATGTCTAACATAGCATCTTTGCCTAAAATCCTACTACTTATATGTGAAACAAATATGTTAAATAATAATAAAACCCTTTCAATATCAAAAATATATAAAACTCTAAAATTAGATCTGCAAATACCAGAAGGGGCATTTTGAAGTTACTTTGAAAAAATCAGTAATTCCAGCTTTTCAGAAAATGATAAAAAGTTAATACTTAAATCAATTAAACATACGTCTCCCTTTTGGAAAATTTTTTCATGAAAATTTATTCATAGAAGTTTCATCACCCCTCATAGAATTACAATCTTCTTCTTCTTTTGGCTTTTTCCCGGTTAGGGGTTGCCACAGTGGATCACCTGTCCGCTCATGATTGGCAGTGGAGTCTTACAGTGTCGAGTTGCCAGCCCTGCGCCCAACCTTCCACAGAAGGCACACACATGCACACACTCACACCTAGGGCCAATTTAGTGTGTCCAATCCACCTAAAGCATGTCTTTGGGATGTGGGAGGAAACCAGAGCACCTGGAGGAAACCCACGCGCCCACAGGGAGAACATGCAGACTCCGCACAGAAGGTACCCCAGCCGAGAATCGAACCGGAGAACCTCTTGCTATGAGGCAACACTAACCGCTGCACCAGCGTGGCTGCCCACCCCTCATAGAATTACAATAATCTCAAAAAATGGTATTAATAAATGCTAGAGGTGTGAAGAGACATTTATATGCAGACTGGGAACATATGTTTTTTAAATGTAAGAATGTAAACCAATACTGGCTAGAGTTTAAAGATTTTATATAAATCACTGTGGTTAGAGAAGTGCAAAATCTAGATTCACTTATTATTTAATGCTCAGATACCTACATGTATTCCAGAAACTAAACCACATCTTTTTTGGTCTTTGGAAGTCTAAAAAGATTCTTTTATTTACGGATTTTATTGCTTTAGCTAAGATTGTATGTGATACGGAATTGCAAACTCTATCTTTAAGTAATAGAATGACACACAAGAAAATATCTTGGTTAAAAAAAATTATTAGATAAAATGTAAATATAAAAGGTCATTACATGTGTTATGGGCATTGTATATTTCATATAGTTCTTGTTGCACATATTGTTTTGAACTTGTTACATTAAATGTAAAAATGTAATATTTATAAAATTCAATAAAAATTGATTATTAAAATCTTGAAGAGGGCCAGTGAGGTGCTCTGCTTGACATGTATGGGAAGTCTATTCCATAATATGGGCAGTCTCTGGGTTATGAACATGTCCCTCCAGCATGTTCTGTTGATTTTGGTAATGAGATTAAGGTCTCTGGACTGTGTGGTGCAGAGGGATTAAGATTACACCCAAAGACGACTCCAAAGAATTTTTCCTCAGGTAGATAGCAAATGTTGGAGTTGTGATGGGGATGAAAGAGGTAACTGGGAACATTTTCTGGGAGTGTAATGAGTTAGCATTCTAAGTCAGGGATTCTGTATGAGCAAACTGGTGTAACTAAGGAAATTATTTTTTTGAGCTATGATATGGAATCAGAATTGCTTATAAATAGTAAGGCCTTGCCGAGTCCAAGTACTGACATCAGGTAAGCTAGAAATGTCAGGATTCATAACAGACCCTGTAATATGGATCTGCATACTGTACAAGTCACAGTATAAGAACTGACCTATTCAGTGTAGAGTACAAGGTTTAAGGTGGCATCGGTACATGGTCATTGTGGCATCAAAATGCTGAAGCAGATTCCAAGACTCCTGTTGCAGGAGCAGGCTTTGTTACTGGTAGTCTTAGATCAGGCATGTGATGCAGAATACTGAAAACTACGGGGGTGGGGGGGTTGGTTTGAAGTGAAGATTTAAATGTATGGGACAGCTGAACCCTGCACCCTCTTCCTAAACTTCTCATAATGCTTAAGCCAGCTTTTTTTGTAATCAACTTCTAGAAGGATATGGGTTTAAAGGAAAGAATGTTTTGGATCTGTGCAGGCTCTGTAGACCATAATGATGGCCCATTATGCAAAACTGCTTCCACGTGCTCCTGTGGTACTGAAGCTAATTGGAAGACCATAGACTTCATCTCTTGTTGCACCAATGTCAATAATGGTACAGTTGTCAGGGCCAACATGGGTACAGGTTCAAGTACAAGAGCATGTGAAGATGCGTGCTTTGTTGCAGAGGCCGGTGCTGACAAGGTTTCCATACAGATCAACATTTCACTGGTGAGGAGTTGTTTACAATGGCCTAAAGCTCTCTCTTCTCAAGGGATAAGAAGGGTAGAAGTATGGTGAGGACTTGTTTACAATGGCCTAAAGCTCTCTCTTCTCAAGGAATAAGGAGGGTAGAAGTATATGGGCATTTAGCAGAAATGGTCTGCATCATGTAGCAAGCAGCAAATTTCTACTAATCCCTCTTATGAGTAGTACCTTTAAAGCATCTGCTAATACAGAAATCTAGAGACAAAAAAAAAAAAAAAAAAAAAAACAGCATATCCATCACTGGACACTATGGTCCTGTCACAAATGTGTGGTTTAGACACTGACTTCAGTATGGTAATGCCTTGCATCTGTATGACAAAGGAGAAGAAAGCATAATAGATTTACCTAGGTATAGAATGGGGGGGCTAAAAATAGAAGGGCAGGTATTACCTAGACTCAATGATCTGCTTCCTAATAAAACACAAAGCACCAAAAACAAATTTTTTTTGACAAAAAGAAATATGCAAAAAAACAGCCTGAATGCTCTTCGGGGTGACTGAACTGAAATGTGGCAGTGATGAGCCTGACAGCTGATGAGTATGATGGGAGATGGGGGAAGAAGCTTCCAGCCTGAAAAGCTCTAAATACTGAACGGTCCTAATGCTTGTGGTATATAACCCTACCTGCCGCTGAAGATGGATCACTTCTTACATGAATTTTTAGTTGTTTTGGACAAGCTGCAATAATTTTCCATCAGTCATTCTGGAATGTAGATTTGTAGTACATACAGGACAATGAGGTCATTTGGTTTTGGTCACAACACACTTACTCTGAGGATATCAGAGTTTTGAAACTTCAGCCATGTTTCAAAAGTAACAACCTTATTTCATATGCTACCTAAACTTGCAGTTATTGATAGTTTATGCTGCTGAATTTTTAGGCACTACTGGAGGTTCTTCGTGTGTGGTCTAATACTGCTACAGCCACTAATCTGTAGCACCAAGATTGCAGGATTTTCCAGTGAAAGACAGACTGCAGAAATGACAGACAAGAATGATCCTCAAGAAGAAAGGCTCTTGGTTAGACCATATCCTATCTTGTGCAAATAAATTATTCAGTTGGCAGAAAAATGATGCAGTAAATACTGCTCAATCACAACAAGCCAGTGAAAACGAACTTTTTGAAACTGTACGTGCAGTGCACAGCTTCATATTCTCTCTTACATGAGAAGATTCCTGCATTCCCACCTCTATTACAGCTAACTCAGAAGTCCCCAAACATTCAGCAAAGAGAGACTTCTCAAAGTTCAGTCCTAAATCAAAGAGGGTTTGACAGGTTGGTCTGCGATTATGCATACTGGATACTGTGCCATTAAACACTTAAAACCAAGATAGCAAAGAAACATTTTTTTTTAATAAAACATTTTATTAGACATTAAATCAATAAATCCATTAGAAAAAATAAAAGGTTATGTCTTACCATAACTTGGCATCTGTGTTGTGTTCCTTTATTCCTCCTCAAAAATGGGGTCTCGGATCTGACTCGGCCACATTCTATAGACTTGGAGCCCAATCTCAAGCTTCTCCCTCTTACCCATAATGCACTACCATCCACTCAAGTACCTCAAATTGGGTTTGCTGATTCCATACAGCCAACACCCACACAGCAAACAGATATGGAACATAGCAGGCCTTTCATAATACAGGCTTCTCAAGAACAAACAAGGCAGGGGGATGATTGGGTGGGAAAGTGAAGAGGAATGAAGGAAGACAACACAGATGCCAAGTTATGGTAAGACACAACCTTTTAATCTTCATTCCTCCTCATGATAGGGTCAGAGGCTCCAGATACGTAGATCCTGGGTGGCCCTCATGGAAGGATATGGAAAAGCACCATCGAACCAAAGGAGGCCCTGCTCCTGGATATGATATCCAACTTGCAGTGCAATACAAATGTATGACTATTAGACCATGTCACTGCTGTGTAAATGTCATCACTGGAAGTTCTAGAATAGAAGGCCGCACAAGTAGCCAGAGCTCTGATGGAATGCGCCCTGGGAGGTTCTAGGTAATTCCAACCTTTTGGATGAGTAAATATACGAGATAGTCAGATATCCACTTCGCTAAAGCAATTTTAGATACCATTTGTCCAAGTCTATTAGATGAGAAAGCTACAAAAAGCCGATCAGACTTCCTGTGTTCTTTGGTCCTGTGCAGGTAAAAATGGAGTTGTCTATGAACTTCTAGAAGATGGAGAATATATTCCCCTTCATTAATTACAGAAGTTAGGAAAGAACACTGGTAATTAGATGGATTTAATATTATTATTCTTGGTAGCTACCTTGGGCATAAAGGACGGACTGGTGCACAAGGACACTCTGTCTTTATAAAATGTATGCAAGGAGGTTGGGTCTATATTATGTCCGTGAAACATGAATTCTCTGAACTGCATCTACATCGAAATTGCAGTTCAGCAAATTCGCTCTTGTGGGGAGCTGTGCCTCCCCCCACCCCCTGCTAATTACATATACAAACTCCGAGAACGCACAACAGTGAGGAAAGGGTTAATTTTCCGATCCTCACTGTACCACGATTTCACTACCATCAATTTGCTGAAGTGCAGACCAAAGGAAGTTTGGAGGATAAAGCCTGCAGTTCAGAAATCCTTTTCCATGACAAAAACTTCATGTTGCAAATTGCTGCTGGCTCGAAGGGTCCCTGGTTCAAAGCCTGCAACACAAGAGTGAGGTCCCAAGGGGGAGATAGGTCCTTAATTGGAGACATTAATAAGAAAATACCTTTCATGAAGGATATGCATAGTCTGAAGGTGAACACAGAATGGGATTGACTTGTAGTATATGAAAGTTGGAAATAGCAGCGAACTGTAATTTGATAGTTGAGAAGCTAGCACCTTCGTCAAAAAGACTGCTAAGAAATAACAAAACACGTGAAACTGGTGCTGAGAAAGGATCAATGTTCCTGCTCGTGGCCCAAACAACAAATCTCTTCCACTTACTGTTGTAGACATTTTAGTAGAAGCCTTTTGCGAGGGGAGAAGAAATTTTCGGACAGGGGACTTAAGCCTGGACTGTCTCACTAGGGTTGGAAGTGGAGAAACCAAGACGTCAATTGGGCCCGAAGGTCTGGATGCTACATCACTGACGGATGATAAAGGAGGTCCTGACTTAGCTACAGAATCCAAGAAGGACATTTCAGATGAGACCATAGGAAGGGGAACCACACCTGATGAGTCCAAAAGGGGGTAATAAGGATGACTGAGCTCTTCAACCTGCTTGCCTTCTGAAGAAACTTCGGGATGAGAGGAAGGGGTGGGTAAGCAAACAGGACAGCCAGGGGCTAATCGTGAGCTAGTGTACTGCTCGGGGACTACCCCGGAAGGGGGATCAGAGTTAAGAACTTATTGCATTTGTTGTTGAGGGGAGAATTAAAAAGGTTGCAGCAAGGTTGACCCCAACAGCTGAAGATCATGCTCACCAATGACTGACTGAGGGACCCACTCATGAGGAACCAGAAGTGATCTGCTGAGTCTGTTCACCAGACCACTGGTTTTCCCTGGATATACACTGCAACTAGAAGGCAGTCTGAAGATATCACCCATTCCTACACCCTCATGGCCTCCTTGCACAAGGGGTAAGACTTGGTTCCTACCTGTTTGGTGATGTACTTGACAACAGACATGTTGTCTGTGTGAACTGCAACAGTCCCTAAGGGGAGAACGTCCTGAAAGGGTTGCAGCGTTAGAAGGAATGCTGTTATCTCCAGGACACTGATATGCAACCTGGTCTTGGTAGGAGTCCAGGTGCCTTGGACCATCTTCCCAGTGTAATAGGTTCATAGATTAGTACTAGGCTAGCTGCCCTTGTGGGCCATTTTAAGCCTAGCCAATTATCCCATGTGAGAATCAAACCCTGCATCTTGTGTCTGAAAGGTAAACACCAACCATTATGCCCCCCTACCCACACTGGGGAAGCATCAATGGTAAAGGTGGCTTTGGGGGGGGGGTGTTCAAGAACAGTCTGCCTAGAATGATACTGACTGTAACCACCAACTGAGATGAGTGCAAACTAAAATCAACCTGATGTGCAGGGACAACAGCTGAGGGAGGATGGACCATTGTGTCACTAATGTCCACTGGAGAACCCACATGAAAAATCTGGCTAGACGGAGTAATAGAATGGCTGCTGACATGGACCCAAGCATCTGCAGGATCAATCGAGCCATGGGGGTATGTTGGGTTAACAATTCCTGTACTTGATTTCTCAGAATGATTACTCGGTGTGAAGAATAAAAGCTATCTGATCCCTTGTATTGATCTACATACCTATCAATTCCAGGTTCTGTACTGGGGTTAGGTTGGATTTGCTCATCTTTATGATGATGCCCAGAAAGTGTGATAGCTGGATTAAGTAATCCTCGTCTTGGATTAGCTGATGCCTCGTGGGAGCAATCAGGAGACAATTGTCTAAATATGGAAACAATTGGAACCCCTTGAGCCTCAGGTGAGCCACTGCCATGCATTTGAACACCCCGGGGGGGGGGGGGGCTGTGGTGAGCCCAAAGGGCAGTGCTCTGAATTAGAATTGATTGGCTTCCAGCTGGAAGCGCAGTTATCTCTTGGAGCGCCTGTCTATTCTGATGTGATAGCATGTGTCCTTCAGATCTACAAAACACAGCCAGTCGTCCTTGTGCAACAGTGGCTGAAAGGACCGAACAGTCACCATTCGGAACTTCAACTTCTTTATGTATTTGTTGAATTTGCATAGATCCAGTACGAGTCTTGGGCCCCTGTCTATTTCAGCACAAAAAAGAAATGGGAGTAGGTTCTGAATCCTCTGTTCGGGTTAGACCTCTTGGATGACTTTTTAGCAACAGACATTGAATTTCATGTGCTGCCTGTTCACTTTGATTGAGTGGCATGACGGGAAGGCTTTTGGAGTTTGGTGGGAAAAAGAGAAAAGAGAATGTAATAACCTCTGGAAAATATGCTTAGTACCCAATGGTTTGAGTCAACTAAGTCCAAGCTTTTGAGTACAATGCTAGTTGAAGCTAGAGAGAGAAAGTCGGACAGCACTTCAGGAGCAATGGTAGGGCTTATTGCGACCCCCTCTGCCTCTAGGGCAGGGTCTACCATTAAACCCTCCTCCACCCTCTAGAGGAGGGTTCCCTGTACGGGTCCTGAAAAGGCCCTTGGAACTTGCGAAACCACATTTTCTTACCTTCACTTTGGTTCCTCGAGAAGGACCTCTGGGGTAGAAAATGTGATTCCAACAGTAGAAAGAGTCTTCTCGTCCTTTTTGCTGCGGGTAAGTGCATCTCAAACTGATGGTCCAAAAAGGGAGGGGCCATAAGGGGCATTCACGAATGCCTTAAAGGAGTTCCTCAAGATCACACAGCCTCTTCCAGGTATGCCTCCTTAGGTAAAGTCCTCAACCGGCTGTTTGTGAGGTGCCCTCTGTAGTATGAGAGATTAGCCTCATTGATGAATTGGCGATGGATGAAAGCGTGGTCAGCTTGGGAGAAACTTTCTTAATTTCCCCAGTCATGGACTCAGAGAGAGGCTGACAGTTCCTCGATCAGATCTCTCTGCAGCCAAGTAAAGCGAGCCAGGTAGTTCAACGACCTCAGCACAAAGGTGGCAGAGGTGTAGACACACTTCCCAATCCTGTCCAGACCTCTAGACTCCTTGTCAGGCAGATGGACATTAGCAGTTTCTTCTGCCAGCTCTTTCTGAGTGTCTGCCGCCACCACAATGGCACCGACTATGGGAACCTTATTCCAATGTTTCCTGTCTGTGGGGGATACCAGAAAAGTACAGTTGTGTACACTTACCATAAATGTAGATGTTTGAGAGTATTCACTGTTACAGTCATCACATTTAGGTTATCTGCTTGCAGTAGCCCTCAGTCGGCCTGATTATCAAAGTCTTAGGTCCTGCGTCGGTTGCTATCTCAACTTCCATGACGTCAGGTCGTCAGGGGTATAAAGCATGCAGCCGACGCCATTACATCAGTTTTTCTTTCCCCAGATGTCAGGTGCCCCCATAATGGGAAGCAATTATATACAGGGTTACACCTCCAAAAAGCAAATACACCAAAAAGCTTTAAGCACAGTAAACAAGAATAGAGGTATAGTCAATAGAAGTCAAGGGGGCTGGAGGGATGGTAACCAGGACTGCAACAGTGAATACACTCGAACATCTACATTTATGGTAAGTGTACACAACTGTACTATGTTCTTCGTGTTTCACTGCTGCAGTCATCACATTTGGGTAGATTCCCAAAGCTAAGGATGGAAGGAGAAATTTAGATAGCATTAGGACCAGCTATAAGGCAGTGGCAAAGCCAGCTCTGGATTTAGAGAAAATTGGCAAATGGTAATGCTTGGTGAAAGTAGGTACAGAACTCCAGGTAGCAGCTTCCAGGATATCTCTGGTAGGGACACCTCTGAGAAAGGCTGTAGAGGTAGATGCAGCCCTGGTGGAATGGGGGGGTCTAATCTCCTGTGGGATAGGTTTTCCATGGTGCTTATAGCAGGAAATGAATGCACTGGCCTATCCATTCAGAAATGGTTTGCTTTGAAATAGCCTTCCCCTCTGCCCCTGCAGCAAATGCCACCAGCAGTTGTTCAGATTTCCTTTGAGGTTTAGTCCTGTCCAAGTAAAATCTAAGTTGTCTGTGCACATCTAAGGAGTGCAGTATCCATTCCCCTTTGTTCTGTGGATTAGAAAATAAGGATGGCAAATGAATGGACTGATTAAGAGCCACACTGAATACCACCTTGGGCATGAAAGAGGGATTGGTCCTGAGGGACACCCTGTCTGCATGAAAGATGAAGAAAGGCTCCATTGCTATAAGGGCCTGTAATTCAGACACCCTTCTTGCTGAAGTGATTGCTAAAAGGAAAGCTGTTTTCCAAGAAAGGAATTTTAACTCTGCAGTTGCAGCTGACTCAAAAGGAGGAAGAGTGAGTTTTTCAATACAAAGTTAAGGTCCCAGGCTGGAGTTGGGGCTCTCCTGGGTGGTCTTAAGTTTTTGGCCCCTCTGAGGAACTGCTTGAGCAGTGGGTGAGAAAAGAGGGGTGGGTTCTGTGTTGTAATGAGCTGAAATGGCAGAGGCGTGAATTTTGATGGAGGAAAAGGAAAGGCCCTTGAAAAGTATCTCAGTTATGTATTGAAGAATCTGAGGTAAATTGAGCGCTGCTATGGCCATCCCTTGAGTTTGGTTCCAAGGCACAGAATCTTTTCCATTTTTCAGCATAAGATTTTCTAGTACTAGACTTCCTTGCCTCCAAAATGACATCCAATACTTGATTACTGAGGGATGGGAATGGAGAGATTAGGTTAATTAGCCAGGTTGCCAGGTTCAGGGTTTGAAGCTGGGGGTGCAGAATCTGGCTCTCCTGCTGAGACAGCAGGGTAGGGGTCTGAGGCAAGTGCCATGGGGCCAGCTGTGACACAATGCGCAAAAGGGGGTACACCAGTGTTGGCGTGGCCAGTCTGGTGCAATCAGTATCATCCTTGGTATCTTTGGTAGTACTTTGGAGAGGAGAGGCAGAGGAGGAAAGGCATAAACTGATAAGATTTTTCCAGCTGAAGGACAGAACATCCACTTTCCAAGCTTGTTTGTGAGGAGTCCTTGTGCAGAATTTGTCCAATTGGTAGTTCTGGGGGGAGGCAAACAGGTCTATATCTGGGCTCCCCCATTTGCTGATCAACATGTTGAAACTCTGTGGTTCCAGTTTCCACTCATGTGGGTGCATGAGATTTCTGCTTAGTTCGTCTGCCAGTGTATTTAGTTTTCCTGGCAGGAATTGAGCCTGTAGATGCACTTGGTAGCTCAAGGCTGTGTTCCACAGAGCCATGGCTAGTCTGCAGAGGGGGAAAGAATGGGTACCCCCCTGCTTGTTTATGTACCACATAACAGTGGTGTCCGTCTTTACCATTAATTGTCCTGGAAGAATGTGGTCCTTGAAGGCTGTCAGAGCATTCTGTACAGCTAACCTTTCTTTTTGATTGATATGCAGGTGCATTTGACTTGGGTCCATTTAGCCTGAATGCACTTCCTTGCCAGGTGAGCCTCCCATGCATAGTTTTATGCATCTGTTAGGGTTTGGGTGGTAGGGGGTAGAGTGAATGGTAGTCCTTGTTTTGGTGGCAGGCCTCTGCCCACCAAAGGAATTCTAACCGTAGGCAAGGTATGCTAGGAATCATTGCTTCTAGATTCTGAGAATGCTGACACCATAGGCTTTTTAGATACCATTGTAGTTTCCTCATATGCAGTCTTATATATGGAATTAGTAGAATTCACGAGGCCATGAACCCCAAGGCTTGCAGTATTTGCCTTGCAGACAGCAGGGTTTTTGTGGCCACTAGTTTGAAGTATGTTGTCAAATGAATTTGTTCCATCTGGGAAGTTTTGCTCAAGCTTGCTCCCAGGAATATAATTTGTTGACCAGGTACCAGATGTGATTTCTTTTCGTTTATGGAGTACCCCAGACAAGTTAACACCTTTTGTACAAATGCCAGATAATTCAGAAGCATGTCCTGGCTTTCTGCCTGAATTAGACAATCATCCAGGTATGAGTATATTTGAATATTTCTTTGCCTGAAAAATGCAATGACTGGAGCTAGGCACTTTGTGAATACCCTGGACGCAGTAGATAAGCCAAAGGGCAGTGCAGAGAACTGATAGTGTATGCAGCCTGCTTTAAAGCGTAGGTATTTTCTGCAAGATTCCCTGATTGGGATGTGCAGGTAGGCTTCCTTTAAATCCAGTGTTGTCAACCAGGCATCTTTGCCTATCATGGGAAGCAACTGGTGAAGAGTTAGCATCTTGAATTTTGGAATCACCAAAAAGGTGTTTAGGATAGACAGGTCCAGGATAGGACGCCATGAGTTGTCTTTTCTGAGTACCAGGAAAAGTCTTGAGTAGAAACCTTGTCCCTTTTCCTCTTCTGGTACATAGGTTCATAGGTTTATACTAGGCTATCTGCCCTAAGGCATTTATAAGCCTAGCTCAAAGTTTTGTGGCTTACGCCACCCCTTATATGAAAAAATACTGTGCCCATTAGTTTGTTGTGCCTCTGTCCAGCAGTGACACAGAGATGATTCAGGGTAAACCTCGATCTCCCATCCACAGGTCAAGATTTCTCTTGAACAGAGCCAGCGAGGTGCTCTGCCTCACATGGACCGGGATTTTATTCCACAGCATAGGGAGTCTCCGAGTGATAAATCTATCCCTCCAGCACGTCCTATTTATATCCGTGCTAAGGTTTAAGTCGCTTGCTCTAGTGGTTTTGGTGGATTTGGATTTTTGAGGTGGAGCATGTCCATTAATTCCAGGTTGGACATGGCCTTGTATGTCAGGCACATGTCACCTCTGAGCAGACGGTATGCGACTGAATAGAGCTGGAGTTTCTTCAATCTGGCAGCATATGACAGATTTTGGAGTCCCTTTATCCTTTTGGTGAGGAACTTTTGGGGTCTCTCCAACTGCTGCAGATGTCGGGTGAGATACATCCCGAATGGGGCATTGTACTCGATCATTGGTCTGATAAGTGAAGAGTACAGGGAACAATGACCTCACTAGATCTGGATGTGAATCCCTTCATGATCAGGTGGGCAATGTAGAAGGTCTTTCTAACCACTTTAGCAACGTGAGTGTCAAAAGAAAGGCCACTGTCAACCTGGGTCCCCAGGTCCCTGATAACCTCTTCTGTGCTTAGTGGATTGCCACCTATATGGTAGCTTGGGGTTACCTTGTTTTTCTTGAAGGGTATGACTATACATTTTTTGGCGTTTAACTTCAGGCCATGGCTCTGGCACCAGCTATCCGTTTCCGTGAGTCCCTTCTGAAGGATATCCGTGTCCGATGCACTTTCCACTATGGAGCCCAGTTTGCAGTAGTCTGCAAACTTTGTCAGCCAAAGTCCTCCCATGTTGGCCTATACTTCTGAGAAGTAGATGCCGAACAATAGGGGGCCAAGGACCGAGCCCTGTGGGACACCACTTTTGACCGGCTTGAAGTGTGACATAGCGCCAGCAACTCTAACCCTGTGGGTTCTGTCCTTAAGCCAGTTTGCAACCCATCTTGTGACATATGGGTTTACATTTAAGCTGGTAAGTTTTTCTACAATACCAGAGTGGGGTATTGTGCCGAAAGCCTTTGCAAGGTCAAGGTAGGCTGTATGGACTGCCTTTCCCTCATCAATGGCCTTGGTGACTGTTTCGAAGAAGTCCACCAAGTTCAAAAGGCATGATCTGCCCTTGACGAAGCCAAACTGGGTCGGGTCCAATGTCTGCAAGTCCCCTATATCTTTGTTTATGAGCTCCATTATGATCCTCTCCATAGCTTTGCAGACTAGACTTGTTAAGCTTATGGGGCGGTAATTACCAGGGTCCGTAGAGGCACCGCCTTTGTGGAGTGGGACCACAGTTGCCGTACGCCACTCCTTGGGCACGTATCCTGTGGTAAGGCTGAGATTAAACAGCTGCCTTATGTGCGGGTTTAATTCCTCATTTAGCTTGTGTAGCACGACACCATCCGGTCCCACTGATGCTGTGTTTTTAGCTTTAGAGAGAGCAGCTTTCACCTGCGCATTTGAGATGTCTGGGAGGCTACACTCCGCTGGGATAGTTATCTCTCCTTTAGGGGGGGAGAGGGGGGTGAAGTTTGCACTGAACCTGTCTGCCAGTATGTTGGCAATGTCTGTGGGTTCAGTGATTTTTGTATCATTTTGGACTAATTCTGAGCATATCTGGGAGTTTCCACCCAGGTTCCTAACATAGCTGAAAAAGGCCTTATGACTGTCCTTTGAATCCATGGCAATTTTTCTCTCAAAATTGGCCTTAGTTGATTTTATGAGTGCTCGTATTTTTTTACTAATAATGATCAGGGGTGACTTCCCTTTTATGGATTTTGTTCCATCATGTAATAGCTTTCTCCTCTTATTGTAAAGTTTGTTAATGGCTGGGGTCCACCAGACTGGACGTTTGCCCTTTGTGGAAGGAGTCTTGGTTTTATTTGGGATTGCCTGATCCATGCAGTCCTGGAGGTGTTCATAGAAGGCATTTGTAAGGGCTTCCACAGCTTGGGTTGTGGTTTCCACTGGCTCAGGGGCCTTGAAGGATACCACACCAGTCTTGAGTAGTGTGAAGTTTGCTTCAGAGAAGTTCTTCACTGTGGTCTTTTTGGTTTGGGGTGGGGGCGGGATGTGGATTTCCAGTGAGATTAGTTTATGATCAGATCTCACCAATGAGGGATATACTTCCGGTGTGGAGCATTTTGTCCCCATGTTTGTGATAATGAGATCTAGTATATTTTCTCCTCTCGTGGGAACAGTGACTAGCTGTTCTATGGCATTTGAATTTACGAACTCCAGGAAACGTTGGGCTAGAAAGTTAGGGCTTGAGTACTGTTCCCAGTCTATATTCGGGTAGTTGAAGTCACCCAATATGATGGTGTTTGGAGATACATTTATACCCTCCAGTGTCTTCAGGAAGGCTGTGTGGGGTTCCTGAGTTTGAGAGGGTGGCCTGTAGCATGCTACAATTTGTAGAGCAGTTTTGCCTATGGTTAGTTGCACCTGGATGGTTTCCGAAGCTTTGTGCGTTGCCACCAACCTGGAGGTGTGGGTATCCTTTATGAATATGGATACACCCCCTCCTTTTGTGGTGTGGTCCGGGTTTTGGGGCCGGAACGCATGATATGAGGTAAAACCTAATAGTGCCGGGGTGCTCTCAGGAGCCTTGAACCAGGTTTCAGTTACAGCACAGACATTGATGTTCTCCATACTGAGAAGGGCCTCGACTGCGTGCATTTTGAGATTTAGACTTCAGGCATTGAGCAGCATTACCCTCAGTTTCTTCCCATTTTTGTTTTCTAGGGTGGTAGGTTTAGAATTTGAGCCTTGCCTAAAAAAGGCACTATGGGGGTGGCAAGAGCCTTAGCCAATATCTGGAATCCCAGGGGTGACAGGTGCAAGCCGTCCCTTGCGAAGCAGTGTGGCTTGTCAAGCATGTCATCCCAGGCAGACAGACACTGGATCCCTTTGAATGACACCAGACATTAAGCCAATTGTAACAGTCTGAATAGCCTTTAATTTTAAGAGAGAGAGTACTTGCTTTTGACCCTATGCCCACTGATTTGTGGGTAGCTCTGTCCAACCATTTGGGGTTGGTAACGTGTGGAAGTGAAATCTGTATCCTTGGGAAACTATGTTTAAAACCCATTTGTCCTGGGTAATGAGTTCCCAATTTTTTGCTTGCAGAGCAATCTTTCCCCCTAAAGGAGAAGTCAGTTGAGAAGTGCTTGGAAGTTTTAAAGTTAAGTCATCGAGACAGCTTACCACAGGGGGGGGGGGTCTTACTACTCCCTGATTTGGAAGTGGGAGCCCCCCACTGCTTAGTCCTGTGCGTACCCTGGGAGTGATGCCTGGGTGTTCTGCTGCTTCTGGGTTTGAACTGAGAAAGCCTGGAAGAGGCAGGAAATGACCAATTTTTTGAGGGCCAATGCCTACTAAATCTAGGAGGCTGCACTTGTAAGAAATCTTTAACAGTTTGCATAGATTTAGCTTTTTCCTCCATCTCTTTAAGAACCGCTTCTGCTTTGTCGCCAAACAGGCGGCCCTGATTTAAGCAATTTAGTTTTAACATGATCTGGCAAAGATTGCTGCTTAAGCCAAGCATGCCTCCTAAGTACAAACCCGGTGACAGCAGCCCTGCAAGATGCCACTAGTGAATAAAAACCACACTGCAAAATATGTTTTCCAATCCGTTCAGTAGAATGCATTAAATCCTGTAAATCCTTATTTTCAGCACAATCAGGAATCAACATCATTTTCTGTTTAAGCAATCCAATAATATGCTGCTGATACTTTAACATATGAAACTGGCAGTTTAAGGCCCTGATGGCCAAGGCTGCAGAGGTGTATACCTTCTTACCCCATCTATCCAGGGCCTTGAAATCTCTTATCAGAGGGGGTAAGATTTTTGGCAGTAGTAGCCTTAATGCCCTTGGGTCCCTGTGAAATGGTCTCAGGATCCACAGTAGGATTTTTAAAAAGGAACTTGTGAGCATCAGGAACCCTGTAATATCTATCAGGTTTTCTGGGAGCAGGAGGTAGAGAGTCTGGGGCCAAGCTAGATTCCAAAAAGGCATCGTCAACAATGTCCAGCACAGGAGGGATAGCTAAAGGCCTGTGTTGGGGCATGAGTAAGAAATCTCTAAGTCTCTTTTTAGAATCAGAGTAATCCTGGCTTTCCCAGTGAAAATGCTCCCTAAGAGTATGCAAGGTTTCACCAAAAGAAAAATCCTCTGGGGGAGAAGCAAAGGGAATAGAGTCCTCTGCATCAGAATCCTCATAGGTAGATAAGGGTAAATCCTGGTCATCAGAGGAGACAGAAATTTCAAAATCCTGGTCAGAAGTATCATAAGCAAATTCAGTCCTAGGTCTCTTAGCGGGGGAAAGTTGGCTTCCCCTGATTAAAGCAATAAGGTCTTCAGCCATTCTTATCATTTGTTTTTTAGGCATAGAGGCCTGACCATGCAGTCTGGGCATTGGTTTTCTAGGCATGGTTCGAGTTTTAGGCCTAGAAGAAGAAGATGGCGTTGGTTTAATATGCAAGTCAGTAGGGCTGAATACACCCTAAGAAGCCGGTGCCTGCACAGCAGCTCCGGACCCATCCAAGTTAGAGACATCCGCAGGTTCCACAGTTGAAGCATCTCGTGGCATACCGGACTCTGAATGGGTCTCAGTAGAGGCCTATGAATCTGAAGTAGCAGGTATCAGGGACTGCGAAAGCACCTCACTGAGTACCGGCACACTGTCGACTAGCTTAGGAGAAGCGTCATCGGCAGCTTTGAACCTAGGCGACCTGTCTCTGTCTTTATCTTAGCGTTTTTTCGGAATGTCGATAGTCAGGTGGCTTACCAAAGACATATGTGGATAATTGAACCGAGTACCAAAATATTTAGAAGCGAAAATGTATCGACGATGAATAGTTTGTGGTTTAAATAAGGCACAAAACCAACAGCGAGGTACGTCGCGGTCATGGCCTAGGCAAGGAATACAGTACGAATGAAAATCTTTATGAGGTATTTGCTTTCCACAAGAAATACAATTATTGACTTTTACTGACCGGTTTAGAGAAAGAAAAAGTTTCCCCAATGGGGTACTTAGCTTTAGTTGAAGACTTCGGTTCTGAAACTCGAAAACGAAAATTTCAGGAGTCGGCCGACTGGCACTTGCGAACTGCTTCTGCTTCGGGCACCACACAGCAAGAAAGACTGATGTAATGGCGTTGGCTACATGCTTTATACCCCTGACTACCTGACATGAAGGAAGATGAGACAGCAACCGACGCAGGACCCAAGACTTTGATAATCAGGCCAACTGAAGGCTACTGCAAGCAGATAACCCAAATGTGATGACTGCAACAGTGAAACACGAAGAACATCCTATTCGGTCATTTGGGTATTGGCTCAATGGTGTCTATTTCCTTCCACTCCTGGTGGGAGACTAAGTCAACCAAGGCATCCACCATGGGGGTTCACCCCAGATGTAGATGGGTCTGTCCTGAACACCTCCAAGAGAACAGACTCCTTAGAGGAGGGAGGTTGGGCAGACCACCTACCTTTCAGCTTCGGGATCTCTAACATGTCCCCAAAGGAGACGTCTTCAGGTGGGAATCGGAGGGATCCTTGGCCTACATCGAAGTCAGGGTTCTCAGTTAAAGACTCCAATGGGGAATCAACCTGCTTCCTTTTGCATGTCTTCTTTTGAGGGACTTCCTCAGCTGGGTACTCTGGAGAAGTGTTGGAAGAAGGGGATCTCTCCTGAGCAGGAATTCTTGGAGGCCGCTCTGGACAGGAACATTCATGGCAGGACGATTAGAAGCAAGGCCTGGATCCGAGGGTACTGGGGCCAAAAGGGAACCATGTGCTGTCAGATCTGCAACTCAGGAGAACACCCTCGCCACTTTCTGAAAGGCCAAAGGACCAGGAGAAGCCCTTTCCATCTCCCCCAAAACCAAAACCACTAAGGGAAAGCAGGCAGGACTCACCCCAGATCCACAGCACCCAGAAGGGATCTGACCCAAACTGTCAAAGTGCTTGAGGCACCTAAGGGAAGGGATGGCTCCAAGAAAGACAGAGCCGATTCCAGTCCCCCAGACCCAGCACCAACACCATGGCTTTGAGACTCGTTCTGCTCTGAAAAGGCTGGAAAAGGGCTAGTCAAGGGCATCCTTGGCATTGAAGAAGGAAGTTTCCCTGTACAGAGCCTGACACTCTCAGTAGTCCCAAATCTTGAGACTCCAAAACAGAGGGTCAGATTGGAGGAGGAGTCCTGATGGAATGGCCAGAGTAGCTCACAGTTCTGTAAGGGGACAGAATCAAGAATACCCGCATCTGGATCTAGGCCTTACAGAATCTCATCATCCTGTCCCTATCCCCCTCGAATCAGCTTCTGGAGTACCTGGAGGAAGCCAATGAGAAGGGCCGGGAATGCCACGACCTGGACAAGAGCACAGGAGACCTTGAAGTCCTCAGATCCAAAGGTGTGGGATGCAATGTAGGAACTGACAAAGGTGGAGGAGAGCTGGTACTAATATCCCTCGGATCCATACTGGCTGTAAGACCCAACTGGGGAGGTAATTTCTTTGGGTCCGAAGAAGTCAGATCCGAAGATTTCTTTGACTTCTTTGCTTCAAGAAAGTGTCCCTTAGGGAAACAGGAAGGGACCTCTTTTAGAGTCTTTAACAGTAAGAGGACAGGAAGAAGAAGAAATCACAGAAGGGTTCTGAGCCTCCTGAGCCAAGGAGGGAAGAAGGCCTTCTAAGAATCAGTTTTCTACTGTCAGCTAAAGCCCATAGACTGAAAGCAGCACAAATGTTACAATCCACCTTCAAGTGGTCAGCACCCAGGCAGTAGATGCACTCCTTGTGGACATCTTGGTTGGGGATTTTATGCCCACAAGAATTGCAGTGTTTAAAGCTGAGTGAAGGTTTGTCACCCATAACCGAAAAAAACTGCCAAAAACCAACGGTCACCACCTGAAGATAGCTACGGTATAGAAATACAGATAAGTTGTAACTGTTAATATCAACTCTATACCTCTAAGTTTAAATTTAACTGTAAATGCAACTTGGAGAAAGCTAAGCATTAAAATTAGAAAATACTAAAGCTAAAGAACCCCCCCCCCCCCCAAGGAAGCACACACGCACTCTGAGAAGGAAAAAAAGAGGGAGGACTTACAGAATCCGCTTAAGGAAAAATGTAGCAAGAGAACTTTGAAAAAACTATCTATGGCTTGAGAGCACGAGATCTGCGTCCAATATGCTGAAGAGACAAATCTGAGGTATTTGAGTGGGCGTGGTGCATTATGGGTAAGAGGGAGGAGCTTGAGAGTCGGATCCAAGTATGTAGAATGTGGTCAAGCTGGATTCAAAGGTCAGATCAGAGAGACTATCATGAGGGGGAATGAAGATTACATCAGTTCAGTCTTTTTGATGCTTTCGATGACGCATCAAAAATTGGACCTTAAATGTAGTTGAGGGAACTCCTGCAAAGATTGTTGTCTAAAACTACAGCTTCTGAAAGGCACCCTGAAAAGGTCCTAGGATCAAACAGAAACCAAACAGAAGAGTTCAGAACTGGAATCAACTGCTAACAACCTTAAAAAGGAATTTCCTGTCAGTTTTTCTCATTTGTACACATAGATAGAATCCTCCACCATGTCTACACAGAAGTCATATCCCCCTTCTTCTGTGCAGTAAGTATCCAGAATCTTTTGTAAAACTTGTTCAGCACACTAAGATCAAAAACTGTTCTCATACTTTCAGTCGTCTTTTTAGACCAGGTAAAAAAATAGAAATAAACCTCTCATTCTTTTTCATGACCTATGTCATGATCATCTTTCACAAGGGTAACACCTACATCCACAAGGACCTTAGGTAAGATGCTGTGAGATGAACACTAGAATGGACTCTCTTAGCAGACTCAATGGAGTGATCTTCATTTTCAACACTGACCTTTCTATTGTAATATACACCCAGATGAACAGATAAAGTGAGAAATATCTTCCCATCCCTTTTCCATAAGGTATAATTGAGAAAAATGGTGGAAGAAGCCAAGAATGCCCTTTCTCATTGTCAGAAAGTATGACCTAAGCCCAAGGGCATGCAGTACTTAAGTGATGTACAATCACAAATTACCTTTGAACTTGCTTTCCCCAAACCAAACACTGAAATAGAGAATTAACAACTCTCATTGTACACATCCACCAAAAAGAAGGAAAAAAAGGCAAAGAAGAGGTACACCTCTGCCAGGGAAGACAGAACAAGCCAATAAGAGAGAGGAGGGAGGGAGGGTTGTAATACTACAACAGTGGTCAGTAGGACATCTAATGTTAGGTATGTTCATACATAACTGTGATACATACGTCCTTCCAAGATCACTGCTGCAGTATGACAAATGGGAGAGTACTAAAACTGCCCAGGAGAAAGGATGAGCAGAGTTGTGACTCAACAAGCCCTGTAGGATGGACTTTGCAAATCCTGCTGCAGCTCTAGAAAATGTATCCAACTCATAACGCTTAGTAAAAATGTGACAAGACGACCATGTAGCTCCCTCAAGAATAGGTCTAGAATCTAACCTCCTGAAAAAGGCAACATAAGATGCTATTGCCTTGGTGGAATGAACCTTGACAGAGGTGTAAAGTTGGTTCACATGAAAGGAATAGCAAAAGGAAAGGTCTCTGGAAATCCAGAAAGAAATGACTTGCTTAGAAAATGGCAACCCCAATTTCTTATCTTGAAATTTCAAAAAGAGCTGGTTGGACTTCCTAACATTCTTATTCGTTTTTCTAGGTAAAATCTAAGCTTTCAATGTATGTCCAAGGAATGAAGAAACCTTACCCCCCTGTTTTGAGTAGACGGAAAGGAGGAGGAGGGGAGATTGATGGATTGGATTCGTTAAAAGATAACTTGTTTTGTTAATCACCTTGGTCATGAAGAAAGGATTAGTTCTAAGAATAACCCCATCCTTGTGAAAAATAAGGAAGGATGGACCAGACATTAAGGCTTGTAGCTCAGATACTCATTTAGTAAGGGCCACTAATAAAACAAATTTCCATGTACAAACTTTTAAGCAAAAACTGTCAAGCTGGGTCAAGAGGTGCCAGGGTCAGTTTTTCCAGAATATAGTTTAGGTCCCAAGAAAAAGAAACAGGCTTTCATTGTGGCCAAATATGTAAAACGCCATTTAAAAACTGTTTGAACTCAAAATGTGTGGATCTATAGGCAGACATTCAGATATGGCTGACAAATGAACTTTCACAGAAGAGTATGCCAGGCTGAAATTGGGCAACTCACACAAATAATAGTAGGGATCCCTACTTGAAAACAGTCCCGGTTCTTTTTTTTTTTTTTTTTTTGGGCACCTAAAATCTCTTCCAGTTTGAAACATAAGCATTTTCTAGTAGCTATATTTCTAACCTCCTGTAAAACATGGTGCATATCCTCAGAAAACTGGTGCCCGAAAGGAATCAAATGTCTGCCACTTAAAGAGTTCACTGCAGTGTTTGAATATGAGGGTGTATGAGACAACCCTTATTTTGCATGAGCAAGTTCATCTTGAGATAAATTTTAAATTGTGATAATTGCCCCTGGCCAAATAGAATAGAAAGGGAATCAAATGTCATTATGGATCAAAGGGGAGTCACCAACAAAAATTTTTGGCTTGTCCTTCATAACTTTGTGGAGGACTTTGGCAACATAGGCAGGGGAGGAAGGCATAGAGGAACCTCCCCTTCCAAGAAAGGGGACATGGCACCTGTCTTCCATGCCTGAGGGTATGGATCACTGGAACAAACCAGGTTTAGTTGTCTGTTGTGTATGGAGGCAAAAAGGTTTATCTGGAGAATATACCACTGATGGGCAAGAAAGATGTCCCTGTTTAGCATCCATTTGTGACTCTCTGCCCTATATGCCTTTCCTGCCACTGTGTTCCTTTTGGCGGGATAAGTAAACTGCTGCTTGAAGAACATGGTTGTGTTGAATAGCAATCTCCTATGCCATCAAGGCTAACTTCCATTGCTATGAAGACTTGGTACCCCTTGCTTGTTTATGAAGCTCAAAACAGTGGTGGTGTCTGAATACCCTGAGGGGGCCGGGAGTCCAAAGATGATTCAAGGATTGAAAGGCTTCAGTTCCTTGATGTTTACTTGGTCTTTCCTACTCCAAGTAGACCAAGGTTGCTGGACCTTGACACTGTTGGAACAGATCCCCATACCATATCAGAAGCATCCATGTAGAGCTCCTAGCAAGATGGAGGAAAGTACAGTTGTGTACACTTACCATAAATGTAAATTTTCAAGTGTATTCACTGTTGCCGTCATCACATTTGGGTTATCTGCCTGCAGGTAGCCCTCAGCCAGCCTGAATACCAGAGTCTTCGGGATTTCTGTGTCGGATGCTGTCGCTTCTTCCATGACATCAGGTCATCAGTGGTATAAAACATGCAGCAGATGCCATTACATCAGTTTTTCTTGCCCCAAATGTCAGGTGCCCTCACAATAGGGAGCAATTATATGGTATGGAACACCCCCGGCAAAAATCAAATACATATGATATAATATATGCCAAACAAGAAGGAAAGGTAGAGCCAAAAGAAGTCAGGGGGCTGGAGGGAGGGTAACCAGGACTGCAACACTGAATACACTCGAACATCTACATTTATGGTAAGTGTACACAACTGTACTATGTTCTTTGTGTTTCACTGTTGCAGTCATCACATCTGGGTTGAATCCCAAAGCTAAGGAAGGGTGGAGGCAGTTAAAGAGCATTGGGGCTAGCTATCAGGCCTTGTAAGACTGCTGTGGCAAATCCAGCTCTGGATTTAAGAAAGATAGGCAGGTGGTAATGCTTGGTGAAAGTATGTACAAAGTTCCAGGTAGCAGCTTCCAGGATGTCCCTGGTAGGGACTCCTCTGAGAAATGCTGTAGAGGTAGATGCAGCCTTGGTGGAATGTGATCTTATCCCCTGTAGGGTAGGTTTTCCATGGTGCTTGTAGCAGAAATGGATGCAATGGGCTATCCATTTGGAAATGGTTTGCTTTGAAATAGCCTTCCCCTCTGCCACTGCAGCAAAACTAACTAGCAGCTGGTCGGACTTTCTTCGAGGCTTAGTTCTGTCCAAATAGAATCTAAGCTGTCTGTGCACATCCAGAGAATGCAGTATCCGTTCCCCCTTATTTTGAGGATTAGGGGAAAAAGTAGTCAAATGAATGGTCTGGTTTAGAGCCACACTACACACCACCTTGGGCATAAAGGATGGGTTAGTCCTGAGGGAAACTCTGTCCACATGGAAGATAATGAAGGGTTCCACTGCCATGAGGGCCTGCAGTTCACACACTCTTCTTGCTGAAGTGATGGCTAGAAGTAAGGCTGTTTTCCAGGAAAGGAATTTCAGTTCTGCTGTAGCAGCTGGTTCAAAGGGGGGAAGAGTGAATTTTTCCAATACAAAGTTAAGGTCTCAGTCTTGAGTGGGAGCTCTCCTGGGGGGCATTAAATTTTGGCCCCTCTAAGGAACTGTTTTAGCAGGGGATGAGAGAAGAGGGTTGGCTCAGTATTATAATGTGCTGAAATGGCAGAGGCATGAATCTTAACTGAAGAGAAAGACAGGACCTTGTGGAGCATTTCTGTTAAATAATCTACAATATGGGGTAAGCTGTGCACTGTTGTGCCTCTCCCCTGAGCCTGGCTCCAGGAACAGTAGCTTTTCCACTTTTCTGAGTAGGATTTTCTAGTACTAGGCCTCCTTGCCTTAAGAATGACAACCAGCACCTGCTTACTGAGGGTTGCTAGAGGTGAGCTCAGGAAATTAGCCAGGCTGTAAGGTTCAGGGTTTGAAGCTGAGGGTGCACAATCTGGCCCAGTGGCTGGGACAGCAGGGGGGGGCTGAAGCAGGTGCCATGGTTGTAGCACTGTTAGACTGCGCAAAAGGGGATACCAGTGCTGGTGTGGCCAGTCTGGGGCAATCAGTATTGTCCTTGGCTTGTTCTGTTTGATCTTTAGTAGAACTTTTGAGAGGCGACGCAGAGGGGGAAGGCATAAATTGAGAGGCTTTCCCAAGTAAAGGGCAGGGCATCCACACTCCAAGCTTGACTGTGGGGAGTTCTGGTATAGAATTTGTTCAGTTGGTAGTTCTGAGGAGAGGCAAACAGGTCTACCTCTGGTGTCCCCCATTTGTTCCTCAAGAGCTTGAATATTATGGGTTCCAGTTTCTATTTCTGTGGGTCTATGAGATTTACGCTCAAGTCGTCTGCCAGTGAATTTTGCCTGGCAGGAATTGAGCTCGCAGGTTCACTTGGTAGTACAACGCTGTGTTCCACAGAGCCATGGCTAGTCTGCAGAGTGGGTAGGAATGGGTTCCCCCCTGCTTGTTTAAATACCACATAACTGTGGTGTTGTCTGTCTTTACCAACAGTTGTCCCAGAAGAATAAGGTCTTTGAAGGCTGTCAGAGCATTCTGTACAGCTAACATTTCTTTTTGATTGATATGCAGGTGCATCTGTTTTGGGTTCCATTTGTCCTGAATGCACTGCCCTGCCATGTGAGCCCCCCATGCATAGTCTGATGTGTCTATTAGGGTTTGGACGGCAGGGGGTAGAGTGAAAGGGAGTCCCTTGTTGTGGTAGCAGGCCTCTGCCGACCAAAGGAACTCTGCTCTTAGACAAGGAATGATAGGAATCCTTGTTTCTAGGTCCTGAGAATGTTGACACCATAGACGTTTTAGATACCATTGAAGTTTCCTCATATGCAGTCTTGCATATGGAATTAACAGAATGCAAGAGGCCATGAACCCCAGGGCTTGGAGGATATTCCTTGCAGAGAGCTGGGTTTTTGTGGCCAGTAGGTTGTCAAATAAACTTGTTTCGCCGGAGTGAGGACTGCCATCTGGGAAGTTGTGTTCAAGCTTGCTCCCAGGAATACAATCTGTTGGCAGAGTACTAGGTGTGATTTCTTCTCATTGATGGTGTACTCCAGTGAGGTTAGACATCTCTTTACAAATGCCAGGTGTTGTAACAGCAAGTCCTGACTTTCTGCCTGAATCAGGCAGTCGTCCAAGTATGGGTAAATCTGAATCTTTCTCTGCCTGCAAAATGCAATGGCTGGAGCTAGGCACTTTGTGAATACCCTGGGAGCAGTAGATAAGCCAAAGGGACGTGCAGAGAACTAATAGTGCATGGAGCCCACCCTGAAACGTAGGTATTGCCTGCAGGATTCCCTTATTGGGATGTGCAGGTAAGCTTCTTTTAAGTCTAGGGTTGCCAGCCAGGCATCCTTAGCTAGCACAGAAAGAAGCTGTTGAAGAGTTAGCATTTTGAATTTTGGAACCACCAGAAAAGTGTTGAGAATAGGCAGGTCCAGGATAGGATGCCAGAAGTTTTCTTTTCTAGGAACAGTCTTGAATAAAAATATTGTCCCCTTTGTTCTGCTGGGACAGGTTGAATAGCCTTTGGGCCTTCGCCCACTGATTTGGGGGGAGGTCTGGCCATTCACTTGGGATTGGTAATGAGTGGAAGTGGAATCTGTATCCTAGGGAAATTATGTTCAAAACCCATTTGTCCTGGGTAATGAGTTCCTAGTTTTTTGCATGCAGGGCGAGCTTTCCTCCTAAGGGAGCAAGTAGTTGAGCACGGCTTGGAAGAGTTAAGGATAAGTCATTGTGCCATTATTCCATAGGGGGAGGCTTACTCCTTCCTGCTTTGGAAGTGGGAGCCCCCCACTGCTTAGATCTGTGTATAGCCTGAGACTGAAGTCTTGGTGGTCTGCTGCGCCTGGGTTTGGACTGAGAAGGCCTGGAAGGGACTGGAAAAGACCAGTTCTTTGAAGGCCAATGCCTACTGAATCTAGGAGGCTGTATTTGTAAGAAATCTTTAACAGTTTGCATAGATTTAGATTTTTCCTCCATCCTTTTGAGGACTACTTCTGCTTTGTTGCCAAAAAGGCGGTCTTGGTTTAAGGGTGCATCCAGCAATTTAGCTTTAACATGATCTGGCAAGTTTTGTTCCTTAAGCCTAGCATGCCTTCTAAGTACAGACCCAGTGACAGCAGCCCTGCAAGATGCTTCCAAAGCATCAAAACCACATTGCAAAGTATGTCTACCAACTTGTTCAGCAGAATGCATTAACTCTTACAACTCTGTGTTCAGCACAGTCAGGAATTAACATAATTTTCTGTTTTAGTAGTCCCATAATATGCTGCTGACACTTTAACATATGAAACTGGCAATTTAAAGCCCTAATGGCCAAAGTAGCAGAAATGTATACCTTCTTACCCCATCTGTCTAAAGCTCTAGAGTCCCTATCAGAAGGGTTAGGATTTTTGGCAGCAGTAGCCTTAATGCCTTTTGGCCTTTGGGAAATGGTCTCTGGCTCTGCAGTGAGATTCTTGAAGAAGAATTTGTGACAGTCTGGTACGTTGTAGTACCAGTCAGGTTTCCTGAGAGCTGGAGGCAAGGTGCCTGGGGTAAGGTTGGATTCCAAGAAAACATCTACAATCTCCAGAACAGGAGGGATAGCCAGATGCCTGTGTTGAGGCAGGAGTAAAAATTCCCTAAGTCTCTTTTTGGAATCAGAATAGTCCTGGCTTTCCCAGCGGAAATGCTCCCTAAGGGTATGCAAGGTTTCACCAAAAGAAAAATCTTCTGGAGGGGAAGCACAGGGAATGGAATCCTCTGCATCAGAATCCTCATAAGTAGATAAGGGTAAATCCTGGTAGTTAGAAGGAACACAGATATCAGATTCCTGATCAGAAGAATCCAAAATATAAGCAGTTTTAGATCTCTTACATGGGGAAGGCTGGCTTTTCCTAATTAAGGTAATAAGGTCTTCAGCCATTCTAATCATTTGTTTTTGAAGCATATGGGCCTGAGTATGTGGTTTGGTCAGTTTTCTAGGCGTAGTGTGAGCTTTAGGCCTGAGAAATTCAGCACTTGTAGCTTGAAACGAAGTTGTCAGTTTAATATGAAAATTGGTAGGCCAGAATACACCCACAGAAGCCGGTGCCTGCACAGTGGCTCCGGACCCATCCAAGGTAGAGACATCTAGAGGTTCCATAGTCAAAAAAGCATCTTGCGGCATATCGGACTCCGAATGGATCTAAGTAGAGGCTTGTGAATCTGTAGTAGCAGGTATCAGGGGCTGCGAAAGCATCTCACTGAGCACCGGCGGACTGGCGACTAGCTCAATGGAAGTGTTGTTGGCAGTTCTGGACCTATGCAGTCTGTCTGTATCCTTACATTTTTTTCAGAAGATCGGTAGTCGAATGGCTTAATGAAGCCATTTCGGAGTACGGAGATCGAGAAAGAAAGTATTTAGCTACAAAAATAGCCTGACGAATAGTGGTGGCACTGAACAAGGCACAAAACCAACAGCGAGGGACGTCGTGGTCTGGGCCTAAACAGGTGACGCAGTAAGAATGAAAGTCGCTATGAGGTATTTGCTTTCCGCAGGCAAGACAATTGTTAATTTTCTTCTGACATCAGTTAGAACAAGAAAAAAGGATCCCTAACGGGGTACTTATCTTTTTGAAGACTTCAGGTATGAAACTCGAAAACGAAAATTTCAGGAGTCGGCTGACCGGCACTTGTGAACTGCTTCTGCTTCGGGCACCACACAGCAAGAAAGACTGATGTAAAGGCGTCGGCTGCATGTTTTATACCTCTGACGACCTGACGTCATGGAAGAAGTGACAGCATCCGACACAGAAATCCGAAGATGCTGGTATTCAGGCCGGCTGAGGGCTACCTGCATGCAGATAACCTAAATGTGATGACTGCAACAGTGAAACACGAAGAACATCAAGAAAAGCTACTTCCAGATAGAGGAAAATCTGGTCGATCCATAAAAGTAACTCCTACTTGACGCAGTGCAAGAAGGGGGTCTGAAAGTTGAACGAGTGGCAGTGTTAAAGCCAACTTGACTTAAGATACCCCTGTATCTCTTCCTTATGAGGAGACCAGCACAGGGATGTTCAAGAACTTTAACTCCAGGGGCTCTCAAGAATCCTCTTGTCAAGGTCACCTGCAAAGGGAAAAGGTTTTGAGTGAACTCTGTCAAAAACAGAACCTTGTCTGAAGGAAGGAAAGCTATCACTATTGGGGTGTTGATCCTGCACTCTAAGATGATCAGCTTTTGGTAAGGCGTCAAAACAGACTTTTAAGTTCAAAGTGAATCTTAAGACTGTGAAGGAGGTTTATTGTGAAACTGAGATATTTCATAAGAAAATTTTGTGAAGCAGCCTAGAGAAGTAGATCATCCAAATAATGGTATATTTGGATTTCTTGACGTCTACCGAAGGCTATGACTGGAGCTAGACATTTTGTGAATATCCTTGGGGCTGTTGAAGGAACAAAAAGTAAAGCAGAAAATTGAAAATATGAAGAAGAAACAGAAAATTTCAAGTACTTCCTGAAAATAGGATGGATACAGATGCGAAGGTAAGCATTCATCAAATCCAAGGTTAGTAGAAAAGCCTGAGGAAGGACTATAGGGAATAAGGACTGAAGAGTTAGAATTTGGAAACTTGGGACATTCAGGAAGGTACTGAGAAAGGACAGGTCCAAAACTGGTATCCAGAATCCATCCTTTATAAGGACAAGGAACAGCCTGGCAAACTGAGAAGAGAACTGTCTGAATACTACCCTGCACAAGGAGATCCAACAAAAGATGAAATATTAGTGGCAACTAATTGTGAAGACATTGAGGGATTCCAGAGAAAGGGGGATGAGACTTCCAAGACATTTTGCACCCCCCCTTTTTTTTGACAGAGAAGACCTGTCTGTAGCCAGCACCTTCCAGGTCAGACGAGTGTGAGAGATTGTCTATGGGATAGAAGAAACTGGCTGAGGAGAAAAGGGAGGTAAAAAGGAACAGTCATAAGTCTGTGGGTTTATGAATAAAAATGGGCTTAGATGCCTTGTTATCCTGTCCTGATTTGTCTTGAAATCTCCTTGTTGGTCCTTTTGCCCTCTTGGGGTTGATTTTGGTCTCATCTGAAAAATGGGCTCGCTTTAACAGGATATTTTCTCTAGAACATGGACACAGAAGAAAGGAAAAGGAAAAGGAAAATCTGTTTCAAATCCTTTATAACTTTCCTTCTTTCCTGTAAGGTTTTGAAAAGTTCAGCAGCCAAAGATCCAAACAGATGTACAGTTTTTCCAGATGACAATCCAAAAGTCTGACTATGAGATTTTCTGGTAAGGATAGCAGTCTTAACCAAGAATACTTATGAATGACAGAAACTGATGCCCCTGCTCTAGATGATGCATCTGACACATGTTAACTCCACTTGACAGAGTGCCTTGCCACCTGATAGGTACAATTACAGCAGAAGACTTATTTGACTATGGCACTAGATTGATCACTTCCCATATTGGTTAGACAGGATAGATAGAATGTACCTTGTCATAAGAGTCTGATAGTTTACAGTTCAAAAGGCAAAGGGTAGTACATGTGAAAGACTTTTGACCATACCTGTCTATAGCCCTACTACCCTAATCTGTAGGTAACACATTAGAGGAGAGCACAAGTTTGTTTTTTTTTTTCCATAGGAAGGGAAACCACAGCAAGATCAGACAAGGGAGTTTTATAAAGAAAACGTCTGATCCTCAGGCAACTTATAACCCTATCTAATTTTATAGGAACAGGAGATTGGAATTCAAGATTCTGAGAATCATTACCGAAAGTATTCAGAAAGGACTCCAGGACAGGGGGAATGGCTGAGGGCTTAGGACCACCTATTTCCTACAGGGCATAATACTTCTGTTGTGTATCTGTGATCTTGATGCCTTCTCATATAAAATGTATCTTTTTGATCACTGCACTGCCAAAAGAAAGTTCCACCAAAGGAGAGTTAGGAGAAACAGTACCAGCAGCAGCCACAGACAAGGGGGAATGGATTCGTGAAGAACATGCAAGAAAGTTTTCATAAGAATCCCGATCTTCCTCATCAGAGGAAGAATCCCTCTGTCTCTTAAGAGGAGTAGGAGAACGGAAAGCAGTAGGTGCAGCCTGAAAATAATAAGGGGACTTTAAAGATATAAGAGTTTTAAACAAGCGCTGTGCAACTTCTTACCATTCTTTCTGCAGATCCCTTACAACCTGAGGGCAGAAATATGCTTGGTCTTCTGCTTTTTCTTTGTTGGGATGTCTGCCTAAACATAATGTGGTGCATCAGAGCCCTGATGGACTTCTATCAGAGAATTAGGTACTTCCTCTCTAATTAAAGTTTGACAACTACCCACCTCTCTGAGATTACAAGACATGGTTTCCCTTTCTCACATGACACAGAAACTGGATCAGCCAGAGTGGACATGCAAAAGGAATGCCCCATATCAACCTTTGACAGGGTCGCAATAGTGGGGAGAGCTGCAAACATCAGATGACCTGAGGACTCATCAACTGACAAAGCTGAGAAAGTCCAAATCTGGCTGAACATTCAAAGCCTTATGCTTGGCTTTTTTAAGCTGCTTCTTTGGTAACAGCTGGATGTCAGGACGGAAAGGCTCAGATGACAGTGCTGTGTCTAATTTCTTTGAACCTTTGATTTTCTAAGCATTTCTTTAAGGAAGAGACACACCTGGGGAGGGACTTAGCAACAAAAGACCAAGAAATAACACACTCGCTGAAGCTATGTCCAGCAGCAAAGGCAAAAAAGCCATTTTACATGATAATCGTGTGGAATTTGTCCCCCATAGTCATTTCACTCTCTTGGCTGGCATGTACAAAAATTAGGAGCAGCAATATAAAAGGAAGGGTCCCAATGGGATACTCATCTACCCAATGGCTAGGTAGCTGTACTAGTCATACATCTCACAGACTGAAGATGAAGTGAAGTTTCACTTTCAGACTGGTAGCAAGTGTTATAATTCACTCTCATGTCCCCTTATGTACTTCCTGCTTTAGTTCACATGTTTGTCATACAGTATGAGGAAAACATGTTGGCCAAATATATGGCTATCCTTGGCTGGATATCTCATGTCAAATGCTGCAACAGTGACTTGGAAAGACATTAGTTATAGGTCATAGATTAATGCTAGGCTAACTGCCCTTGTGACACATTTTAAGCCTAGCCAATTACCCCATGTGAAAATCAAATCCTGTACCTTGTGTGTTTGTAAGGTACACACCTTAGCCATTATGCCAACCTCCCTCACTCATCTCATCAATAACTGGCAATCTGCTCCAAGGCTGATGCAGCAACCCTGGAAAGTACACAAGAATCTCACATAAAAAGGCTGTGCATAGTAAGCTCTGTGCATCTTTTTCAACAAGTCATTAAATGTCTGTTTTATTTTTTTCAAGTAGACAGTGGACTCATGAAATGCATGTCTAGGATTTGCCCTAAAATCTTCCACAGACGAGTTAGCCAAAGCAAGGCATGTCTGTGCACATACAGATCAATCCAAAACTGTCCTCTTATTCATAGGTTCACTGGTATATACTAAGCTAATGACCACCAGGGGCTTTATAACCCTAGCCATTCGCCCCAACCTAACTGCATTCCCTGGTAACATGTGTGTCTTAAATGGGGAAGTATATTTATTAGGAGGGGTATCTTTCAAGGTAGCCAAGAAGTTGTGTGAGAGGATATGTTTGTTAGAGAATGTTTACTGTTGGTCTCTGTCTATAAGAGACATGGGGGGCAGCCTGGGGAAAAAATTATAATTTCCTATCCAATGGTCAAGATTACATTTGAATAGAGTTAAGGATGGGCTCTGTTTCACATGGATGGGAAGCCTATTCCACAGAATGGGGAATCCTTCAAGTCACATATCTGTTTTGCCTGCATGTTCTATTTATATCGCAAGCAAATTCAGGTCCCTGGCTCTAGCATTTCTGGTGCTGCTCATTTTGCAGATGTGCAAAAGCTCCATCACAGCTGGATATTAAAGATTTTGCTTTTACATGCCAAACACAGATCAACTCTCTATAGCCTGTAGGAGACAAGAGTATAGGGACAGGGCTCTAAGGCAATCTGTATAGGACAGTGTGTTAATACCATGGATTCTCTTGGTGAGGAACCTCTGTGGGTGTTCCAACTGCTGCACATGCCTAGTCAAGTAAATGCCAAAGGTGTCTGATAAGGGGCACGTAGAGTGGTACTATAACTTCCTTGGACCCAGACGTCATATCGTTACTTATAAGTTGACAAATGTTAAAGTATTGCAAAATTGGGGGAATCCCAAAGAACAAGAAGAGCAGCAACTGCAGAATGCTGAACAGAAAAATAAGGGATCACCTCGATAAAATCAGGAGTTTAGAAAGATTGCTGTTAAGCAACTGTTTTTGGATAACAACTAAAGCACAACTTGGGCAACAAAAACTAGAAAGGGTGGTCAGCAAGCTTAGGGAGCCTATAACAAAGAAGATAAGGCATCCTGTAGCAGTATTAGAAATATTTTGGAAATTCTATGAAAGTCTGTATAAAGCAGAGCAATATGGAAATCAAGAAAAGGTACAAATGGAAATGTTTATGGAAGAATTAAATATGCAGAGGTTAGAGGGAGATGAGGCTCAATTACTAACAGGATAGGAGAAGATGAGATAAAAATGGTGATGTATAACCAATCTACAGGAAGGTCCCCAGGAATAGATGGTATTCCTGTGGAAGTTTGGAAGCTAGGACAGGAAAAAAATGATAAAGCTCTGGAAAGTTTTGTTTAACAGTATTTTAAGTGGAACAGAAGTACCAACATTCTGGAAGGAAGCGGTGGTAGCTGTAATACCTAAAGGGGGTAAAGAACCATTAGATCCAACTACATACAGGCCCATTTCAATACTAAACCATGACTATAATGTGTTTATGTTTATAAGGACTAACAGAATGGCAAAAGATGTGCCAAAATTGATAGATATGGATCAATGTGGTTTTGTGTAAGGAAGGCAAACATTTGACAATATTACTAGAACAGTGATGATCCAGAGGGAAGCAGAATGTAAGAAAATACCACTGTTGCTGGTGGGTCTTGATGCAGAGAAGGCATTTGTCAGAGTGAGCTGACACTTAATGAGCACGGCAATGGAAGCATTTGCATTCCCTAATACAATTATAAGGTTGATCAGAAGGACTTATAAGGAATCAGAGGTGAAAATTAAAGTAGGTGGGCTCCTCTCTGATAATTTCTGCTTGAGCAGAGGAATCTGCAAGGGTGTCCTCTCTCCCCTTTATTTGCATTATATTTACAATCACTGATAAATAAAATAAGAGACTCAGAAATTCAAGGATATAATTAGTATGGTAGTCAACAAAAGCTGGCTCTATTTGCAGATGACGATATTTTTACCTAACAAAATCAGAACGGGAAACTACAGTGCAGTGGAACATTTTGAGACTTTCATATCTTTTCAGGATACAAAATTAATGAAGCTAAAACAAAGGCAATAGTGATAAATTATGTACCCACACACAAATTGGTTCAGCAATATCCATACTTATGGGGACATGATAAAAAGAAGTATTTAGGAATATGGATTACAATGATTTCAGTGTGGCAACTAAGGATATGTTAGAAGAGACTAAACCAAAGATAATACAAAAACTGAGAAAATGGAAGCCCTGTTATATGGAAACTGATAGTAAAATACATGGAGTTTAAATGTTTCTAGTCCCTTTAGTCTTATACAAAGGTCAGGCATATTTTTATCAACCAAAAAAAAGTTGTGAATAGCAATTAATAGAGAGCTGAAGGATTTTATCTGGGAGGGGAAGGTGACAAGAGTCAAGTGGGATAAGATAATTCCTTCAACAGAGCAAGGTGGATTGGGATTACCTGATCTGAATGGGTATTTTACAGCAACACAGTTAAGGCTCCTATACATAGTACAAGCAAAAAACTAGAATTCAAAGTGGAAAGGTATGATAATGGAACAGGGGAAACTCAAGAAACAAGAAGAGACTGGGATTTTAAATGTAGGCCTTTAAGGAGAATAGCAATAATTATACAAAATATGTTTATAAAGTAGCAGAAAGTGTTCTAAGAACTAAGCCAACACGGGAATGAAGAAAGAAGATTCTGCCGAGAGGGATGAGTGAAATTAGGATACAGGCAACAGGCAAGAGAGGGCTGGAATTTATTGGAGAAAACTGGCAAAGGAACCAAGGTATTGGGAGCAAATTAACTAGAGGGAGAAAGGTAATAGAATGGGAAGATGCCAAAAGTTTATTCGGACTGCAGATTAGAGAATGCCTTCCCTAGCAAGGACTGATATCAGAGTACAGGCAGAGAGAACTCAATAAAAAGAATCATAGGCCTAAAGCAGATGACTAAAAAAACTCCAGCTATACTCTGTCGCATATCGTCTACTCAGAGGCGATCTCTGCTTAACATACAAAGCCATGTCACACCCACAGCTGTTAGACATGCTACACTTAAAGAAATCCCAATCCATCAGAGCCACACGCTCCAGGGATCTAAACCTTGTCATCACAATGAACAAAACATGCTGGAGGGATAGGTTCCTGACCCAGAGACTCCCCATGCTCTGGAATAGACTGCACATACATATCAAGCAGACAGCCTCCTTCGCCCTCTTCAAAAGGAACCTTGACAACTTGATGGGAGATAGGAAATTTACCATGGGGGTCACGTCAGTCACCCTGCTAGACAGGGGTCCAGGGAAGTAAATATTGTGGGAAGAAATAGCCAGGGAATTGTTATGGCTAGGTTTGTACAGGCCGCCTAGTATGAACCTATGAGAAAGGGGGGGGGGTCCTAAATGAAAGAGATGCACTGGTAGAGGTTTTAGTAGACTCTAGAACAGAAGCTGCTGTTAAAAAAAAAAAGAATAACTAGTACAGCATATAAAATATTGCATGATGCCTAAAAGAATCAACAGAGGAGTTTAGAAAGGATTGGGAAAAGAGACTGGATAAGCAATTCACAAAGAAACAATGAGGGGATATATGTACGTCTCCCAAATACTAAGTCTAGAAGATTTAGGATCTTCCCCTGGAAGTGTTTACATAGGTATTTTTATACCCCCAACTAGCCTCCAAACAATTTTTCCTCAGGTAGCAAATGGTGGGATGGGGAAGAAAGAGGTAACTGGGAACATATTTTCTGGGAGTGTAATGTGTTGGCAGACTTTAAAGATTCCCTGCAGACTACTCTGTCGGTGATACTGGGTGAGCAGATTGGTGCAACTAAGGAAATTATTTTTTTTGAGCTATGAGACAGAATTGAAATTGTCTACATATAGTAAGGCCTTGCTAAGTCTAATTATGGTGGCTGCCAAAAAAGGAATTACTAGAAAATGGAAATCAAAGTCTAAACCAACTTTGCTAGAAATAGCCAATATAGCAACAGAGATAAAACAACTGGAATTTGGGATCATTACAAAAGGGAAGGAGCAAATTACATAGGAAAAATGGGAATTGTGGAAACAATACATGTGGAGGAGGAATGAGGTTTAAAGGAAGGCAGCAGGACTTGAATGAGCTATGTAATATGTTTGACTGACTGACTGGATAGAATAGAAGTGATGTATGTTTGCACCTGCAGTTATTTTATGTCAATGTGGTTTATAAGTACAATGTCTGCAACTGGAATTGTGGCAGTATGGTGTGTTTTCATTTATATAAATGTATGATTGCCTATGTCATACATGATAATATAATAAAGATTTTTTTTGTTCAATAAAAAAACAAAAAAAAAAAAAACTGTGATGGGTCCAGTGTCTCTGTAGATCATTTCCCATAACAATTTGCTCCATGGATTTGCATATTAGTCAGTCTAATGAGTTTCTAGGGTGATGGGGGGAGTCAATGCCATCCTCCATTCACTTGGTAGGTAGCCTGTTTTGAGGCTGAAGTTGAAAAATGACGAAGTCCTGATAGGTCATGTTTCAGGCTGTTTAACAGGCAACTTGTGATACTTTTGGGCCCCACTGAGGCTGGGTTTTTAGTCTTAGTGAGTGCCGCTATGACTTAGTCCCTGCGGATAGCTTTGTGTGTGTGTTTGGGGGGGGGGGGGTTGTTGGAAGCGAATTCACAAGGGGTGGCGGAGGGGAGTGGTATGGGTAAAGTCTGAGCTAAATCTGTTGGCCAGCAGATTTGCTATTTCACTCTGCTAAGTGAAGGTGGCATCCTTTACAACCAGTTCAGCACACTGTTGTGTGTTACCTTTGAGGTTTTGGACACAGCTGTAGAAGGTCTTGTGGCCAGCTTTAGCCTAAAAAGCTATCTTGACCTCATAACAGATCTTGTTGGATTTAATTAGTCCTCAGTTTCCTGTTAAGTTTAATTAGTATGCTCTTGCATTATGAGAGCTGCTCTTTTTAACTTTGGCAATTACTTTTTTCTTTTGTTATACACCTTATTAACATTAGGTTTCCCCCAGTGTGGTTTGATTTTGGGGTTTGTTTTGAGCTTACTTCTTGTATGTACAGCACTCTCTATGTGGCCATTTACAAATTTGTACAGTGTTTCTTGGAATAATTTTGCACAGGCTGCTGTGAATTCTGGGTTGGGCAGACACTGAATTTTGACAAACTGTCACTTAATAGGATGTAGTTTACTTTAGAATAGTTTCTAAATGAAGGGCACACTAACTGATCAAGGGCATTTGTGTGAAAGTCCAAAACACTTTGTGCCTGCAAGCTGGTGGTAGTGTACGTTTCCCAGTCTATACACAAGTAAAGTCTCCCAAGAATAGAGTGTTCGGATGCAGAGTGCCTCCAGCAGGTCTAGATAACAGCTTGGGATTCTTGAGAGACAGATGGTGACCTACAGCTTGCTAAGATATGATAATGGACTCTATCGAAGGTTATTTGCATGTGGGTGAACTCCAGGGTATCATCCTGTTTAGCAAACTTTGAGGTACACTTTTTGCTAATATCTACTAGAACAAGACACCTGTACCTTTAGTATGTGCGGCTTATGTTTGACATGTATGGAAGGCACTGCAGCCTTGTACTGCCAGAGTATTTCTTGCAGCTTTAAACTATGTTTTGGCAAAGGCACAACTGTCTATATTCTCAACAGTGAGAACAGCTTGTAGGGTGTGGAGTTTCTTGTTAAGAATCCTAGCACTGGGCAGTAACACATGTTCCTTTGGGTTTTACTTGCTGCATCTGTAGGTTTATATCACTTTGGTATTGCCTAAAAAAGGCTCGAGGGGGGTGGATAACATTTTATCCAAAATCTGGAAGCCCAGGAAGGACAGGTGCAGGTCATCTTTGCAAAGCAACATGGTCTGTTAGCTGTGTCCTCCCATGCTAACAGATATTGAATCTCTCTGGACTGACCTCAGAAAATAAACCATTTGTTAAAGTCAATCATTTTTTGTTCATACTGTGGGGCACTGTTTTTGGTGAAGGTAGAATGCTGCTCAATGCAAGACACACCAGTATGAGAGACATACTGAAAGAGGTCCATAATGTCTTTCTTCATATAATCCAGAGAGCTATGTCTCAGGCCATTTATGCCCAACATGGACTACATGAGAGTCACACTGGTACCTGTTGTGCAATAACCTAAGTACGTGTGTAACCTGGTAGATTCTGGCTTTAGATAAGCAACTAACCATAATCTTCTCCTACTCCAGTCTGATAAACGGGGTATCTGTCCTACAATAGAGTCCCGTTTGACAAGAGTCCTGGGTAAACTGTTTTCTTGCCTTACAGGCACTGTTTTTGGGGGTCCAATGGGTGTAAGCTTATGTGTAGGGTTTGGTGTTGCTTTTGGTGTATGCTTCACAGACTGCTGAAAATAGGCACTGCTGTTGGCAAGCTTAGGATGTCTGAGGTTTGGGGAGACTGCTTTTTGTTTTTTTTTTGTGTGCCTCAGCATAAGATGGTCTGTGCGTGTAGTCACTGTGTGTGGTGGATGTAGTGTGTTTGTGTGTGTATTGACAACCTCGTTTGTATGCGAGATTTTTGCCTCCAAGGAAATTGTCTATGTCCATCTCTCGCATACTGTGTTGGTTTCTTTAAAGATTAAAAAGTTGTCTGTGAACATGTGCCAATTGCTACATTGTCCCTAAATGCCTACATCTACCAACCTGGCTACGTAGACATTTGGAAAATGCATAGCTGTGTTGTCTGAGCCTGTATTAGGATGAGCTATTAGGGTTTGAGGACTAGGTTTTACAGAGCTCTTCTACAGTGGTTTCTAGGGTTATGGACTAGAGTTGAATAGCGCTAGAATATGATATTCGTGCTACCTGATGCACAAGCTAGACGCTCTTGAGTTTGACTTTGTACAATGCATCACCAAACTGCAGGTTACAGTCGCGGTGCTATTTTTATAGGTTAATTTCTGTGTTTTTCAACTTAGATAGACCAGACCACCACTTATTGCAAGGAGACAAAATATCCCAGTCCTCTTAATGTAAAAGCACAAAAAAATATTGCTTAAGTGTGTATGCTGCCATAAAACAACTTTAACAAACTAGTAAGACATGACAATTTCAAGTCAATCAGACCAACAGCAAGACAGTTTGAGCAAATGCAGTGATTTTAGCCTCAGAAATGGGTAAATAACAAATAAAACATGGAATCAGTAGTCAATCACTAAAATAGCTTCTGGAAGTGTTATTTTTCAATTATAAGTACTTGTTTTTGTCTGGATGGCAAGTGATTGCAAAGAAATCACTTCACAAGCTCAGGCAAGGACACCAAGAGTTGCAGAGCTCTGTGGGAACCAGCCAACAGCCTCTCAAACATGTCAGATTTATAAAGACACAAAACAAAGGAAAGTGTGTAGAATCCCTTTAGCAGGACTAAAATTGCAGGAATACAACAATTAAGTACTAATAAAAATGCAAAGTAGCAACTTACACAGTAACACTGCTAGTAAATCTTCTCAAAAGTGCAGTTCTCATCAATAAGTATACAGTACTACAACATCAGGGATACTTGAAAATTATTTCAAGTGCAAGTACAATTCATCTAAGAAGCCATGTATTCCACCTAGGTGACTTTCACATCCAGTCCTGTTTGTAAATGTTTTTGGCCCACATTATCAGATAAGGTAGTTAAATGAAGTGCAAAACAGTAAAATAAATCTTATCTGCCTAGGATGGAACAGAATTTATTCCTGATCCTCTTAGAGTGAAGCAAGGAAGATAAGCAGATGACAGCTTTGTGAAAATGACAATTTTTTAGTAGAGGAGGATAGCTATAGTGCAATACTTGTTTGCTCAGTGGGCTCTCAGTACAACAGATCCATGTAAAACAATGGGTAGGAAAAGTACTTAATCAGCTTACACAACTGACAATAGCAATCAAAGAGGGTGGAAGGACTTTGGTAGTCAGAGTACTGTATGGGGTGAAAGCCAGAGACATTGGCCTTTAAAAGCAGCAGTAAAAGGGTGACAGGGTTGGGGAAAAATTCAAGCTGATCCAAGAAGCTAGACAAATCAGACACAATAGCTTGTCATCCAAAATATAGCATGTCAGCATATGAGCTAAAATGGTTAAGAAAATATTTTGCAACAGTGATATACGGACTTAATTAAACAAAGACCAGGATAGCAGTCAATCTGTAAAAGAGATCTATACAAACCAGAAAAAAACAGATTCAAGAGCTTTTACAATCAACCAAGCTCCCACCAAGGCAGATTGTAAATGCTATGACCTCTACATTTAGCAATACTGTCTCAGCTAATGAACAAAACAACTGTTGCATTAGCAATGCCATACAGTGATGTAAAAGCACACAATGTTGTTTTCCTACTATGCCCAGGCAATTCAGTTAAGTAGGTATCTGCGACAGTCCTATTTCTTTATGGAGAAGAATCAAAAAGTTTTCATTAAAGCAACCTTGGTACCAGTAGGGGGTGCTGCCTACAATTTTTAAGCTTTTTAAAACTAGACTCGACCCTTCAGCTTGACAATGCCACATCTCATCAGTGTCATCACGAAAGTATCCCAAAGCAGGAAATTAAGCTTTAGTTTGTGAATGGAGAAGTAGAAAAAATGTGGATTAAAGTCCACCATATGGAACTAAAACACAAAACTAGTCCAAGGGGCACATAGAGGGTTCAAACCCTTCTTATCCCAGTCCACGAAGATAAAGTTACAGTAAGGCCTACACCTGAACAATCCTACACTGAATGCTATCAGTGAGTGAGGTTTCCACTAATGCAATCTTAATAAGCACTGTCAAAGGAAAAGCATGGTCTCAGAGAAACATAATAAAACAAAATCTTACTAAGGACTGCATTAGCGAAGTCTGGCCTAGCTCTGGATACAATGCCTGAGCAGTAATGCTTAACTAATGTATGGATAATGTATCCAAGTCATATCATCAAAGATAATGTGGGCCAAAACCATTTACAAACAGTACTGGATGTGAAAGTCGCCTAGGTAGAATACATAGCTTCTTAGATTAATTGTATTAATAAGCAAGACAGGCAGCCAGCAAAGTGACAAGTTTGTTTGGTAACTGATAATAACCTCCTGACTATTGGCAAAATAGGCATAAATGTTCTCTGCAGTACAATAGGGTGCCATAATGTTAACATAAATGGCCAAAGCATGTTTGATGCCCAATTTATGGAGAAATATTTCTCCATTATTACATACCATGGAGAAACAAGTCAGCAGAAGGATAGTCTGGTTAACAATAACCACCAGTGGAAGAAAGGCAAGTCTTAACTGATCAGAAATCATTCTCTTATGGAATATCAAGTATGATTCCTTAAATATTGAGGCATGCAGTGCAACAATATGCCATACAGAAGAGACAGAGAGACAACAATACAAAAAAAAAAGTTGAGTGTACAGAACATAAAGGTTCAGGAAAGAGCATTAGATGCTCAACAATTAAATCATTTAAATCCTACAGATGGTATGGGCTATGACTAAGCAATAAGGGGTGCCAATAAAAGAACTTTAATTTGGAATTTTGGCCAAAATCCATTCATGAAGTGGAATATGAAAGGCAAAAGCAGTACATAAATTCACCTTCACCATGGTGTAAATGTCTCAACAGATAACCCAAGGTTGAAATCTGGGATGTTATATGCAACACAGGTGAAGGGATCAAAGCCCAGGTAGTACAATACATTCATTTTGCCATGTATTAAGTATATTGGCTTAAAATAATCCTTTGTCGTTGTTAGAATTCTTGACACTACCTTCGAAACTCCAAACTGAAACCCTATGACCTAAGCATCTAATCATGTCAGTGTTGCAGCAGTAGGTTTAGCAGGGATTGTCTTCAAACTCCAGCACAGTCATCAGCAGACTATGATGCCACACTTTCACTCAACACAAAATCACGGATAGCAAAAAAGACCTACACATGTTAATGACTGATGCCACCTTTATAATGGACGTATGCAGATATTCCAGGAAAGATGGAGAAAGACTGGCCAAAGGTAAATTATCATTTGTGGAAGACTGCCTGGATATCTGGACTCTACTAGTGGCAGAGATCCCTCCTGTGCTGACTAGAACAGTGATCCACATAAAGAACCCCTATCTCAACCACAACTGGGCCATAAGGATTACACAGGTATCACCCAGTCCAATCTTTAGAACCTTCTTAAAGAAAAGAGGAAAGTATTGGGTCTTAGTAGTAAAAAGGCAGCTTTGCATTGCCTATTGCTGCAACTGGGTCTATGTGTAGATAACATGTAGAGAGAGAGAGAGAAATATGACATCTGGATGGGCACCCCAGTCAAAGATTGATTACAGCCTGACTCCAAGTACCTCAGCAATGGTCAAAAGAGTACATGAAATGCTGAAAGTAAAGGTTTCATAAATGGCCTAGCCCCATGGACAAAGGACAATGATCAAAAAAGTTGGAAACATTATTTTCCATTGCTTGTCAATGTAGAATACTGCCATGGAGTCATACATATGGAGATGCACAACTTGGCTATGGGCAGCAGCATAAAAGGTAATAAAGGTAATACCACAAAACAGTATCTTTAGGAGCATGACATGGAATAAGAGACCACGATGAGAGCATCTACTGACTATGAACTGAGGTTTCACTCAGAAAAGTTTACTAAATCCACAGAGACATGTCTATAGAGATAGTGCGTCAGGGAAGGGGTAGCAGAACAGAGTTGTTGGATTTGGTTACAACATCCAATCTATCTGCATAGACTGCAACCATAACTATCACTGAAAGATGGAGGTCTTTGATATGTTGAGTCCGCAGCATGGCTAATTTCACTTGCATGCAATGCAAATCCAGATACACGCTATAACTATCTCTGGAACAGCAGCAAACCAAAAGCCCAAAATGTAAAGTATCTGATAGACAAACAAGAGAAATAGTACATGAAAAACAAGCTACAAATCTAAAAAAAAATTCATCTGAAAGACAGACAAGATGAACAATATATGGAAATCAAGATTGAAAGTCTGAAAGCAAATCAAATAAGATTTAACAAGACTTGCAGCAATGCCCAAAAGATGAATGATGTGAAGCAAATGCACTGTAGGTAATGACAGGAAAAAGAATGGTAAAAAGAAAGGGGCTGTGGCAGCTATGGCATAAAAACTACAGGTGGTATAACTCCACTAACTCTTTCCTTAAGCTAGACTTCAACCCTTGAGTTCACAGGTGATCCAAAAGTACCTATAACTGAACAATGAAATTACATAATGGGACCAGGTGTTTTTCTTATTTCTGCAATTCTCAAGTGTAACACTAGTAGCTGTGGTGGTAACTGTGGTGGTGGTGCTGCGGTAGTGTTGTCGCCTCACAGTAAGACGTCCTGTTCGATTCTCAGCTAGAGCGTCTTCTGTGTGGAGGCAGGCGTGAATGGGCGTACCATCGTTGAAGGTTGTGCGTCAGAGCCAGCAACTCGGCACGTAAAAGTCTACTGCCAATCATTAGCGGACCGGAGTTCCGCTGTGGCGACCCCTAACCGGGAAAAGCTGAAAGACACAACAACACTAGTAGCTGTGGTAGCACTAAGTAACTAATTCCAGGGGCAGCAAGTCAAACAGGATAAAAAAAATTGACACCTAACAATGTGCAACTATCTGAATGTGCACATGCCTATGCTTGGGAGTGGGGGTCTGTTCTTGCAAAAATTTTACAAAATCCTGACGTTAGTTTAGGGTAAAAAATAAATCGGCACCTACTTTCTTTCCATGCTTGAATGTAATTTATACCTTACCTGGTTATAATGACACTTTGAATTAACAGCCATCTAAAATCCACTTTGTGCTAGACTTTTTGATTACATAAATGATGTCTACTTCCTGGCCAGGTCACTTCTGGGAAGATAACAAATGTCAATATCTCACTGAGCCTAGACTATAATGGGAGAACAAGTTTGAATCCTAATTTTTTTAAAGACCGCTTCATGACTTACCACAGTTCAGACATAATTATTCATTGTTAATGTCACTGAAAAACAGTCCAAAAGTAAAGCTAAAAATGGTACTTTATCAATACAGCAGGCAGTCTATCAAATGAGTAAGTAAAATACATTTAAAGCAAAAATCCAGTGGAAAACATTTAATGTTACTGACCTTATGGATATTCAGCTCAGTCACCAGGTTTAAACATTATTTTTATTTAATCTCACTGATAAGGATGCAGGACTCAGCATAATATTTGGAAATTTGCTATTTTTTCCAGAAAAACACTGGGTTTTCATGAACTTGGCATTTTAGGCCCACACATGCATTTCACCATAATGTATATTCCTTCACATATTAACCACTTGTAACACTGCTAGTTCACTTTTCAAGTTTTTTGTATCTACAGGTTTTAATTTTATAATGAAAGCATGGCAATGACTGCAAATTACATTTGAATAAAACAATGCAAAATGGGTATTTATTTTTTTAAGAAGTGTAAATCTGTGTTCCTCTGTATGCAGCAAAAGTCAGAGGTACTTGTAATTTTTCCTAGAAAACCTGATCACTATTTAAAATAAACAATACTTCCATTAGAGAGAGAAGTCAGAAAACACACAGCAAACAAGTTACTTAATGAAATACACTGAATGCAGATGGAAACAGATGGATACTATTATAAGTGTCTACATTACATCAGTATCAATAGCCGGAAGTCTCCTAGAATCATAATCTTGTATATATTGTTTAAAATGTTAGCATAAAATCAGCAAACATACCTGATCTGAAAACCAGATGAGGTTTGACTCCTCATAGTACCGAAACATGCCATATTTTGGGTCTAACAGTTCCCTCATGATCAGCAAGAAAAACTCCTTCTTCACACCCCCAGCATCAACTGCTTCTTCTCCTATAAATATCACCTAAAAACAGGTACACAGATTACCATAGGAAATTAAAAACATTTACTGCATCTTTAATTTTTTTATGGCTCACTTTTCTTTTTGTGCACAGCACTTCATCCTACTGCTGATCACCAGCTGCCACTGCTGCCTCTCTTTGTCCACTAGGTTCCAAGCTGTGCTCTCCACACTCTGGATTTATAACAACATATGCTCTGGTACAGAGATCAAGGCATCTTGGTGCAGCATCATATTGCTGCTGGAAGGTGGGGTGGGGTTAGCTTAAGCTTCAACTTTTCCATTTTCCACCTTGCATGTATCTCCACATCCAACGGGCATGTGCAACAAGGATGTGTGGTGTATTGCCCACTTCTGCTGTGACTACACCAATGTCTCCCACCTATTCACACTTCGGGCAACACCCCCTTGTGTGTTCCTCAGCCCCCACCAATGATCTAATGTGAGAAGCATCCAGGTGAACACCTTCCTACTTACATAGGCAAGCCCATTACTCTCACATCATGCCTCAGATGCCTAAGCTGCTAAATGAACTCAGGCCACCTGGGCCACAGTTAAGGCTTTATCCCTCTATATCATGGTGCAGCTGCTCCCTTACTCTTTTAAAGGGAAACAATCCCCATACAAACAAACTTTTCTTCCCAATTAGTGCTTGAAAAGGAAATGATAGTGTAATACCACAAACTAATCATTTATAAAAACTTGAGCTCAAGAAAACATTTGCCTAATCTCAATGCATTCTAGCCAGAAATACAGATGGAATTACCTATTTATGTGATGTTTATTTTGAAAGCGCAAAAGCAGATACATTACAAACAGTAATAAGTCAAGTCAAAAAACATGTGCATATAATTGCACTTAACCATAAACTCCAACAGTTTGCCTCCAAGTTACCAGCTGAGTACATTCATGCAAAGAAAGAAAATAACACTTATCAATAAATAAGTGATAACATGTTGCCAAGCTAAAATGGATAGTCTGCATTACTAAATATGACATTTTAGACCTTAAAGCAGGTGGTGATACACAGGCCCAGTGTGCAGAAGTCCTGACGGTTGTGAAGAGCTGGATGACTAAACAAAAGAATGTGTGTTTGCCTGGCTTGCAGGGAACTCCAACAGCACCAGCTGGTGGTGGAAGACCATTTAACCCCATTGGGGTGAGTGAGGGTGGAAGAAGCTTATTCCTAATCATTCATAGACAAGAGTCCTGTAATATGTCTAACATGAAGGACCCTCCTTAAAGGGGCCTATTATAGATGGACTTGCAAGCTGCAGTACCAAAGGATCTAAGGATAGAATGAGCAAGGGAACCTCTCAGACTCAATGCACACATGGCTGAATTTTACAGTACTGACTTTCCAAATATGACCAGACTCGCCAAATGTGACCAGGGCTGAGACAATACTGCTTGGTTAAGGTATACATCAAAGACAAAGTGGGCATAGTATAAATGTTCACAGTTAAAATACTAGTCAGGAAAACTCATCTAGTTAAATGGGCTTCGACAGCCAGCAGGTTGCCTATCTGCAGGAAGCAAATGAGAACAGGAAAGTAATATTTGATAGACAATTGCAATAAAGTTGTGTAAATAAACTTACCATGACAGTAGATGTTTGAATGATCAGTGCTACTAATAGCCATAGCTATATGCTAAATACTACTATTTAAAGTTGTTAAAAGTAGTCAGTCTCTCATTTTACAGAAATATGTTTTCATTCTACAACAATTATATTCGGAATTGTGTCAGAAACACTCAAACCATTTCAGAGTAACACTTCTGAGTTGTTAGTGCCTAGTTACATTTTCTGAACATGGTTTTACATACACTAACTTTAAGATGAACAGAGGAAACAGCGAGAAGTATTTTATTGGTTAGGGATGATTATGTGATTCATTTGGTACTTCTTTTAAACTTGGTTTGTGTACTTGGTTTTAACTCTGATGATGTTCTGTTGAGTAAAAAGAACGAAAGCGCTCAGTAGTTAAAACTTGTGTCTGGAACTCCTTCCATACTTGCTTTTGTAGGACTGTTTGAGGTTTTTGATTTTTTAATTCTATGCCGCATTTTGCTGTTATGGATTATAGCCTGCCAAGGATATAACAGATGGTGGCTGTAACCGTAAATTATGTACCTACGCACAAACTGGTCAGCAATACTCATATTTATGGGGACAAGATAAGAAAGTATTTATGACTACGGATTAAAGAGACTTCTGTTACGGGATCTAAGGATATGTGGGAACAGACTAAGTAAATGATACTACAAAAACAGAGAAACTGGAAGCTCTTGTTTATGGACAAGGATTGTAAGATACAGCAATGAAAATGTTTTAGTCCCTTTAGTTTTACATTAAGGTCAGGTAAACTTTATCAACTACAGAAGTTGTGGACAATAATTAGTAAAGAGTTGAAGGAATTTATATGGGAGGGAAAGAGTTAAGTGGGATAAGTTGATCTTTTCAACAGTACAAGGCTGTTTAGGATAACTCAATATTAAAGGATATTTTACAGTCATACAGTTAAGGCTCATATACATAACACAAGCAGAAGGTTATAATTCAAAGTGGAAAAGGATGATGATGAATGAGTGGGAAAGTTCAAGAAATAAGGACAGTGTGGGATTTTGGATGCAGATCCTTAAGGAGAATAGTAACAACCATACAGAACATTGCATTCATAAAGTAAAAAAAAAACTATTTAAGAACTAAGTCATCATGAGAATGGAGAAAGGACATGTTTGCCAATATGGATGAATGCAAGCAGGGGTACAGAAAACAGGCAAGGAGGAGCCATAAATTCCCAGAGAAATATGGCAAAAGAACCAAGGCATTGGGAGCAAATAATTACAGAGGGAAGGTAATAAGAGTGGAATGAGGTCAAAAAGACTTTTGGACTGCAGTCTAGAGACCATCTTCCCAAACAGGGAATGAGTGTGTGTAGGCACAGAGAAAGGGATAGAGGAATCTTAAGTAAAAGACTTAGTCTGGTACCTTTTTCAGTTTAATCTAGAGCAGAAGCTGTTGTTAAAAAAAGAGAAAATTAGTGCGGTATATAAAATACTGCACGATAACTATAAGAATAAATTGGAGGAGGTTAGACAGACTGGAAAAGCAATTTACAAGAGAACAGTGGGAGAGCATATGTATGGCTTCCAAATATGCAACGTCTAGAAGGTTTAGAACACTGGTGGTGAACCTGTTGGGTTTGGTGTGTCAAAATTTTGCAAAATGCCTAACTTGACTGCTTGCATGCCACCCCCACCCCCCACCCCCAAACAAAAACAAAATAAAATAAATAAAACAACATGGCTCTCAATACATCAGGAATAAATCTCAACAGAATCAGGGACAAATCTAGAAATAAGAGGCATGGACAGTTTTAAACTACTAGTACTATTAATTTGAGACACGGACAGAAAAAAAATGAACATGAATTAATGTACATTTTCTGAATTAAAATTAGTCTATAAATCTATCGTCATTAAATATAAAAAGTTGCCAGTTTTAGGCGGGATTAAGAGAGACAGTTGAGAGGAATGTAAAACAGCACACTCCTAGAAATGCAGACTACTTGCCTCTGAGAAGTGTAACAGAGAAAAAGTCAGCACTGCCCTTTGCAGGTTATCGAGAAAGTACACTGAAATAGTCTGAGGATAACAACTTCCTTACCTTTGCAGCAGTGTTGTTGAACTGGCTCCTGGCACAAAATTTGATGCACTTCACACAAGCAACAAATGTAAAAGCAGTTTCTTTGGTAACTCGAGTGTTGGTGAATGCTGGTGTCTCACACAAAATGTTGTGGCATGTCACCTTTGACACGCATGTCATAGGTTCACCATCACTGGTTTAGGATTTTTGCTTGGAAGTACTTGGATAGGTATTTTTATACGCCAAGCAGACTCAAGAGGATTTTTCCTCAGGTAGACAGCAAATGTTGGAGATAGATGAGGAAGAACGAGGTAACTGAGAACATACATTTTGGGAGTATAATGAGTTGGCACACTTTAAAAAATCCCTTCAGAGTACTAGGTCAGATATATTGGGTGAGCAAATGGCTGTAATGAATGATTCTTTTGAGCTGGGACAGAATATTTGAATTGCTTAGACATACTATTACCTTGTTTTATTCTGCTAGCTGCCCAAAAATGTTGAAATGTTTTTTTCTTTTCTATTAGGTTCATAGGTTTATAAATTAGTACTAAGCTAACTGCACTTGCGAGCCATTTTAAGCCTAGCAAATTATCCCTTGTGAGATTCAAACCCTGCACCTTGTGTTTGTAAGGCAAACACCTTAACCATTAGGCCACCCTCGCAACCAACTTATTAACGCAGGTTTGCTTATATCTTGGGTGATAATTTAATAAATGTGTTTAAAAAAAGGAACATAACAGCCATCTAGCTTCCAAAGCTTCAGAACCCCTTCCACATGCCCAGTAAGTCAGTCAAACTGAGCTGAGCTGACTAAAAGATAGGTTTGGGAACCAATTCCTTCAGAGAATTCATACCAAAAGAGAGAGGGAGGCTGAGCCCTGAAATGACAATGTTAAAATAAAAAAGAAATGTCCACACCCTGGCATAAACACCACACCAGGAAACAAAATGAACAGATGAAGGAAGCGGCTACTGCAACAGTGATCATTAGAACATCTGTTATGGTAAGTTTACTTATACAACTGTACTATTCTCAGCATATTGATCACTACTGCATTAGCATGAGATATATGGGTAGATTGCCCGAAGGGTCCAGGACCCCCTGAAGAATGGTCCTAGGAAAGCCTGATCTAGACCTAGACAAGGAATCAAGTTTGTAGTACTTTGTGAATGTATGTACATAGAGCCCAGCTACTACTACTAGAATATTTCAGGAATGCAACCCTTTCCAAAAAGCCATAGACGAAGCCAAGGCTCTGGTAGAGTAGGGTTTGACCCTGCCTGGAACAATTTTTTTTGTAATGAATACAACAAAAGGTAATAGGCTTGGACAAACATTTGGAAATAGTTTGCTTTGACACTGGTTGTCCCCTCTACTTACCTTCACAAAAAATGAGCAACTGATCTGAAGAACTAAAAGATTTAGTTCTGTCAAGACAGTATCACAGTTATCTTTGGACATCCAAGTTATGGGGCATCTTTTCTCCTTAATTTTTAAGTTCAGGAAAAAAAAATCTTTGAGATGGAAAGTTTGGCTTAATGAAAACTCGGATTATACCTCTCAACATGGAAACATCAAAAATCTAGACAAAGGCCCATGACAAATACGTACAAATCGGTACGCTTAGTAACAAAATAGGCATACATAATTATGTAACCCCACCCACTCCAATGGAATTGTGGGATACAAACATTCAAACACAAACTGAAGAATAGACAAAATATTAAACACAAAATATAACCACTATGGATTTAATCAAGTACTAAACTAAAAGTGACCACCACCTAGGCAGGAAAGTAGAAGTGCCTTCAACAGTACCTAGTCTGAGACAGCAAACATGTAGAATGATGCCAGAGTTAACTGTTTAATAAATGCAGTTGCAGTAGTGACCAAAATGTATCTGTGTGTATTTGTACAGATGTCCCCCAGTTTTCTGATGTTGTAGGCTGAAGTGAAAAAGTCAAAATGTGGCTTTTCCAAAATCTGTGCTCAACATTAGAAGGAAGAATTCCCCTTTACTTTGCAGGTCATATGCCTGTGTGCAGTATGGGGGATTGTGGTGCATGTTTGTGTATGTGTGTGATGGGGGTCAAAACTTTATTAGCAAACAAGCATATATTCCTGTGCATGCCAGTGCTTAAAATCAAACAGAGTCACTGTTCGAACATAGAACGGAGTCTCTGCTTCCGTAGTTAAGACTGCTACTAACACCTGGAATTGCCTCCTCAGTCACCACACGTTCCATGCCTCTCATCCTCAACACAAGAATTCAGGTCAAAGCCAAAAATAATGGTGGGACACAGGTCTAAAATCAGGGACAAATTTTAAAATATTAGAAAGTCCATAGAATAAAAAAGAAAGTTTTGCATTAATGTGAATTGTCTGAAGGGTATAAAGTCTGAATGTCAAATGGCTGTCATTATTTAGGGATTTAATCCTCAATGACTTACAACAGAACTGCAGATTTTAAGAAGAACACCACAAAAGTTAGAGGGGAAAAAAATTGAACATTTTGCAACATTCTGGACAGTTGAGGGGTATGATGTCAACAGATTGTTTATTATTAAATAAGGCAGTCGCTCACAAACCAATGCCAAGTACTTAAGTTGTCCATGTAGCAGAGTGAAAGATCCAAACCAGGGACTACACACAGCCTGCTGTGCTGTCTGGCACTTTTGATTCTCCCTTCCGTCTCCCTAAACCGTCAGGAGGTATGCAGATTTTGTACTGTTTTAGGCAGGTATGTATGAAAGGGGGTGCACAGCGGTTTCTAACCTTCAAATAAATCACACCTGCTCTCAGTTTTCCTCAGTCACCAACCAGCCCTAAAACCTCACAAGCGTACAGCAGACTGCAAAGGATTTGCAGTAATAGATCTTGACTTGCACTAGTTGCCATTAAATCATCCCTTCAGCAACAGTTCTTCAGAGTACATTTGATTGAATATTAGCAATATAAAATATGTCCTGACCACTCCAGAAAAACAAGACATGTTTAATGCCATATTCTTTCAGTACTTATGAAGACGTTTTGTAGACCTCATAATTGTACATTGGTTTAAAGACTGACTAATGCGCGTTTTTTTTTTTTTTTGTTTACTTACCTGGAGGTCATAAATTTTCTCATCCTTGGACTCTGGGAGTGAGACACGGGTGGGTGCTGGGCAGACTGGACTCTGCAGAAGTTTGCAGAACTTAAGTTATATTGTAAACAGCTTCACTCATGCTCACTGCTGCGCTGCTATTCAAATTAACAGGTAATCACAGTGTCTCCCCAACTAGCTGGTAGTCTTCCTCACAACGCTGATGTCATCACACATTCCCCTGCGCATTGATGATGTTACGGATACACAGAGATGCGTGGTGACATCAGCCACAAATTTTACTTCTAAATTAAAAAAAAAAAAAAAAAAATCAAGAATTGAAGGGGCCACTAGGGATTTCGTGGCACCCCATCACTTTGCCCTCAAAACTGGTAAATATCGAGGAATTCAGTACAGTTGAGGGGTATGACTCAGATATCACTTTAGGCACAGAAGGATTAATTGTCTAAGAAACCCTGTCTCTGTGTTAAATGAGACAGAGTTGACTTACCACAAGTGCTTGTACCTCAGATATCCTTCTTACAAAGGTCACAGCAATCAGTAAAACTGTTTTTCATGTAAAGAACCTCAAGTCTGCCAGATAAGCTGGTTGAAATGGGTTTATATCACAACATCGAAAGACCAAAATATCAAAGCAAACAACATCAAACACAGAACATCAAATGCCAAAAAACTCAAAAACTCAAAATTACGAAATCAGAAACCTCGGAGTGACACAGTTGGCCCTTCCAAAGTTACAAACCCTGACATCACTGAGAAATGTTTAATGTGAGTAACGTTTGCTACGAACAACTGTTTTATAGCAGGATATATTACCTCCACTGTGGTGCGAACCCGGAGTTGGTATATTTAAGTAGGGTGTGTGTGGGGGGGGCACAGCCCCCCACATTGGAGGGTGTGGGAGGCAAAGCCCCCCACATAAGGAATACTTTCTAGCTTGTTTGTGTATTTTCAGTTGAGCAAAGTAGAGTATTACATGTATATGTTTGTAGGGTACTTGCATTAGGTGGCTGGGTTGTGTTTTGACAGTTAAGGAGGCGTGTGTTGTTTGTTATGGTTAGGTTTCAGTTTGCATGAGTGAGCTGATGGCCAAGTGTTGCTTTTCATAGCTTCTGTTTTTGAAATTTTGTGCTTTCGAGTTTCTTAGCATTCAATGTTGTTTGCCTTGATATTTTGGTCTTTCGATGTTGTGATATAAACCCAGATGAAATGGAGCAAGTATTAACTTCCCTAACTCAAAATTAAGATTGCAGGGAAGGGCAACCATTTTTTTGGTGGCTTCTTATGCAAAACCCCTTTCAAAAACATTCTGATGTAAAAATGCGGTGGAAGAGAAGGATCCATGGGCAAATATGTTGAAATGACCGATACATGAACCTTGACAGAAGAGTAAGAAAGGCCATAAGATAGTAACTTACACACATTGTAAAACCAGAGAACAACTAGCCCTAAAAGGGTACTGGTTATGTTGCTGGCACCAACTAGAACATCTTTTCCATTTAATATACAATTTTCTAGTAGTAAGCTTCCTTACCTCCATTAGTATTTGTTGCACATCCTCAGTAAATAAGTACCTAAAGATAATTAAGACCCTATCATCCAGGCAGTCAACTGAAGTTAAATGGAGTCAGAGTGCATCTAACACCCCCAATCTTATGTGGTTACATTTGCATCTGGTCACCTTCAAAAGAAGAGTGAATCACTGCTGTGTGGGCCAGAATGGAGTCACCAAATGATCTTGGGGGATTCCTTCTGGATCTTTAGAAGTACCCTTGATAACAGGTAAAAGGGTGGAAGAGCTTTCGGGAACATTCATGCCCAAGCAAAAGGGTATACATCTTCCAGGCCTTCTTTCATCGAATCCTGGAACAGTAATCTTGACAGCTGATTGTTCAGAAAAAGAGGCAAATAGGTCTACTTGAGAATCTCCCCACAGATGGGTGAAATCTTGGAAACCCCCCTGATCTAGTTTCCATTCATGAAGGTCTAACCTTTGTCCTGCTCAGCTTGTCTGAGACACAGTTTTGCTCTGACAGAATGTAGGATGCCTGTAGAGTGAGACAGTGCTGTGAAGCTACATCCTAAGCTAACGTGGCTAGTCAGTAAAGGGAGTATGACCTGGTTCCCCTTTCCTTGTTGATGTAAAATTACTCTGGCATTGTCTGTAACATGAAGAGGTCCCAAGGACCAAACATAATTCAGAGAATTGAGTGCCTTTATTAGGGCAAGCCATCTCTTTTATATTTATATGCTTGCATCTATCCTTGTGTCCCAAACACCTTGCACTTTTATCCCTCCTGAAACTGCTCCCCAAAGAAAGCCTAAGGTGTCTGTAGTGACTGCCTGCTTTGGAACAGGAAAGAAGGGAAACCCAAATTTAGGGATATTTGCTGTCTCCATCAAGTGATTTCTCTTTTGATAAACTCCAGCACTCAGATTTGAAGAGACAAGGGATGTTAGTGCTGGGACCGAAGAGACATCAGGTATCAATGCATATTTCTCATGTGGGGTCTTGACAGGGCATCATGAGAATCAGATGCAATGACACCCAAAATTCTTAAGTACTACCTCGCAGTGACAGAAGTCCTGGTGGAAAACCTTAGAAATCAATTTAGATATAGATCTATGTTTTTCCTGCAGAAGAAAAGCTCTCTGAACCGAAGTATCTGGCTGACACCCGAGGAATATCATCCCATATGGAGGAGTCAAAAAGGACTAGAATGTTCTCTTGGAACCCCAGCTTGTGTAACATATCTCTCACCTTTGTGAGAGATTCCTGTGAAAAAGAATTTGCAAAGGTAAGCAAGTCATGTAAACAGGGAAAAATGTGGATACCCTGTAGACTACAATACCTATAATAACTGGAGCTAGACACTTTTTGAACACTCTTGGTACAGTGGATAGTCCAAAGGGAAAGGCAGAGAAAGAACATTTGTGTAAAATCTTACCATAACCATAGATGTCCTTCTCTTCTATGTTGCAGTATTCTTTACATATGGGTTGTATTCCACCCATCGACATGTATATAAAAGCTTAGAGTCACTGCCTGTATGTGGGACGTTGCACGAAGGCACAGACAAAGTCAGCTATAAAAGGGACATCTGCATGTACAACCTTCAGAATAAGAAAGCACCATAAGGAAAGGATTCCAAAAAGAGCCTACAGAGATCATCCTAGGAAAGAGCAAGTTGCATGGGGAAGGCGGGAGGGATAGAATACTGCAACACAGAGGACATCTATGCTTATGGTACGATTTTGCACAACTATTCTATGTCCTTCTGTTCAATGTTGCAGTATTCTTTACATATGGGAGAGTGCCAAAGCTGAAAGGGACCACAGGACAGAGGTAGAGTAAAGGAAAAGCTATGAGGAAGCATTTTCCAGGAATCCATGAAGGACTGCACTTGTAAAACCTGCTCTGGACCAGGAAACAGTGTCCAATGTGCAATATTTCATAAAGATATGAACAGATGACCAAGTGGCAGCTTCCAGGATGGAATGAGCATCTAGACCTTTAAAGAAGGCCCCTGAGGATGCCACTGACCTAGTGGAATGGACCTTAATGGATACAAAGACTTCCCATGGAATTCATGGCAAAACACAATAGTCTTAGAGATCCATGTGGAAATGGTTTGTTTTGAAACAGGCAAACCCAAAGCCCTGGGATGAAAGGAAACAAAGTTGGTTAGACTTCCTAATAGACTTAGTTTTGTCAAGATAAAATCTGAGTTGTCTATAAACATCCAAGGTATGCAAAATCCTCTCACTGGGGGTTTGTGGAGAAGGGGGGAAAGATAGGCAATTGGATGGAATGATTAAAAGGCAACTTATTCACCACTTTGGGCATGAAGCTTGGATTAGTTCTCAAGGATACTCTGCCCTTATGAAAAACTAGGAAAGGAGGGGAAGCCATCAATGCCTGAATCTCAGATACCCCACCTAGCAGATGTTCCGGCTACTAGAAGCACAGTTTTCCATGTGCAAAACGTTAGAGAAGCAGAATTTGCTGGTTCAAAAGGGGCCCCGAGTAGGTTTTTCTAACACACAGTTAAGATCCCGAAGAGGAGGAACTGGTTTCATGGGGGGGGGGTCTTAAATGTAGGATGCCTCTAAGATAAAGCTTAAATTCTAACCTGGAAGCTAAGGGGGGGGGGGGTTAAAGGCAGACAAAGCTCAACAATGGACAAACTGAGGAGTAGGAAAGACCACTGTTGAGCAAGTTACACAGGTAAGAAAGTACTAAGGGAATGTCTGCAGCAAAGGGATCCTCTTTCCTTTTTTTGCCACCAAATGGAAAATCTTCTCCACTTGAAAATATAAGATTTTCTAGTTTTGGGCTCCTTGGCCTCCTGCAAAACCCGTAGGACGCCCTTAGAAAATAGTTCCCTAAAGGGAATCAAAAGTTGATCACCCACAAGGTTAGCTGTAGGGTTGACACATGGGGGTGAATCAATGATCCCTTGTACTGAGTGAGCAGGTTCATCTGGTGAGGTAACTTGCAGTGATGACTTTTGGCTAATTGCAGAAGAGGGAACCAGTGCTGTCTTTGCCAAAATGGGGTCACCAGCAATATTTTGTTTTTTTCCTGTAGAATTTTCAGCAGGATTTTCTGAATTAAGGGGAAGGGGGGAAATGCAGAGAGACATCCCCTTCCATGAGAAGGATAGAGCGTCCACCTTCCACCCTTGAGGGTGAGGGATCCTTGTACAAAAGCAAGGAAGTTGGCTGTTCATAGTGGAGGCAAAAATATCCAGTTCTGGAGTACCCCACTGATGAACTAGATCCAGGAACACATCCCTGTGAAGCATCTGCTCGTGAGATTGTGTCATAGATCTGCCTAATGCGTCTGCCACCATGTTCTGAGCCAAGGGAAAGTACACAGCATGTAGAGTCACTTTGTACTGAGTAGCCATTTCCCAAGCCTTGATGGCTAGGCAGCAGAGGAGGTTAGAATTTGTGCCCCCCTGCTTGTTTATATACCAAAGGACCGTGGTATTGTCTGTGAGGACCTTGAGAGGTCCAGGCTGAAATAGAGTGTGAAAAGTCTGTAGAAGCTAGAAGTAGAGGCCTCATTTCCCTGATGATATGTTCCTTCCTTTGAGAAGGGGATCAAAGAACATGAACTTTCCTGTAAGCAAAGGTTGCGCCCCAACCCAACTCTAAGGAGTCTGTGAAGAGTTTCTGAATTGGCTGCGGTATCTGAAGAGGTAGGCCGGGGTTCTGACTAAGCTGTTGCATCCACCACTGTAACACTTTTTTCAGAGAGGGAAGCAGGGGAATCGAGACATCCAAGGAATAAGCATCCTGGGACCAAATTGTCTTCAGAAACCACTGGAACTTCCTCATATGTAACTTTGCAAAGGACAGCATGGGAATAGTGGAGGCCATAAACCCCAGCAATCTCAAATTCCCTGGCCATGACAGGAGGAGGAGGCAGAAGAGCCTCTATGAAGGTCTTGAGATAAGTTACTTTCTCCACAGGAAGAAAAAACATCAAGTCTGTGCGGAACCTGTACCCCAGGAAAATATCTTGACTTGGTAAAAAGGATGATTTTTTTAAAAATTTGTTGACAGACCCACGGCCTGCAGAAAGGGAACAGTTATGTTCAGATGCTGGGCTAATAAGTGTAGACTGTTGACCAGAAATAGCAGCTCGTCCAAGTATGGGTAGACTTGTAGGCCTTTTAGCCTTAAATAGGCAATAGCTGGGGCCAGGCACTTTGTGAATACCCTCAGAGCAGTAGAAAGGCCAAAGAGCAAAGCAGTAAACTGATAATGTGAAGAATCCACCAAGAAATGCAAAAATTTCCTGAAGTGAGGATGAATAGGGATATTCAAGTATCCATCCTTGAGATCCAGGGAAGATAAGAATGCTTGAGGAGGGACCAGGGGAAGGAGAGAAGGCAGGGATAGCATTCTGAAAGAAGGCACCACTAGGAAAGTGTTTAATATGGAAAGATCTAATATAGGCCTCCAAGGACCATTTTCCTTAGAACTAGAAACATCCTGGAGTAGAATCCCTTCCCCAGTTGGTTTGGAGGGACTGGAAGGTGTCTTGATGGGAAAGTTGAGCAAAAATCAAGGGAAACAGCTGACTGGGGGAGGGGGGGGTTGAGGTATTCCCTGAAAGGGGAGGGTGAGTCTCCCAAGTCAAAGTATCCACTTTGGATAACTGAAATCACCCGGGAGTCCTGAGCGACTTCCATCCAAACAGAAAGACAGTCAAAGAGAGAAAGGAGGTATGACTTGGAAGAGGGGGAACAGCATCACAGAGGACTTTGTCTGGGTTGAAAGGGCTGTTGAGAAGGGGCAACAGCAGCATGAGTAACCGCCTTAGCCTCTGGGTGGCCTAGTTCCAGAAGGAGCAGAAGTGGAGGAGCGAGCAGGTTTCCTGACAAAGGGAGTATTGGCAGGAAAGTCCCTATGAAATTTTGGAACTGGAGAAACAAACAAATGTTTTAAATCCTGAACCTCCTTACACTTTCCCTGCAGTATTTTAAATAACTCTGCAGCTACTTTGCCAAAAGAGGGAGGAATTATCTAGAGGATCGTAAAGCAATTTTGCCTTTATGTCATTAGGGAGTGCCTGGAGACGTAACCAGGAATGCCTTTTAAGAACAGATGCAGAAGCTGCTGCTATGGAAGAGGCCTCAACTGCATCACAACTATGCTTGATTGAGTGTCTAGCTACCTGGGAAGAGGCTGATAAAAGTGAAAGAGCCAAAGATTTAACTTCTGATTCAGGAAATGGGGAAAGAGCCTGGGTAGCCTAAGTGAGCAAGGCCAAAGCATACCTAGACATGTGTTTGAAAATTTAGAGCCCTGATAGCTAAGGTGGAAGACAGCCATGAAGTTTTATCTGAAGTAATAGAAACCACAGCTAGGTCAGCTGAGGAGCATTTAAAAAGAAACTTACAATCCCCAGGGACCTTACAGAAGCTATCAGGTCTTTTAGGAGCAGGGGTCTGTAAGTCAGGGGTCTTAGACACTGCCTTAAAGGCATCTAAGCAAGCTGGCAGGTGGGGGGAAAAGTTTCCTTGAATAGTCATTCTTGCTTGTTGGACTGTTCTGGTTTTCAGGGAGTTCTGAATTCTTTTGTGTAGCCCCTACCATTTCTAATTAAACGTCTGTTTAATCGCACTTTGTTGAGGCTGTTTATTTATTTTTACCAAACAATGGATGATAGGTTAGAGAATCCCTTACAAAGTTTGGAAAAGGAGGGTTGGAAAAGTTTGAGAGATTTCCTTTTGTCATACTTTTTGACAACCTTTGCAGCAGGTGAGTAAAACACAATCATTATCCAAAGGAGAATTTAAAATCTCATTTTAATATAATCTGGGAGGTTCTAAAAATGCAGCCAAGCAAACCTCCTTAAAACAGCAACAGTGGCCATTGCCCTGTAAGAAGTAACAATGGACTCTAGACTCCTATGCAAGCTGTAAACAATGAGTATTGACTTGTACAATCGAAACAGCTAAATTATTTAAAGCAGATTTTTCCTCACAAGAAGAAACTGCGGACAAGCATTCTTCATATTTTCACAATTAGTCAAAATAAACTAACATATGAGCCTAACAATTCAAAATTCCAAAAATCAAAGTTGCACTTTTTTCCCATATTTATCAATAATCTTCCCATCATTATCATGAAGTGCAGGATTGAAATTAAGTAAATGTTAAGAAGCAGTAGGCTTAACTAAAGCTACTGGGCCAGGTTTCATAAGACTGTATAAAAACTTAAAGAATGAGGAACTTTATACATTTTATCTGCCCTTTTAGGAGCAGCAGGCTATCAGGAAAATTACCTGCTGTGACACAGACATCCTCCAAAGCTAACAGAACTGGAGGACTTGGTGAAGGTTCTGGAAATTCCTTCTGTAACAGTTTGCAATATTTTCTGAGGAACGGAGAAATCACAGTGTTCTCCCTCTGAAAACAATGGCACATTCTGGAAACAGTTTCAAAGACGAATGAAACTCTCGCAGGCAGAATCAGAACTTGAGCTTTCTCCAGAGTCTTGAATCAGAAATTTGAGGAGAAAACACTATTTGTCATTTCAACTTCCTGTCCAGATTCAGAATCTTGAATCTCTCAGGAAAAGAAACATCCCTCTTTCTATTATCAGAAACCACTTTACAATAAAGATCTATGGCCTGAATTAAATGCTGATCCAGATACAGCAAAATTTGATGAGGACAAGTAGCAGATACATGTTTGGTTTTCTGTTTTTTTCTTTTCTTTTTTTTTTTTTTTTTTTTACAGGAAAAGTGGAGCAAACAGTATTAAAAATGGCAGCAGCAGCTCCTCCAGGGATGGGCACAATATTCTCACAAAACAGGGAAGTCTTTCCTGTTTCCTCTCCCAGGACCAACAAGAGTGATTCTCCCTTGCCCACTGAAGGGACCTGAACAACTGAAGAATATCTGGCTAATCCCCAGTCCACAGTGGCTGTAGGTGCTACATTAGAGGGATCTGGGATAAAAGATGAGTGATCTCAGGAACAAATAATGGACACAGCAGTCACCCACTGCGGCTGAGGCAAATTGCTAGTCTGCTGTGGCTGCAAAGGCTGCTTGTTTAACTTTTTTTATTTTTGTGGCTAGCAGAAGGACAGACTGTGGGACCAGTAGTTTATTCCATGGTCAAGATGGAAAAGGTGCCTCCTTTCTGGGGATAACAAGCAGCAAAAGGTTTTTGTTCTTTCAACAGTATATAGTTCTGCTATTATTCTGTTTTAGAAGGGATATGGGGAATGCTATAATAAACTGAACAGTTTGAAAAATGTAACCGGAGCTCAAACTAATGTGTATAACTGCAACTGAGGAAAGGCCATGATGATCAACTGTTACAAAGTACGAATAAGCTGTTAGGAGGAACAATAAACAATACTTACACCAGAAGTGAAGTGCATTATAAGTAATTGTAACTAACAAATGTTTGCTTTATCAATTTAAGCATGGAATGTAGATGGCCATATAAGCACAGAAAAAAAGAAAGAATACTGACTTATACAAACAAATGTAGTGTGCAATTTGTCATGCTGTAGGAGATGCATTAGGATTGAAATGAACATATGAGGCTGATAATGATTTCAGCGGGGAAACTCAACAGAATATTATCATCAAAGGAAAATGGGTGCTATTAAATTTAAAGGAAGAGGTGCTCCAATTATGGCAGAAAAGGAAAAAAAAATGACAATGAAAGACTTGTGGCAGTGAGGGGATACTGGAAAAAAATGATGGAGTTTAAATGAATAATGGAATTAAGAGAGCAAGAGAAGTGGGAGAAAAGTAACAAACTAAAAAGTCTGTCAAAAGTTAAATGTTGCAGCAAAAGGGGACATTTATAGATTAACAACAACTGTGGGGTGCTAAGAGCACAATAAATGAGCATTTGGACAATATGCACGAGTTTAGGAAAACTGCAGTTAAGCAGTTATTTTTCTGGCAATAATGTCACAACACTGACTTTTTTTTTTTTTTGCAAAAAGACTCAAGACATCAGAAAGTGGAAAGAGCGAAGATAAATTATGACAAGAATGTTAAGTAAGACTCCTGAAGAAATAAAGACATGCTGGTAATTTTTATGAAAATCAATGTAGAACAGAGTGTGGAAAACAGAAAAACATATTTGGAAGCTTTTTAGCTTGTTGAAATGGAAGTTCAACAATTAACAGTCAAGACAGATAAAGGGATAAATAAAAAAAATGACAGATAACTAGCAATGAGAAGTCTCTAGGAATGAATCCAATTCCTACAGACATTTGAAAGTTAGGAGAGAGGAGGCTGCTGAAGATTTGGAAGGCACTGTTTAATAAGGTTCTGAAGTGGGGAATCCCTGCATCACACAAAAAAGGTAATATTATTGAAGTAGAGCAAGGACCCTACCGACACTGCCTCACACAGACCATGTCTGATTCTAAACAATGATTACAAAGCTTGTTAGCTGCAAGAATGGCAAAATATTATCAAAGCTGACAAATACAGATCAGCATGTTTTTGTGGAAGGGAGATAACATTAACAGAAAGATGATAATGATTCCAAGGGAATCAGAATTGTACAAAAAAATATATTACTGTTTTTTTTTTTTAGTTTGCATCTACAAAAAGCACTTCAACTGGTTTGCTGAAAATTCATCAGAAGGGCAATGTTAGTGTCTGTATTACCAACCAATGCAACGAGAACATATGACAGAAAAGAAGCAAAAATACAAGTGGGTGGAGTCCTTTCTGACAACTATGTTTCAATATTGGGATAAGGCAGTAGTGATGGACCCCATATCCTTCTCTTATTTGCTACATACTTGGAAACGTGGCTAAAACTGTAAGGGACTTACAAATTCTGGGATACAATTGTATGGTAGCTGAAGAAATTTAGCCTTATTTGCAGATGACAGTATCTTGCATTGAAAATTCCTTAATATGACAAGTGTTGTGGGATATTTTAAGACAGTTTCATGTACTTTCAGGATATAAAACAACAGAAGATAAAGCAAAGGCTATAGAAGCAAATTGTGTACCTATACATGAACTCCAACTCCAACTCTTACCACATCTCTTAGATAATAACCTTCTAACCCCTACTCAACACGGGTTCAGACCAAATCATAGCACTATGACAGCCCTACTCTCCTATCTTGAGACTGTTAATAAAGCACGCAACTCTGGCCAAATTGTCTCCACCCTACTACTTGACCTCTCTAAAGCCTTCGATACCATCTCACACAGCCTACTCTTAACTAAACTTTCACAACTTCACCTCTCTCCCTCATCCGTAAACTGGTTCTCTAGCTATTTATCAAATAGATTCCAAGCTGTAAAATGGAAAAAAGCCACTTCCTCTTTTCTTAGTACCCCTACCGGAGTTCCCCAAGGCTCCATTCTAGGTCCCCTCCTTTTCAATATATTTATAAACGACTTCCACAAATCCATTCCATTCTCCAACATCATCCAATACGCAGATGATTCTACTATTATCTGCTCTGATACATCTCCCTCTATGCTCCAAAAGCTTACACAAGAAGCTTTTTCAATTACTGAACACTGGATGAAAATAAACCACCTAGCTCTCAATGCCTCCAAAACAAAACTAATGGTATTTACCCCCTCAAAAACTACCCCTTTCGATACAAATACATTCTCCATTACTAGCAAAAATAACTCATCCTTGGAACTGGTGTCTGAAACCAAGCTACTTGGTGTCCAAATTGATAACCACTTTAACTTCAACTCCCATCTACAACTAAATATCAAAAAAACCCATCAAAAACTAGGCATGCTCTATCGTCAAAATCAATTCCTTACACACTCCTCTAAAAGCTCTCTCTCTTCTTTTCTAATCCCCTCCCTTCTCTATGGAGCTCCCCTGCTAACCAATCTTCAGTCCTCTCTAAAAAAACAACTTTCTTCATGCTATAACAAAATCGCTAAATTCGCAAATGGCCACAGGTCCTCCACCCACCACTGCACCTCTCTCCAACCCCTAAACTGGCTTGAGTTACCAAATCAACTCAACTACACTCAGTTAAGTCTAGCCCACAAGCTCATACTCAACCCATCTCTCTGTCCCTCCCTGTCCTCTGCCTTCCATATGCACCTACCCAATAGGGCTTTAAGGTCTAACAATCAAAACCTATTAGAAGTATTCAAACCAACTCGTCCACCTGGCAAAAACTTACTATCCTTTAACCTAGCTCGCCTCTGGAACTCACTCCCACCATCGCCAAGCACTACTCTCAATCATAACATGTTTAAAAATCCCTTCATATGCATCTAAGGTCCCAGTGGGAATGCTCTTGCTCCCACCCTCATAAAAGGCCAAAGGGAATGCTCCTGCTCCCACCCCTCATAAAATATGATTTTCTCATCTTCCTTCACACTCATGATACCTGATTTTACCTTATAAGCTTGTTCCTTACTACTCAACCACTCTGATTGTGTAAAGCAACATCACTTCTCTCTAAATAGTATTGTTTGAACTGCTAAAGATCAAGTTTATATTTTTTAAATATTTTGAGTATTGTTTGTTGTTTCCTAAAAGACTTAACTCATATGTTTTATGTCTGTACTACTGTTTGTTGTTTCCTAAAAGACTCAACTCATATGTTTTATGTCTTATACTACTGTATTTATCATGACACTGTTTGTATGTACTTTGTATTGCTTGTGGAGCTTTTCTCCCCAGGACTCCATTGAAAACGGGTTCTCTTGACCCAATGGACTATCCTGGTAAACCAACTGCAAATAAATAAATAAATAAAATAAATAAATTAGGCCAGCAATACTCATGTTTACAGGGACATGAAAAGATGGAGTATTTAGTAATATGGATTAAAAATGACTCTGTTCTGGCAGTTAAGGGTATGTGGGAAGAGATCAAGTACAGAATTACTTAGGTTCATAGGTTGATACTAGGCTATCTGCCCTAGGGCATTTATAAGCCTAGCCAGAGTGTGTTTGGCTTTCGCCACCCTTTTAGATTAGTTGACTGTGCCTCTGTATAGTAGGTCACAGAAGATAGCCCTTTTAAGGTTAGTTTACTGTGCCTCTGTCTAGTAGGGACACAGAAGAGATCCCAGGGGTAAACCTATGATCTCCCATCCACTCGTCAATATTTCTCTTGAAGAGGGTCATTGAGGGGCTCTGCCTAACATGGATTGGGATTTTGTTCCAGAGTGAGGGGAGCCTCTGGGATATGAATCTGTCCCTCCAGCATGCCCTATTTATTTCTGTGCTGAGGTTTAAGTCCCTGGAGCGTGTAGCTTTAAGGGATTTGGATTTCCTGAGGTGGAGCATGTCCATTAATTCTGGTTTGGACATGGCTTTATACGTCAGGCACAGATTGCCTCGGAGTAGGCGGTAAGCAACTGAGTAGAGCTGGAGTTTCTTTAGCCTAACTGCGTAGGGCATCTGTTTGAGTCCCTTAATCCTCTTGGTGAGGTACTTTTGGGGTTTTTCCAGTTGCTGCAGGTGTCGGGTAAGGTACATCCCAAATGGGACATTGTATTGAATTATGGGCCTGATGAGTGATGAGTACAGGGGCACAGTGACCTCTCTTGATCTAGATGTGAACCCTTTTGTGATAAGGTGGGCTATATAGAAGGTCTTTCCAACCACTTTGGCAATGTGATTGTCAAAGGAGAGATTGCTATCTACTTGGGTCCCCAAATCCCTAATTACTTCTTCCGTACGTAATGGATTACCACCTATGTAGTAATTTGTGGGCACTTTGTTTTTCCCCAAAGGGGATGACTATGCACTTTTTGGCATTTAGCTTTAGGCCATGGCTCTGGCACCAGTTATCCATCTCTGTGAGACCCTTTTGGGGGATGCTTGTGTCAGTCGGCGAGTCGATTATGGCAACCAGTTTGCAGTCATCTGCGAACTTGGTCAGCCATAGTCCTCCTGTGTTAGCCTGTACCTCAGAGAAATATATACCGAACAAGTGAGGTTCCAGGACTGAGCCTTGTGGGACGCCACTTGTAACTGGTTTAGAGTCTGACATGGCACCTGCAATTCTGACCATGTGGGTTCTATCCCTGAGCCAGTTTGCAACCCATCCTGCGACATAGGGGGTGATATTTAAGCTGGTGAGCTTATTTATGATGCCCGAGTGGGGTATTGTGTCGAAGGCTTTTGCGAGGTCCAGGTAGGCTGTGTGGACTACCTTCCCTTCATCTATGGCCTTGGTGACGGTTTCAAAGAAGTCGACCAAGTTCAAGAGGCAAGATCTGCCCTTAAAGCCGAATTTGGTAGGATCCAGTGTTTGGAGGTTCCCAATGTCTTTGTTTATGAGTTCCATGATGATACGCTCCATAGCTTTGCAGACCAGGCTAGTCAGGCTTATAGGGCGATAGTTCCCGGGGTCCGTTGTGGCACCACCTTTGTGGAGTGGGACCACTGTTGCTGTACGCCATTCCCTGGGTACATATCCTGTAGTAAGGCTGAGATTGAACAGTGACTTTTATGTGAGGGTTCAGTTCTTCTTGGAGCTCGTGTAAGACGCAGCCCGGGACACCGTCCGGTCCCATTTATGCTGTGTTTTTTGCTTTGGAGAGGGCAGCTCTCACCTGTGCATCTGCGATGTCAGGGAGGCTACACTCTGTTGGGATAGACATTCGCTCTTTTGGGGGGGAAGGGGGAGAGAAGTTTGCACTGAACCTGTTTGCCAGGATGTTGGCAATGTCTGTAGGTTCAGTGTATTTTTTGTCATTTTGCACTAACTCAGAGCATATCTAGGAGTTGCCACCCAGGCTCCTGACATAACTAAAGAAGGCCTTGCGATTATCTTTAGCGTCTTGTGCAATTTTTTTTTCGAAGCTGGCCTTAGATAATTTTATGAGGGATCGTAGTTTCTTGCTAGTACTGATCAGAGATGCCTTCCATTTTTGGGATTTTGCTCTATCATGTAGTAGCTTCCTCCTTCTGTTGTATAGCTTATTTATGGCTGGGGTCCACCAGACAGGTCTCCTGCCTTTGGAGGAGTGAGTCTTGGTTTTATTTGGGATAGCACAATCCATGCATTCCTGTAGGTTTCCATAGAATGCGTTTGTAAGGGATTCTGCGGTTTGGGCTGTATTTTCCACTGGCCCGGGAGCTTTGAAGGATTCCACCTCAGTTTTGAAAAGTGTGAAGTTTGCTTTTGAGAAGTTCTTCACCGTGGTTTATTTGGCTGGGGGTGGGGATGGGATATGGATGTCCAGTAAGATTAATTTATGGTCAGATCTTACCAATGAGGGGTATACCTCTGGTATGGAACATAGAGTCCCCCATGTTGGTGATGATCTGGTCCAATATGTTTTCCCCTCTTGTGGGAGTGGCGACCAGTTGTTCCATAGCATTTGAGTTTATAAATTCTAGGAACTGTTGGGTGAGGGTATTGGGGCTTGAGTAGTGCTCCCAGTCTATGTTTGGGTAGTTGAAGTCACCTAATATGACGGTGTCTGGAGAGACCTTCATATTCTCCAGTGTTCTCAGGAAAGCTGAGTGGGGTTCCTGAGTTTGGGAGGGTGGTCTGTAGCAGGCTACAAGCTGAAAGGCAGTTTTGCCCACTGTTAGTTGCACATGGATGGTCTCCGATGCTTCGTGCAGTGCCACTAACCTGGAGGTGTGGGTATCTTTGATGAATATGGATACTCCCCCCTCCTTTTGTGGTTCGGTCCAAGTTTTGGGGCTGAAAAGCATGGTATGAGGTATAACCTGGTAGTGCTGGGGTGCTCTCGGGAGCCTTGAACCAGGTTTCTGTTACTGCACAGAGATCGATATTCTCCATACTGAGGAGAGCCTCGGGTGCATGCATCTTGAGGTTTAGACTTCTGGCATTGAGCAGCATTACCCTTAGTTTATTTTTCCTTGTGTTGTCTATAGAGGTGGGTTTGTCTTTTGAGCTTTGCCTAAAAAAGGCACTATGGGGGTGGCAAGAGCCTTAGCCAATATTCGAAAGCCCAGGGGTGACAGGTGCAAGCCGTCCCTAGCGAAGCAACGTGGCTTGTCGAGCATGTCATCCCAGGCTGACAGACACTGGATCCCCTTTGAACGACACCAATACTTTACTCAATTGTTAAAATTGATCATTTTGTCTTTATACTGTGGCATCATTCTTGGTGAGGGTAAGATGCTACTCAATGTCAGGGTCATACCGCCTGGGCTACATGATCAGAGAGCTCCTCTAGGTCTCTTTTCATGTAGTCCAGGGAGGTACGTCTCGGTCATTCACACCAGCATGGACAATGACAGAGTCATATTTGTACTTGCTTTGGAGTGACCTGAGTGCTTGTGTTATGTGGTGGATCCTGGCACCCAACAGGCAGCTTACAAAGACCTTCTCCTTGTTCAGCCTGGTGAGTGGGACGTCAGTGTGTCTGACAATAGAGTCACCTATTACAAGTGTATTAGGTGTGTTGTTTAGCCTTAAGGGCTGTGACTGTGTGGCACACTGACTTTCTGAACTATGTGATACGTGGGTATTGTTGTGGGGTAGCAGTTGCGTGGATGTCTGCTTTGGAGGTCTCTGCTGCTTGGGCAGATTTTTATTTAGAGCCTCCGAGTATGTTTTTGTGTGTTTATGTGTTTGGTTTGCTGTTGCGATAGGTCTACGGGAGACTGGATTTGTGGTGTGTGTGGTTACCTTCTCCTCCTGACTGACTGCGCTAGTACTGGGTTAAGAGAGCTCAGCCTTCAGTTTGGCTATATAGTTGCATCTCTCACATATATTTGAGCTTGTTGGGAGGAGGAGAGAGTGGTCTGTGTACATAAGGCAGTTGTAACATTGCCTGAAGATTCCCAGATTCACCAGCTGGACTGGAGAGCAAACCCGGAACTGAATTTTGGACATGTCAGAATAGTATAAGCAACTACTTTTTGACTGATCAAAAAGGACCAATAGGAAGCCAAGTACTTAAAGGGAGTATAAGAGGGTGTAGTGCTTTAGTTTATTAGTGATTACTTATACGAGCAACTGCAGGGCTTTAGAATAAAAATAAGAGTGCTTACTTTGAAATTTAAAACAGTTCTAAGGGAAAAAAGTGAAGGGCAGACTTTGTGGAGCCGGGAATAGTTTAAACCCATTTAAGCGGTGCTGCGCTATGCGCAAAATTGTGCAAAAGCGCGCAAATGCGGGTTTTAAAGCAGGGAAACTGAAAGAGCTAGGAATTGACCCAAAACAGCCAATAAGCTACTAGTTTCAGGGCCGAGACCATTCCTCCAGGGACAGATAGGCTGCTCAAAGCTCCCCACTCTCACCGGTGAACAGAGAAGCTTCCTCCTATCCAAGTAAGGATATGGGCAACACAGGAAACTATACCACAGTCCGGAATTCAGCAAAACCTGAAATCTGGACTAATCTATTGCAGCAAAGGCAGAAAAAGAGAATATTTTTTTGTTTTTGTTTTTTTTGTTGTTTTTTTTTTTCAGGAAACGGCAGAAAAACACACAGAAAACACTGTAAATGCTATAAACAGGCTAGCGCACTTTAGTGTGTAGCCTACAACAGTTATACAATACAAAAACAACTTAAATTGATATAAAACAAGTGCAAAAACTGTAAAAAGCAGAAGGCAAATGCAATTTAAACTTTTTAATGCACAGATCAGTTAGAAATTCATGTTTTAGGCAGCAAAAGGCAGTCGGAGCAAAAAAACAGAGAAAAAAAATACTAAAATCTGGAAAAGTCTCTCTTGGGTCTCTCTGTTGCCTGTATCACTCTGCAGGACACCACGAGTAGCTGTGCAGAGTTGTAAACTGGTATAAAACCGTGCAAATGCAGGTTTTAAAGCAGGGAAACAAAGAGATAGGAATTGACCCAAAACGGCCAATAAGCTACTAGTTTCAGGGCTGAGACCACTCCTCCAGGGACGGACAGGCTGCTCAAAGCTCCCCACTCTCACTGGTGAAGAGAAGCTTCTTCCTATCCAAGTAAGGATATGGGCAACACAAGAAACTATACTACAGTCCGGAATTCAGCAAAACCTGAAATCTGGACTAATCTAGTTCAGCAAAGGTGGGAAAAGAGAATTTTTTTTCCTCAGGAAACAGCAGAAAAACACACAGAAAACACTGTAAATGCTATAAACAGGCTAGCGCACTTTAGTGTGTAGCCTACAACAGTTATACAATACAAAAACGACAAATTGATATAAAACAAGTGCAAAAACTGTAAAAAGCAGAAGGCAAATGCAATTTAAACTTTTTAAAGCACAGATCAGTTAGAAATCCCCTTTTTAGGTGGGAAAAGGCAGTCGGAGCAAAAAACAGAGAAAAAAATACTTAAATCTGGAAAAGTCTCTCTTGGGTCTCTCTGTTGCCTGTATCACTCTGCAGGACACCACGAGGAGCTGTGCGGAGTTGTATACAATACATTTTTTAAATCACATATTCGCTAAAAAAACTGGAGTTTTAGGCAGAATTAGTTAAGACAGCAAGAAAAGCAGAGAAGTGATCACTCCAAAGTCACTCTTTTGTCCCTCTGCTGCTGTAGACTCTGCAGAACACCTGGAAGACATTTGCTGAGTGGAATGCAAGCGTAAAAACTGTGCAAATGAGGTTTTTATAGCAAGGAAATGAAAGAGATAGAAATTAGCCCAAAATGGCCAATAAACTACTAACTTCTGGGCTGAAACCACTCCTCCAGGGACAGACAGGCTGCTCAAAGCTCCCCTCTCTCACAGGTGAGCAGAGAAACTTCCTCCTACCCAAGTAAGGTAATGGCAACACAGTAACTTGTAACACAGCTCTGGATTCAGCAATAACCTGAAAACTGGACTATACTAGTTCAGAAAGGCGGGAAACAAGTATATATTTTTTTCTTTCAGAAAATAGAGCAGATACAATCAAAATTAGCCCAAAATGGCCAATAAACTACTAACTTCTGGGCTGAAAAATAAATAAAAGACTAGATACTAAATGGCCATAGGCTATAAGACACAGGCAGTGAAACTGTTTTTAGCCTTTTTAGTCCTGTACTTAGGTCAGACATTTTTTTATTAGACAAAGGAAAATATATGAATGACAAAGAGTTGAAATAATTTATATGGTTAGCAGAGAGAGCAAGAGTAAAGTAGGATAAGCTGATTCTTCCCATCAGGCAGGGTGATTTGGGACTCCGTGACTTGAAAGGATTGTTTAAAGCTACACAGTTGAGATTTATATATAACGTACAAACAGATAGCTATAGATCAAAGTTGAAAATGATGATGGCAGAATAAGGTGGTAGTATGAAGGATGCACAGAGATTAGCATTATGGAAGCAAGCCCTTAAGGATAATAGAAATATCACTTCTCCTTTCCAGTGGAGTGCAATGTAATATTTGAGTAAGGAGAAAAGTTGATACTAACATACATGCTTGTAGTTTTAGAGACACCAGTGGGGGGATATGTAAGAGAGCAAATTTCCAAGCTAGAGTTGTTTTTTCATAGCCCATCTTTTCAAGTTGAATGCTTAATGAGCACCAGAGCTTGTAGGAGCACTTACAGCTCCAGAAAATGTGGAAAAGATCAGCTTTGTGGTTATCGCAGTAGGGGCAAAAAGGTAAGCATTATGTAATAACATGCACCTTGCTCACATGGGATGGATTTAAACATCTAGCTATCAAACACCTTCTTGCCCATAAATATCTAAACTTTACTCAAAAATCCCACAACCATTTTACTGAATTTTGGAACACCCTTTTTGATCACATTCTAGTTTGATAAATTCTTGAAGAATGTGTTCACTTTGAGCTACCAAAACACTTGCTTGAAAATAACCTCAACTCCCACCCAGCACAGATTTACACCCCATCATAGCATATCTACCACACTTCTCTCATTCACCCAAACAGTGGCAGAAGCCTGTGATAACAACCTACTTCTCTCCTGCCTGTTCCTTGATCTCTCCTCCAAAGCTTTTGATACTGTCTCCCACTCTAAACTGTTAACGAAACTTTCAAAAAGTCATCTTTCTCCTCTTTCTATATATCCTGGTTTTCCTATTACTTATCAAACAGACTACAATCTATACACTGACAAACCATCACATCTCCTTTTCTGCCCATCAACACTGGAGTTACCCCAAGGCTCTATCCTGGGTCCTCTCTTGTTCAATACCTTTACTTAACAACTTAAACTCCGCCACTAACCTCTCAACCCTTTTACAATATGCTGATGACTCCACTCTCATTACCACTGCCCACACCATCCTTGAACTCCTTTCTCATACCCAAGACACTTTCAGTTCCATTCAGACCTGGCTCACAATCAATCAGTTAATATTAAACCCCCAAAAAACTAAACTTCTGCTATTCTTTCCTAAAACCTTGCACAACATTAAGTCCTCTTTTTTCATTACTTCCCTCAACACCACCACCATTAGACCTGAACCACACACTAAAATACTTGGTATCACCATAGACGAATTAAAATTCGACATACATATCAAAGTATATAAAAAAAAACACCAAAAACTTGGCCTCCTGTACTATAATCATAAATTTCTCTTGCCCTCCTCAAAATCCTCCCTAGCTAAATCTCTCCTCTTACCCAGTCTTCTGTATGCAGCCCCAGTCCTTACCAACCTTCAGTCATCTACTCTCAGCAAACCAGATCAAACCTATAATAAAATAGCTACATTTGCAGCTAACTTCTCCTATAAAGCACACCACTGCCTTGCCCTTAAATCTTTGCAATGGCCTGAATTCCCAAAGCAACTTCTTCCACAACTGCATATAACACACACTATTCTTTATAACCCTACTTCCTGCCCCTCTATCTCTAATATTGTATCACAATATAACCCCCAACGTCAACTCTGTTCATCAGACAAACAGCTTCTAGACATCTACAAACCACTGAAAAATATTGGCAAGTCATTATATAAATACTCCGTAGCTCACTCCTGGATCTCCCTTCCTCATAATATAAGATGTATTCCCCCATAAATCCCAATTCAAACTTGCTCTCAAGCACTATCTACAAAACACCTGGTCTTGTCCCTGCCTAGCATCAACATGATCCTACTTACCTTCTTTCTAATATCACTTTCTTCTTCTCACCATCCTTCTTCCTCTCTTCTTGCCCCTCTACGAAGCAAAACATACCAACTCCCACTACTTGTAAATACTACCTTCTTCTTTGCATGCAAGCTATCATGTTGGTACTGTGTGTATGTATGTATATATATATATATATATATATATATATATACATACACACACACACACACACACACATATATATATATATATATATATATATATACATACATTTATTCAAAAACACGTACAAAACTAATTGAGTTAACATCTTTTTGTTGTATAAATTCTTACTGGGATGTATTTTCTTACTTGAATGATTGTAATTGTATTTGGAGCTTTTCTCCTCGGGTCTCCACTGAAAATGGGCCATTGCACCAACCCAGTTAACAAATGACAATAAATAACTTTTTCTTAATATTGGATATATGGCATATTTGTACATAGTTTATTGTTGTGTTGTCATATATACTCTCTTATTACTGTTGTTTTATCACTCCTGTGGAAATGTTTATTTACACTGACTATATGTTAAAATTGAAGTTGAACTAAAAAGATTTTTCACAAAAAAGAAATATCACCTTCTGGCCAAGATCAAAATTAATAAAAATAACTGAACAGAATTTTACACACACACACAGATATATCTATATCAAGGATAATAGAAAAAATGTACACAAACATCTACATTTATATCTATATCTATATCTATCTATATATATATATATATATATATATCTATATCTATCTATCTATATATATATATATATATATATATATATATATATATATATATATATACATATATATACATACCCCACACACGTACAAAAAAAAAAAATCAAGCACAATCCAAGTACAAGTATTCTAACCTAGCACAACCCAGGTACAAATATTCCACTATCTTTAATAAGGCAGCTCCACTAGTATAGACACAGATCAATTGGTTCTGCAGTAGTGTCGTTACTGTTACTTCATTACAAAATCTTAAACAGCCCAGAAATATCCTGTGACTTAAGCTAAACAGTAGAAAATAATAAGTGCATAAACAAATCAGTTCAAATAAATCAATATGCATAAATATTAATGTAAAAGTATTTTAAAGTCTATAGTTATTTTTCATGTTTATAATCTGAACATATTTAACCATGCAAAATATTCAACAAGGAATTCATCCACTTCTTTGTTTGTGTCTTTCGGCTTTTTCCCGGTTAGGGGTCGCCACAGCGGAACTCCGGTCCGCTAATGATTGGCAGTAAAGTTTTACGTGCTGGCTTGCCTGGCCTAACGCACAACCTTCAACGAAGGAACGCCCGTTCACGCATGTCGCCACACAGAAGACGCTCTGAGATTCGAACGGGCAACGTCTAACTGTGAGGTGACAACGCTACCGCAGCACCACCACCGCAGATATCCACTTCTATTCAACGATAATTTACTACCACCTAGTGGTCAGCATCTTATAATGAATTAAAAATGTTTATAATATTCAATACGAATTCATCCACTACTATTAAATTAGACTTTACTACCACCGAGTGGTCAGCATCTTTTAATGCATTAAAAAGGTTTATAATGTTGTTTGTCTTTTCGGCTTTTCCCGGTTAGGGGTCGCCACAGCAGAACTCCGGTCCGCTAATGATTGGCAGTCGATTGTTATGGTGCAGAGTTGCCAGCCCGACATAAAGGTACACCCATTCTACACATGTCTTTCGGAGGCCACTCAACCGTGGGGAGGACATGTACAAATTCATCCACAGCTATTAAAAAAGACATTATTAACACTTAGTGGGCATAATGAAAAACAACAAAACTTTTCAAATATTTGTTTAATCCAGGTCAATAAATAGTTTGCAAATTAATGATCCATTTTTTTCTAGAAAATCTAGCTCACCATGTTCCTGAAAAATAAGACAGATTTTCAGTGTGCATCCTTGTTGATCCATGATAATGTAAATGTAATTACTGAATGTTCAAAATATGTTTATAAAGAGCACTATGACCACTATTACATTTAAAGTCACTTGGATGACTTCAGAGAAGTAAATGCCAAAAGAAAAATGCGATCCTAGTACCGATCCCCCTAGGGACTTCTCTTGTGACTGGTCTCTGTAGAGGTGGACTCTCTAATTCTGACTTCCTGGGTCCAGTCTGTGAGCCAGCTGGCTATCTACCTGGTGACATAAGGGTTTATACCCAACCTCAAGTTTGTCAACAATGCCAGAGTGAGGGTATTGTGTCAAATATGCCTTGGCCAGGTCAAGGTAGGCAGTGTGAACTATTCTGTCCTCATCCACTGCTTTGGCAACCTTCTCAAATTTGTCCACCAGGTTGAATAGGCATGACCTTCCCTTGATCAAACCAATCTGGGTTGGATCCAGTGTCTGGAGGTTTCCTATGTCATTAATGATCATCTCCATGATAATTATTTCCGTGGCTTTGCAAATGAGACTAGTGAGACTTACGGGTCTATAGTTTCCAAGGTCTGTAGATGACCCACCTTTGTGCACAGGGATGACTGCTGCTGTTCTCCATTCATGAGGCATGAAGCCTGTTAGGAGGTTACAGTTAAATAGCAATTCCAGATGGCCTGATAGGTTAGGTTTCATACTATTTAGAAGGCATTCTGGGATATTATCCAGGCCCACTGATTCATTGTTCTTGGCCACAGAAAGAGCATTAAGAACTTGTTCTGTAGTGACAGCTAGGGCAAGTTATATTTGATGGTATTTTCTGAGGGAAGGCTGAATGGGAGAAAGGGGTAAAGTTACAGCTTAATTTGTCAGCCAGTAGGTTTGCTACATCTTCTGGCTCATTACAGGTGGCTCCATTAACAATGAACTCTGCACACAACTGTGTATGGTCTTTGAGGGTGAGGACACACTCGGATTGTTTTGTGCTTATTCTTGGCCTGGGAGGCTAAATTTACCTCCAATTTGGCTTTGGTAGACTTTACTTGTCCTCTGAGCTGTTTAGTTTGATGAGAGTGCTTTTATCCTGCTGGGTGCTGCACCTCCTAATTTTTGCCATGATTTTCTTCCTTCTATTATACAACCTATGGATAATGCGATTCCACCAGGGTGGCTTGTTTTTTTGAGTTAGTACTGTACTACTCCTTAGTGGGTACAGCTGCCTCTATGCAGCTATTAACATGCTTATCCATGGTTTCTGTGAACAGTTCTGCATAGGCAGCAGTGTACTCAGTGTTTATGGGGGCTTGCAATTTTGCCAGGTTATCACTTAATAGTAGGAAGTTAGACTTAGGTAGGTTCCTGGGGTTCCAGGTTTTATTTTTACTTCAAAGGAGATCATTTTGTGGTATGATCTTACCAGAGAAGACATTATACTGGGGGGGGGGGGGTCTGCAGCATTCTCCCATATTACTGTTTTTTTTTTTTTTTTCATCTAGTTTTTGAGCTATTGGCAATGGATAAATCTCACGATATAAACTTATCATTTTCTATAATGCTTTGTGGCTGATGCTGCCAATGCTTCTCAGTTGCTTCAAGATTGTAATGGTTGCACAATCACCAATGCAACAGCCTTGCCACATTAGTATGCCTTTCAGTACACAAACCCTCTGCCATTAGTGTATCATACCCAGCAACAACTTATGTGACTGTTTCCAGTTCTGTTTTATAGAACCTGGATCTGCCTGTTTCTTCCACATGTTCAATGGACTTTGTAAACCAATGGGTATGTAAGTCCATTATCCAGGCCGCTAATATTAACCTTTCATCTTTTGGTTTAAATTCACCTCTCCTTAACCATTCCTGTATCATATTCTGATTGACACGAGGTTGTTCAAGAAGTTTTCTTTATTTGCAACTAAATTTATGTGTTTTCTACATTTCTTGTCTTCTCATCTGATCCTTCTCCTTATATTTTTTCTTTCATTTGTTGGCACATTCAGTTGCTGCTTGATTTTTGTCTATTTCTGGTTTGGTTTCCATTCCCGCTTGACACAGATATGGTTCGGATAAACTAACATGAAAGTCATCTTAGATCGATTCTCTTCATGTTACAAAACTTTCGCTACGTTTGTATCTGGTGAGGTCAGGAATTATGTATGTAGTCCTACGAATGCAGATTGATGCATGTAATCAATTCTGAGGCCAATACCTCCTTCAGAAGGAGAAATATATAATCTTGGCATACACTAATTTTTATATATCATTTAATAAGCATGAAGTATTTTTCTAATTTTCCTGCCCAACTGATCTAATACCTTTTGAGGTCTGTCAATCAACCCAGAACAAAGTTAGAACAGGAAGAGCAAAATGGTTTTAAAGCTTGGACTTTGCTCCTAGATGTCAGGGCTGTTTTCGTTAATTTTAGTCCTCTAATCTATTCCCTAGTTAGTTTTGTTTGCATTTGTTCATGTTTTATGGTCGATCCTTCATCAATTCCAAATATTTAGACACTCCCTCCTGCTTAAGTTACTTTATATCACAAATTGACCCAAGACTGATATTTTCTTGGTGATGCAGCTTTCCTGCTTTAAATGTTGCTTTTGCACATTTAACAAAACCAAATCACATTCTTCTATCATCTGAGAAAGTTTTGACTACTTTCACTTGTGCTTTCAGCTCATGTGATACTGTACAGTTTTAAATCATCCACAAAAAGAAGATGTCTACACATTGCTGTCTGGGAGCCACATTGCAATCAAAGTAGACAGTTAATGGGTTAAGTGCAAGACAAAGCAGCGGTGACGGAGTCACTCTGGAATACCCCCCTTTGAATTTTTATTCCTGATGGTTAATGTAGGGTGCAACTTATACATCTATAAGTACTCTATCCATGAATGTGGGATGCTGTCAAATGTGTTTTTGTAATCTATCCATGGCATACTTAGATTATTCCCCTTTTCACAATTCCCTACTTTGACTAATAACAAATCATCCTTTGTTCCATATGATTTTCTTTTGTTACCCTTTTGTTCTATTGCCTTGATTTTCTTCTAAATGACTATAAACACTGTCAGCATCAGCTCCAGCATATAGTTTATACATTGTCAGAAGGCAAGTTATTGGTCTACAGTTTTTAGGACAGCTTGCAGGTTCACTCTTGAGATGTATCATTTTTCCTATTTTAGCCATGTTGGTCTCTTTTCAGGGTATGCATACAAGTAGTTCTTACTCAGAGCTAAATTTTGTGTAAAGAAGTTAATCTGGGCTTGGTGTTTTGCAGTTAGGAGCTTTTCTTAAATTTGTTTAAATTTCTCTGGCCATTACTTCATCCCATTTCATACCATGTACATTTAAACTTCTATTTATTTTACTAATTTTATCTATTCAACATCTTTATTATGTTCCACAGTCTTCATAGAGATTTCTCCAAAATGTGTATTTTTTCTTTTCATGATGGTTTTTCTATCCCTTTTGCTTTATTTCTCAATTATCTATAAAACTTTTCTGGGTCATCAATGAATTGCTTATTTTTTTTTACTTTTCTCATATATTTATCTTCACATTGTCCAAGTTTTTCTGCCTGTGCTTAAAACTTTAGTTTACTATTTGCAACAGTGTACAATATATCATAGTCTGTTCTAACACTGCACATTGCTTTTATCATGTCTTAAGTATTTTTGTTGCTCTGTTACCTCCTCTATAGTCTGTTAACTGTGATAGTTCTGGTCTTAACTGCTTTATAGTTTTCTCTATCCGATATTTTCATGATGACATACAACTTCTTCCCTTATTGCCATGTATTTTTTGGTAAGACTTCAGCTGTTATTAATTTAGCTACACAATAATACATCATATTTACTTCTGTTACATCATATGAATTTCTGTTAACAGTCTCGTGTTCATTTGTTTTATGAGACTTCTAACATTTTGGGTCTTACTGACTTGCTGTATTCCATTTCTTTCACTGATCTTAATATGTCTATTCATCTCTATTAAATCAAGCAACTTTTCCCTTAGATCTTTTTCTTCTAAACTGAGGGACATTCTTTATTCTCTGTTTACTGCAGACATTCTACTTAAAGTTCCAGAACATCTTTCTGTGACATATTCCCTTCAAATGCATCCTGCATCATCCGTTGCGCTTTCATATGGGAACTCACTGGCCTGTCACTCCACAACAATGACTGCATCAGAGATGCCACTATTTACTACTCCTTCCCTTGCTCTGCAACTCCAACTTAACTTTTGTACTGGTTTCCTACTGAAGGCTCAAGGGCATCTTCATGTGGCAGCTGGTTAGATGTTTCCCTTTCCATCTGTTATTCCTTAATTTGGGAAGTCATTGTTCCATCATGCAGTGATGTTACCAGACACAGATGTTATACACTAAATCCTTCACAAGTAATCCATAACTTCACTTTCTATTTTATTAACTTCTCCATTACTAATCCTCTTTACTGCTTTCCCCCTTTTATTTTTTGTATTGTAAAATGTTCTATATCCAGATGTCTTTGCCAGTATTTCTCTTCAAATATCTTTGATGTTGCTTTTTTCCCACCCTTATCAGCTGGTCTGATAAAGGTTCTTATCATCCCTTAGATTATTCAAAACTGTTCTCAATCTATTGGTTAAATTCCCATATCACTTCTTCCTGTTATTCTGATCTAGGGTGTGTAAGTCATCCTCCACCATTTTAGTAAATGCATCCAGGAGAGGATGTAATACTGGTTATTACTGTGAGATAAACATACACATTTTAGAATGTTGACTTAATGTTTTATATTTGTCTTTACACACAGAAGGGCATTTTATATATATATATATATATATATATTGTTTATAGTTTTTTTATATACATATTTTTTATATATATGTATTGTTTTTGCATACTGAAAAGTTTGAATCAGGAATAGGAAGTGATGTCATCCCTATTTCCTTATAAAATGTGATGATTTTATTCAGTGTTTGTTTCTTATGGATTGAAAAAGCCCTTACAGGGTGAAAGTGTTTACCAATAAAATGGCTTGGATTTTACCTGTTTTTGCTACGGACTCAGTCATTGTTTGAACTAGCATTTATTTTTGCTGCTTGAATAAGCCTGAGTGACTGCTGAATTTATGCTGATTTTTGTTGCCAGCCTTGATTTGCTCCTGTACTTCTCTTTTGGATTATCAATGTTAAATGAAGCACTGAATATTGTAAATTTATTTATCTTTACATCCCTGCTCTCCCACTCAGCTGCGGCGAGCTCCTGCTCTGAGTCTCTTCCACCTACTGCCCTGCCCGATGTTCACACTATCTTTAATCCTGCTGGAAGTGGTGAAGAAACCAACTTTATTCTGCCGAGGTCCTGAACAACCTATCCCTGAAGGAATAACTACTACTGCTTCAAGGGAAACCTTAAACTGCCCTACGTTCACACTACCTTTAATCCTGCTGGAAGTGGTGAAGAAACCAGCTTTATTCTGCCAAGGTCCAAAAACCTATCCCTGAAGGAATAACTATTACTGCTTCAAGGGAAAACTATATAAACTGCCCTGCCCTACGTTCACACTACCTTTAATCCTGCTAGAAGTTGTGAAGAAACCAACTTCATTCTGCCAAGGTCCTGAACAACCTATCCCTGAAGAAATAACTAGTACTGCTTCAAGGGAAAGTAATCTAAAGTATGTCTGTATACTTTTGAGTTGTGCTAAACCTAAATGCTCTTCCCACAACCTGACTAGGTGGATAGAACTCACTGTATTTCTGACTCTGAGGCAGCCACCATTCCCTTTCTCCGTACCCATTTACTTAGCTCTCTATACCCTTTCCAGGTCCATCATACTCCACAGTTCATAGGCTCTCCAGCCTCGGGCTCTGTAAGGAACCTTGCTGTAGTTACAAGGTTTGACCACAAGATGGCGGCCTGAATCCACCTCTTTTCAGCTCCTAATTGCCCATCCACTATACTGTACTCTATCTACTACCCCACTCCCCCACCACTTTATCTGCTTCCCCACCTCCAGTCTTCTTAATCTATTCTTCCCATCCCAACCTGTCTTAAAACTCACCTTCCTTGGCTCTACCCACTCCATTCGCCCTGCAGGTTCACTCTGCTCCCCTCCCCACTCCATTCGCCCTGCAGGTTCACGCCGCTCCCCCCCCTGCCCCCAATTCCCACCCACCCCCAGTACCCCTACATTTATACTTACCAAACCACACCCCCTCATTAACCCCACCCACACACACATCACAACCAACCAAACACTCTCGAATTGTACACCCAACCCTCACACTCCCAACCCACCACTCCACCATACCTCACTCTCTTGCATCCTCCCACCCACACTCCCAAATACCTACAGCATGTACCTCCCACCCACACTCCCAAATACCTACAGCATGTACCCCACAAAGTTTCCAGTACCTCCCATCATATATCCAAAACCTAGACTGATCTTGTACATCATACTACTACTTATCACTTTTTATCTCCTATGAATACTACTACCTACCTATCCCTCAATATCCCACATCCTGTACCACTGCTAGCTTCCACCCCCACTATCCCACACCATTTCAACCCTACCTGTGCTCCAACTGTACTACCCCCAACACTTCTTCATTACCTTAGAGCCACCTACATAAAACCTAGGACTAGATACTATGCCCTGCTCCAACTAAAAATCCAGAAACTAGTAAGGAAGTCTAAACCAACCCTCATAGCAGATGGGGATATCCACCCAACCCCAGGCACAACCCTACCAGAAAGCACAAGCTCCACAAATATTACTGTCACCAATCTATGGAGCACATACAATGCCCCTAATTCACTACTAATCTGTCACCTAAACATCAGAAGCATGAATAAGATTCACTATATACATGCCCTTATGGACATGCACTCCCCTGACCTATTATGTCTTACCGAAACCTGGCTCAAACCCACCATCCCTGACTACGAGATAATACCCCCCCCCCACATACAATATTTTAAGATTTGACCGGCAAGGTAGGAAAGGTGGTGGAGTAGCCATCATGTACAAATCAACTTTACAGGTGTCCACCATCATCATCCCACAAAGCCTAATAACTAACACCTCAGAAACACTTGTAATAAAGGTCCAGCTTAAGAAACACAAAGCTATCAACATAGCATGTATCTACATGCCCCCAGGTGGCAATACAATGACCTTGGAAAGTACCCTCCCAATGGCTATCCACTTCTAAACCCCCAAGAAACTATTATTCTAGGAGACTTCAATATCGATTGGAAAACCTGTTCATCAAAAACCCCAACCACCCACATTAACTTAAATGGCTTCTCCCAAATTATAAACTCCCCCACCAGAATCAATAAGCCTAACAATAAAGAAAGTACCCTAGATTGGATACTTATAAACAACAAATCTCAGTTATATATATCAGGCACCCTTCCTAGCCATCTTAGACAGGCATGCTCCCAAAAGAAATATCAGAACCAAAAGCAAAATAGCTCCATGGCTAGCCAAAGGTACTAAACAAAAGCTAACCACTAGGGGACACAGCATGGACCTCGTGGAAATCCACCAAATCCAGTCAAGATCACATTAGGTACAAGCAATTGAGAAACGAAGTTAAAAAATCCACTAAGCTAGATAAACAAACCTATTTCAGCTTACAGAAAAAGCACCAAAACCAGCCACAAAAATTCTGGTCAGGTCTCAATAAAATGCTCCATCCCGGTAAATCCACTACCCCCCCCCCACATCTTCATCTACATTACATCTACCCCCTAAAAGTATAGCAGAGGCCTTCAATGCTTTCTTTATAGAAACAGTGCAATCCCTATCTAATAAACTACCTCCCAACTCCGCAAACACCACCTCAGCCCCACCTGATAATGTACCCCCATTCAAATATGATCCAATCCCCACAGACTATATTAAATCCCTACTTAAGAAATTCAAACCCACCACCCTGGCAGCAGACTTACTCCCTGTTGAATTTCTACAAAAGGCCGCAAATGAAATAGCATACCCTATCTCCATCTTAATCAGCCGTACTCTCCACGAATCCTATGACCCCCCCCTCCATCTGGAAAATCTCCCACATTATTCCACTTCACGAAGGGGGTAACTCCACAGAACTCTCAAACTACAGACCTATAGCCATTCTATCTCCCTTAGCCAAAATAATGGAAAAATGTATACATAAACAAAATCTAGCTCACCTTATCCAGAACGATCTCCTAGCCCCATCCCAGCACAGATTCAGACCTGCCCATAGTACCACAACAGCACTTCTCTCCTTCTCTCACACAATAAATCAGAACCGTAATCACAACATACTCTCCTCTGCCCTCTTTCTCGACCTATCCAAAGCATTTGATATGGTGAATCACCACCTACTCCTAGACACATTCAAATCATTCAACCTAAACAACCTAGTAATCAAGTGGTTCCAATCTTACTTGCAGGGCAGACAAGAAGTATTATGGAAAGACAATCTATCCCCCCTACCAATCACCCCTTGGTGTCCCCCAAGGGTCCCATATTAGGCCTCCTCCTTTTCTCAATATTCATCAATGACCTACCCAAAATTATCCCAGAAGCAACCTGTGTTCAGTATGCAGATGACTCTACCCTAATCTGTTCTGCCACCACCCCCTCAGACCTACAATCCCTATCCTAGAGCACATTCAACAAAGTAGAGGTGTGGTTCAATAATCACAGTCTCCTATTGAATCCCAACAAAACCAGACTTCTACTTCTCTCCCCTTCCTGAAAAACCTCATCACTGAATATTACAATCTTATCCAATAATGGCACCATAATCCCTCCGGATCCATCCACAAAACTTCTTGGTGTAATAATAGATAATAACCTTACATTTGACAGTCATATTGACAAAACCATCAAAACAGTTAACAAAAAACTAGGTTCCTTATATGGGATTAAACCATTCCTAACCCCACTGACCAGAACAGCCATAGCTAGAACAAACCTTCTCTCAACCCTTCTCTATGCCTCACCCATTTTCCTAAACCTACGGAAAGCTAACCTGAACAAATTAGCTAGCTGCTACAACACAGCTAGATTTGCCACAGCCTACAGAACCCATCACTGTCAAAATCTTCAAACATTGGACTGGCTAGAGCTACCCAATCAACTCCAGTACAACCAACTCATAGTTATTCATAAAAATCCTCTACCAACCTAACAGTACACCCATTCTGGCAAATATTATCACCCCCTACTGAAACCTACCATCCCCTCCGCTCATCTAACAAGATGCAAGTTCAATCTGCCAAAGCCAACAACTCAGCTGGAAAATCACTCCTCTCCAACTCAGCTGGTAAGAAATGGAACGCACTCCCCCCAGATCTTACCACTATAGCCTCCTTACCCTAATTCAAAACCATCCTTAAAGAGTCGCATAAACAAGCATTGGCTATGTCCATGTCTAGACCCAGGCTAACTCGACTTACATGCAACTCTTGAAAGTAAATGATGCAATTCGGATTAAACCTTCTATCTAAACCCACCCTAATTATATCTACTTCTCTATAACCTTCAGAAAGTACAGTTTTGTACCTACCATAAATGTAGATGTTCGAGTGTTCACCCTGCTGCAGTCATCACACTTGGGTTATCCTGTCGTCAGGTGGTCCCGCAGTCGGCCGGATTTCCAAAGTCTTGGTCCGACGTCGGTTGTTGTCGCCTCATCCCTGACGTCAGTGCACCAGGGGTACATATACTGCAACCGACGCCATTTTCTTCAGTTTTTTCTTGCCCCAGATGTCAGGTGCCCCCAAAAAGTTGATCAAAATTAGTACCAAATGGTGTGAACACTGTACAAACACAAAATCCCTTCAGCTATAAGCAAATACATCAGTAAGGCATAGCAGAGATTTAGCCAAAAGATCAGAGGGGTTGGAGGGAGGGTAACCTGGACTGCAGCAGGGTGAACACTCTAACATCTACATTTATGGTAGGTACAAAACTGTACTATGTTCATTGTGTTACCCTGCTGCAGTCATCACACTTGGGTTGAGTCCCAAAGCTAAAGCAGGGTGGAGGTATCACAGAGGGTTAGTGGAGGCAATGAGGCCCTGCAGAACTGCAGTGGCAAAGCCTGCCCTGGACTTAGAATAAAGAGGTAGGTGATGGTGTTTGGTGAAGGTGTGTACTGAACTCCAAGTTGCAGCTTCTAAAATTTCCTTGGTAGGGACCCCTCTGAGAAAGGCTGTAGAGGTAGCTGTTGCCCTGGTAGAGTGGGATCTAATGGTAGTAGGAACTGGTTTCCCATGATGGGTATAACAGAACCGTATGCAATGGCCTATCCATTTAGAAATGGTTTGTTTGGATATAGCCCTCCCTTGAGAAGCTGTAGCATAGGATACAAAGAACTGGTCAGTTTTTCTGAAAGCCTTAGTTTTGTCCAAGTAGTAACGAAGCTGCCTGTGAATGTCCAAAGAATGCAAGAGTCTCTCACCTTTGTTCTGTTGATTGGGAAAGAAAGTGGGTAGATGGATGGCTTGATTTAAAGCTACACTGGAAACCACCTTAGGCATGAAGGAAGGATTAGTTCGTAGAGAAACTCTGCCTTGATGAAAAAATGAGGAAAGGTTCCCCTGCCATTAGTGCCTGTAATTCTGAGACTCTCCTAGCAGAAGTTATTGCCAGGAGCTGGGCAGTCTTCCAAGATAGGAACTGAAGGTCTGCAGAGAAAGCTGGTTCAAGGGGAGGTAAAGTTAGTTTTTCCAGAACAAAGTTGAGGTCCCATGTTGGTGTAGGAGCTCTTCTAGGTGATCTAATGTTTTTTGCCCCTCTGAGGAACTGCTTTACAAGAGGATGTGAAAATAAAGGTGGATTTGTGTCGTAGTGAGCTGAAATAGCTGAAGCATGGATTTTAATTGAGGAGAAGGAAAGTCCTTTGTGCAACATCTCTGCTAAATACTGCAGAATGTGAGGCATATGAGGCTGAGTTGTGTCTTGGCCTTTAGATTGGTTCCAGGCAGAAAACCTTTTCCATTTGTCCGAGTAAGCCTTCCTGGTGCTTGGCCTCCTGGCTTCCAGAATAACATCCAGAACTGCTTGTGTGAGAGGGGCTGGTTGGAAGTTTAAAAGATTCGCCATGCAGCCAGGTTTAAGGTTTTTAGCTGGCTGTGTAGAATCTGTTTGTTTTGCTGCGTGAGCAAATGAGGTATTTGAGGCAATATCCATGGTGGGCTGTGAGCCATATTCTTCAATAGCGGGTACCAGTGCTGGCGTGGCCAGTCTGGGGCTATGAGAATCAGTCGAGGTTTCTCCTTTTTGACCTTCAAAAGAACCTTTGTGAGAAGAGGTAATGGAGGAAAGGCATATGCTGTCAGGTTTTTCCAACTGAAGGAGAGAGCGTCCACTTTCCAAGCTTGGTGGTGGAATGTCCTTGTACAACATTTTGTCAGTTGGTAGTTTTGAGGACTGGCAAACATGTCTATATTTGGTAGGCCCCATTTTTGAGTTATCATTGTAAATATTTGTGGGTCTAGCTTCCACTCGTGGGGATCTTTGATGTTTCTGCTTAGGTCGTCTGCCAATGTGTTTTTCTGTCCTGGCAGGAACTGAGCTTGTAACTGGACTTGGTAGGCCAGAGCTGTGTTCCATAAGATTATTGTTTGCCTGCAAAGAGGGTAGGAATGTGTGCCCCCTTGTTTATGTACCACATTACTGTGGTGGTGTCCGTCTTTAATGCAAGTTGTCCTGGATGTAGAAGATCCTTGAAGGCTGTCAGAGCTTTCTGTACGGCTAGCATCTCTTTTTGATTTATGTGCAGTTTTCTTTGTTCTGCAGTCCATAGGCCTTGAATGCATTGCCCTGCCATGTGTGCCCCCCAGGCATAGTCTGAAGCGTCTGTTGTGATAGTTTGCCTGGTTGGGGGCAAGGTGAAAGGCTGACCCTTGTTGAGGTGACATGCCTGTGCCCACCAAAAAAATTCCTGTTGAAGGCAGGGAATGAGAGATATCACTGTGTCCAAGCTGTGGCTGTGTTGAGACCATACACTTTTTAGGTACCACTGTAATTTCCTCATATGCAGTTTTGCAAATGGTATTATCAGAATGCAAGATGCCATGAAGCCCAAAGTCTGCAGAATTTTTCTTGCAGTTAATTGGGTCTTTGTTGCCATTGTCTTGAAATATTGAGTCAGTTGTAGTTGCTTGTCTGGTGTAAGATAAGCCTTCTGGGCCGTTGTGTCCAAGCTGGCACCCAGGAATGTCATTTTTTGTGAGGGTACTAGTTTTGACTTCTTTTCGTTTACTGTGTACCCCAGACAATTTAGTAGATGCTTCACAAAAGCCAGATGATGTAAGAGAATGTCTTTTCTTTCTGCTTGGATGAGGCAGTCGTCCAGGTATGGATATATTTGAATTCCTCTTTGTATGCAGTATGCAATTACTGGTGCCAGGCATTTTGTGAAAACTCTGGGCGCAGTAGATAAGCCAAAGGGCAGTTCAGAGAATTGGTAGTGGGTTGAACCTGCAATGAAACGGAGGTATCTTCTGCAACTTTGTCTGATAGGGACATGCAGGTATGCCTCCTTGAGGTCCAACGTTACCAGCCATGCTTCCTTGCCCAACATGGGAAGTAGCTGCTGTAGTGTTAGCATCTTGAATTTTGGGACTTGTAGGTAAGTGTTTAGAATTGAAACATCCAGAATTTGTCTCCAAGCATTGTCCTTTCTGGGTACTAGAAAGAGCCTTGAGTAAAATCCTTGGCCTTGCTCTTGAATCGGTACCCGTTGAATGGCTCTCATGGCCATGAGAGCTGTAATTTGTTTTTGAGCCTCTGCCCTTTGATTTAGTGGCAGGTTTGGCATTCCTCTTTTCACTGGCAAGGTGTGAAAGTGGAATCTGTATCCTCGTAAAATAATGTCTAGGACCCATTTGTCCTTTGTGACCATGTGCCAGTTGTCTGCAGAAACTGCTAGTTTCCCCCCCCAAGGGGGCTAACAAAAGAGCTTTGTTTGGCCAGTCGAGGTGCAAGTCATTGAGTTTGCCTTCTAGTGGGTTGAGACCTGTCTTCTCCTCCTTTCTGGGTTGGAGTGCCCCATTGGCAAGGTTTATACTGGGCTTGTGGTTGTCCTCTGCCCCTTGGGAGCCTGTATTTACCCCTGAGGTCTGTCAGTGGCTGGAAAGGACCAATTTTTTGTTGGCCAGTTTCTGCTGAAGCAAGGGGGTTGTACCTGTAGGAAATCTTTGACTGTCTGCATTGATTTCGCCTTATCTTCCATTTTCTTTAGCACCACTTCTGCTTTAACTCCAAAAAGAACATCCTGCTGTAAGGCTGCATCCAGTAGTTTTGCTTTGACATGATCAGGTAGACTTTGTTCCTTTAACCAGGCATGCCTACGTATAACTGATCCAGTGACAGCTGCTCTGCAGGAGGCCTCCAAAGAATCAAACCCACATTGTAAGGTATATGTTTGCCCACCTGCTCAGTGGCGTGCAATAAATCCTGTACTTCTTTCAATTCAGATTGTTGGGGAAGGGAGGTAATCTTTTGTTTTAACTGAGAGATTAGAAACTGCAGATACTTGAGCATATGAAATTGACAATTTAGTGCTCTCATAGCTAATGTGGCTGAGGTGTAAACCTTTTTCCTCCACCTGTCTAGTGCTCGAGTCCCTCTCAGAAGGTACTGGGTTTTTAGCCATGGAAGCCTTAGCCCCCTTGGGACCCTGGGAGATAGTCTCTGAGTCAGCTACTGGGCTTTTGTAAAGAAATTTGTGGGAATCAGGTACTCTGTAGTATCTGTCAGGCTTAGCCGGAGCAGGAGGTAGAGAGACTGGGTTGAAACTGGATTCTAAATAGACATCATCCACAATGTCCAAAACAGGTGGGATGGCTAGAGGTCTGTGTTGGGGGAGTAAAAGAAACTCCCTGAGCCTTTTCTTGGAATCAAAGAAATCCTGACCTTCCCAGTGGAAATGTTCCCTCATAGTGTGTAAAGTTTCCCCAAAAGAGTAGTCTTCAGGAGGGAAAGCTGAGGGAATAGAGTCCTCAGCATCAGAATCTTCATAAGGAGAGTAGGAATAGTCTTGGTTTTCAGAGGAATCCGAAGAAATAGACAGTTGCTCAGAAGAAGCAGAATCTTCCTCTTGTCTAGGCCTTTTGTCAGGAGGAGGCTGTGAACCCCTAATAAGAGAGATCAAATCTTCAGCCATTTTGAGCATCTATTTCTTAGGCATAGGGCCTTGAACAGGAGACTGAAGTGTAGTCTTTTTAGCTTTAGAAGGAGTCTTAGACTTAGAAAACATTTCGACTGTGAGAGTCATCTGTCTGAAAACGCCCTCAGAAACCGATGGCGTTTCCGAAGCACCGACGTCCTTAGAAGGTATATCGTTGAAAGGGCCTGAAGTAAAAGGCTGTGTCGGCCTAGTACATTCAGTCAAAATATCCGTAGTGGTCTCGGGTTCCAGGACTGCGGTAGTCAGGGGCTGCATCGGAGTCTCACTGATAACCAGAGAACCGGAAACCGGATCAACCGAGGCCTCAGAATCGGGTTTAGGCCTTGGCTGTCGGTCCTTGTCCCTGCGTTTTTTGTGCACACCAGTAGTCAGTAGCTCTGACGGCATGTTATAGTTAAATTTTCTACCAAAAAAGTGTCGTGCGAAATCAAATCGCCTTTTAATAGTACGCTTATTAAACCTAGCACAAAAACGACAAGAAGTGACGTCATGATCAGGGCCTAGGCAAGGTATGCAATAAGAATGAAAATCCTTATGAGGTATTTGCTTCCCACAAAATATACAATTGTTAACTTTTTCTGACATCGGTCTGAGGCAAGAAAAGTTTCCCCAATGAATGTCTCTCCAAACACCATCATATTGGGTGACTTCAACTACCCAAACATAGACTGGGAACATTACTCAAGCCCCAACACCCTAGCCCAAAGGTTCCTGGAGTTCATAAACTCAAATGCTATGGAACAAATAGTCACCATTCCCACAAGAGGAGAAAATATACTAGACCTGATCATCACAAACATGGGGACAAAATGCTCCACACCGGAAGTATATCCCTCATTGGTGAGATCAGACCATAAATTAATCTAATTGGAGATCCACATCCCGCCCCCACCCCCAGCAAAAAAGACCACAGTGAAGAACTTCTCAAAAGCAAACTTCACACTTCTTAAGACTGGAGTGGTATCCTTCAAGGCCCCCGAGCCAGTGGAAACCACAACCCACGCTGCTGAAACCCTTACAAATGCCTTCTACGAGCACCTCCAGGAATGTATGGATCAAGCAATCCCTAATAAAATCAAGACCCTTTCCACCAAAGGCAGGCGCCCGGTCTGGTGGACCCCAGCCATAAACAAACTCTACAACAAGAGGAGAAAGCTACTACATGACAGAGCAAAATCCCTAAAAGGGAAGGCATCTCTGATCAATACTAGCAAAAAAACTACGATCACTCATAAAATCATCCAAGGCCAACTTTGAGAGAAAAATCGCTAATGACACAAAAGACAATCATAAGGCCTTCTTTAGCTATGTTAGAAACCTGGGTGGAAACTCCCAGATATGCTCAGAATTAGTCCAAAATGATAAAAAAATCACTGAACCCACAGACATTGCCAACATACTGGCAGACAGGTTCAGTGCAAATTTCTCCCTCCCTCCCCAAAAGGAGAAATATCTATCCCACCAGAGTCTAGCCTTCCAAGCATCTCAGATGGCCAGGTGAGAGCTGCTCTCTCTAAAGCAAAATACATAGCATCAATGGTACCGGACGGTGTCCCCGGCTGTGTGCTACAAACTCAATGAGGAACTAAACCCACACATAAGGCTGCTGTTTAATCTTAGCCTTACTACAGGATACGCACTCCAAAGAATGGCGACGGCAACTGTGGTCCCACTCCACAAAGGCGGTGCTTCTACGGACCCTGGAAATTACCGCCCCATAAGCTTGACGAGCCTTGTCTGCAAAGCTATGGAGAGGATCATAATGGAACTCATAAATAAAGACATTGGGGACCTACAGACACTGGATCCTACCCAATTTGGCTTTGTCAAGGGCAGATCCTGCCTCTTGAACTTGGTTGACTTTTGAAACAGTCACTAAGGCCATTGATGAGGGTAAGGCAGTTCACACAACCTACCTTGACCTAGCAAAAGCGCTCGACACAATACCCCACTCGGGCATCATAGAAAAGCTCACCAGCTTAGATGTAAACCCATATGTCACAAGATGGGTTGCAAACTGGCTCAAGGACAGAACACACAGGGTTAGAGTTGCTGGTGCCATGTCAGACTCTAAGCCGGTCACGAGTGGTGTCCCACAGGGCTCAGTCCTGGGCCCCCTCTTGTTCGGCATTTATTTTTCTGAAGTGCAGGCAAACATAGGGGGATTGTGGCTGACAAAATGTGCAGATGACTGCAAACTGGGCACCATAATTGACACTCCATCAGACACAGACATCCTCCAGAGAGGTCTCATAGAAATGGATAACTGGTGCCAGAGCCATGGCCTTAAGCTAAATGCCAAAAAATGTATAGTCATACCCTTTGGGAAAAACAAGGTAACCCCTAATTACCACATAGGTGCTAATCCATTAAACACGGAAGAAGTTATCAGGGACCTGGGGACCCAAGTTGACAGTAACCTCTTTTGACACTCACATTGCCAAAGTGGTTAGGAAGACCTTCTACATTGCCCACCTGATCATGAAGGGATTCACATCCAGATCAGGAGAGGTCATTGTACCCCTGTACTCTTCACTTATCAGACCAATGATTGAGTACAACGCCCATTCGAATGTACCTTACCCGACACCTGCAGCAGTTGGAAAGACCCCAAAAGTTCCTCACCAAAAGGATAAAGGGGCTCAAACATATGTCATACGATGCCCGACTGAAGAAACTCCAGCTCTATTCAGTTGCATACCGTCTGCTCAGAGGTGATCTGTGCCTTACATACAAGGCCATGTCCAACCCGGAATTAATGGACATGCTCCACCGCAAAAATCCAAATCCACCAGAGCCACGAGAGCAAGAGACTTAAACCTCAACACGGATATAAATAGGACGTGCTGGAGGGACAGATTCATCACCCAGAGACTCCCTACACTATGGAACAGAATCCCAGTCCATGTGAGGCAGAGCCCCTCACTGACTCTGTTCAAGAGAAATCTTGACGAGTGGATGGGAGATCGTAGGTTTACCCCGGGAATCATCTCTGTGTCACTGCTGGACAGAGGCACAGCAAACTAATGGGTATAGTATTCTCATCCTAAGGGGTGGTGAAAGCCACACACACTCTGGTTAGGCTTATAAATGCCCTAGGGCAGATAGCCTAGTATGAACCTATGAACCTAATAGGGTACTTAGCTTTATAGAAGACTTCGGTCTGAAATTCGAATTCGATAATCTCAGGAGTCGGCCGACCGGCACTTGCGAACTGCTTCTGCTTCGGGCACTGAGCGGCAAGAAAGACTGAAGAAAATGGCGTCGGTTGCAGTATATGTACCCCTGGCGCACTGACGTCAGGGATGAGGCGACAACAACCGACGTCGGACCAAGACTTTGGAAATCCGGCCGACTGCGGGACCGCCTGATGACAGGATAACCCAAGTGTGATGACTGCAGCAGGGTAACACGATGAACATCAACATTCACTAAATCTAACCTAACTTCCTAAGCTCAACTTTAGAATGCTGTGTTTCTAACTCCCTACGCTAACCATTTAATTCCCTTGTCTTTACCTCCTCTTTTGTATCCTATTATCCTAGCTTTTCTACAATTATGTCTTAAACCCTAATGCATCCAATTTCCAGGAACTCTCCTCTTAACTAAACACCTTTTTGTCACTAAACACCTTTTTTTCTCCGGGTAGTCACTCATGACATCAGTCTAAGTATCATGCCATTCTATAAACTCAAATGCTTTGCTAAGATTGCTGTACATATGTAATACTATAAACCTACAATGATCTTAAACTTCAATGTAATCATGTATATACATAACCTCCTATTGAAATTTTAAGATTTTACATATTTTAATGTAACCTTGAATATTAACTGTCATCTTTTTGTACATGTGAAGCTTTTCTCCCCGGGCCTCCGATGAAAATGGACATGTATCCAGTCGTACTCTCCCAGTTAACAAATGTAAAATAAAAATAAAACAAAGGAGGGAAGGAAATGGAGGTGGAATCTTTAGAAAAGGAAAAACAAATTACATATAAATAAATGGAATGTGTAGGAACAATACATGCTGAATAATATTCAGGATGAGGAGTAAGGTTTAAAGGAAAGCAGAACTTGTACAACTTACAAAATATTTAAGTGAGTGGAAACTGATGAAAACACATGTGCACTGTACTAAAACAATAGTGGAAATATTATGGTTTGTTTTCTATTACTATATGTGTACCTATGTCTTAAAAATTTCATGTTTAATAAAATTTTTAAAAAAAATTACTGCTTATAATCTAGTTACAGTTACAGAGCAGCCTTCCTTTGACTATAAAACCTTTGCAAAGGAGTACTTTACTATAATTCATCATGATGAAGCAACAGAAGCCAACACTGGAACAGTACCATCATCAGACTGACATCAGTCTACTGACAGCACAGAGATGCGATCATGTGTAGTTATCTGCAAAGGTTCAAGAAAGTCAAGAAAAATATACTTTCCCTGACTCATACAGTGGAGATAAGGACTTTTACATGCCTTAAGTAGATTCTGCTTTATATTGAGACTTACTAAAAGTGACTGAGATTTTTTCCTTCACAGTCTTCTTTTGCATAACCTTAAAATTTAATGAAATAAAAATTTCCACTGGCCAACAGGTAGGGGATTCTTAATCCCTAAATAACAGATAATGGAAAATCATCATCTCCTTTCTGCTTTTCCCATTAGGGGTCGCCACAGTGGAACAATGGTCCACAGAACGATTGGCAGTGGAGTTTTATGGCATCGAGTTACCAGCCCAGCACCCAACCTTCCACAGAAGGCATACACATGCACACACTCACACCTAGGGCCAATTTTAGAATATCCAATCCACCTGCAGCACGTCTTTGGGATGTGGAAGGAAACTGGAGCACTGGGAGGAAACCCACACAACCACAGGAAAGACATGCAGACACAGCACAGAAGGCATACCAGCTGAGAATCAAACCGGAGAACCACTTGCTGTGAGGTGGCAAAGCTAACCGCTGTACCACAGCAGCTGCCTGAGACAATGGAAAATGATGAGACTCCCAAATTCAAAGGGGACAGCAACACCACTTAAACTTTCCAGGATACTGTACAGATTAACAAACACCAGCTCCAACAAAAAGGAATTACAGGATTTATATAGTATACATAATATAGATCCTATTACTATTTCTTCACAAACACCTTAGAAGATTGGTATAACTACACCGCCGGCATTGCTATGCAAGTATGGGAAAAACTAAGCTATGCACATCTAATACTTAGCTCTTATAATACTTAACTGAAATGGCTTTGTATACCACTTCCATTTATCTGGGAAAACCTACAATGTATTCCAAGCAACAATATTATCACAAAAAACACTAAGTACAAAGAATAAGCCTGGAGTTCACATAAACAATGAAAGTGCTTATGACGCTTCTTAAATGGCAGTTGCACAGACCCACATTGCTTACAATAATATTAAAATGCAGATATCATATCTAGACGTCTAAATGTACTTGTCACATGTTCAGCCAGCTATTATTGTAGATTTTAAAAAGAAAAGGAAAGCAAGGTCTTTGTTGATAGAACTGTATATACAAGTTATTACTCACCCTAAAAAAGTACTACTAAAATAAACAATCTATTCGAACAAAAGGGACTCTCTTCTTAGTAGTTTAATTGGCAAAAAGGCCAAATATAAGATTAAAAAGGAAAGAGCACATAGCAGCATAGGTGCTGGAGGGACTGGGTGGGGAGGGAGTCCCTGACATCAACTCCTCCAAAGTGGGGGAGGAAAGCAGCTTGGTTCACTGCATCCAACTATTGCAATTATGAAGTGTGCCATGTACTGCAAGTGCTCACGTACCTCCTTAGGGAACTACAGCAGTGCTTGTGAGCTGACTGGCTGGTTGATACAAGACTGTCCAGAGGATCTGCATACGTGCCCATTTCCTAACACTTGACTCTCATCTTCACTAAAGAGCAAATGGGCTGGAGGGCTTCTGCCCAGATAGAGGAATGAATAGGTCAACTGAATGTGCAGAAAAAAAGAGAGCAAATATAATCACAGATCTTAAAAAAGACTAAAGTTCATTTCCTCCCTTTCACCTTAAAGGTCCTTGGAAGAAAATGCCATAATCAACCTTCTGCAAGACAAGTTGGGTTTTATAAAATATAGCTATGGAACATAATCTGTTTAGAAACCGGAAACAATACTTAATTCACAGGTATCTCCATATCAGGTGCTGTGATGAAAGGAGATACTGCCAGCCCAGCTGGAATTTTGTAAATAATTGTCACTGGTGAATATCAAAATGACTTGTATAAGGTGCTTGTGTTACAAATGTATTAGAATTGTATGTCATGTGTATATCAAACTGCTTGTATAGACCTGTGGGTGCTGAAAAGGTACTTGTAAAATGCTTGTGTTTAAAATGGATCCACAGAGTGCCCTACTGGAAGAGAACAGAAGTGTTTGTGCACTATTGTAACTGTTTAAATGTATGTATTTTAACAGTGGAAACTGGAATACAGGAGGTTAATTTCAGAAAAATAACTGAAATTAAATTATTTTATGGCTAGGTCAGAAAAGATAGTATCTTTCAGTTTTCAATGAAACAAGAGAGACAATGTCTGTACTAGGAAACATTCTGTATTGTTGTTAGGGACTAGAAGTCAGATGACAAGAAGTGATGTCATTCTGCAAGCCATTCCAGCAGTGATATTTTAGATATTAATTTGAGAAGTTTCTTAGTGAGACAGAGCATTCTGCATTATGTTTTTGACCTGAAAACAAGATCCGCTCACTAATAGAGCAAGTCAGATGTAAGTTCTTAGATTACAGTATAATTCTCTTAGATTAAGTCCTACCTATCCAAGTATGATGTATTATATTTTAACAGCTATGTATTAATAACTCTGAAAAAGTGTGTATCTTATGGAATAATATGGTCTATGCATCTGATGTTGTAACATGTTTTATGCCATTAATTTTGCATTGTCTTGTTGTGCTTTATTTGGAGCTTTTCTCCCCGGGCCTCTGCTGAAAATGGACATGTATCCAGTTGGACTATCCCGGTCAACAAATGTAAAATAAATAAATAAATATAGTGAAGATTAGATTAAATATTTTTCTTTATTTGAAACTGTCCTGCAATGTTGTTTTAAATATCTCCTGTGGTTTTAAGCTCTGATATCACTGTGAATATATATTTAGTTAGCATTGTCTTGTTCTTTTATTATTTATTATTAAATATTTTTAAACCTTTCATTGTGGCTATTTATTTGGTGACACTATGGGCCACTCCTAATAGCCTTCTTCTTGGTCAAACTATAATTTGTGTTAATATTAATATTACACAGTAAGATTGGACACCCTTTGTTAAGGACCTTAAGATAGCCGGCAGAAGGGTTCTGGTGGCAGTGAAAACTACCTTGTAGTCTGGGCAAAAGGCACAGCTAATAAACCTGTGCCAGCCTTTCCCAGGTGTGTGTGTGTGTGTGTGTGTGTGTGTGTGTGTGTGTGTGTGTGTGTGTGTGCAAATCAAAAATCTCCAAGTGTGTGTCAGCTACTTGGGCAGGGACACAAAGCACTGGCTGGACAGAGTGTTGGAGGACCTGGCTTGGAACCCTGGCTAAGGACTCAACTCTGTAGCTGTGTCAGTGGAGAGTCTTATTGGGGATCTGGAGAAAGAGGGAGAAACCAGCCCCAGACTGACTGTGGTCTGTGTGCTATTAAGGGAAATTGCACTTGATGCGGAGGGCTGCATCTGGAAATACTGTGTGTGTACTTGTAATCCTCCCAGTGTACGTCTCCCACTGGTACAAGTGGTGAGGATTGAGGCTCCTTGATTACTGATCCAGCAGAGGGTCGTCACATTTAAGAAAGCTTTATAGTAAATGAAGCCACTAACTAAAATATGCAACAAAATGGGTGCATTCCTTTAACAGTTTAAACTTTGCAAGCCAGACTATTTCTAATTCCAAAAAACAATTACCTCAAGACCAATTCAAGCTTTATTACATCTGAAAAGTTCATAATCTATTTATATTTGTTAACTGTTTTCGATTAATTTTCCATCCTGTAGCTGCTTTACCTTCCCTACCCTCTGTTCATTGGGCATGCACAGTAATTTTCATGGGTTTCTTTCATGCGTGACCCCCCCCCCTCCACACACACACACACCTGGGATTAACTGCATAAAAAATATATCTACTTCATCCAATGAAGCTTGCTATCTTAACTAAATAAAACCTCTGGGAAGCAAGAATCCAACACCCTACAGCTTTTCTGCTGTAATAGTTTGCACAGGTTTCTTTCCTGTGAGACCCCCCCCCACCTGGGATTAACTGCATAAAGCAATATCTACTTTATCCAGTGAAGCTGGCTATCTTAACTAAATAAAACATCTGGGAAACAAGAACCAGACACCCTACAGCTTTTCTGTTGTAATAGGGGAATTACAATTTAGTTTTAAGGCTTAAAATGTGTATGTACAACAGTGAAAGGTTCCAGCCAATTGCCACTAGATTGGGCTGTAATACCTTTAATCACACACAAACAAACACACACACCGAGCTCCAAGCATTTACTGTTTAAAGTTTTGCTTTTACTTTCAGCTTAGTCTCTATACTAATCACAACTCTCTCTATAACTGCCACACCACCCTGTTTGTGTGCTTGCAGTAATAATTATTTAAAGTATTCCAGAGCTACTTAGATTAATCTTTTGTTAAATACTGATATTTTAAGATTATTACTTACCTTAAACTGATAGTTTTTCAGCTCCTCTCGCTGTAGGGGCCGCGCCTGCTCCGTTCACTACACTCACTCCGCTCCCCACCTTCCCCCCACAGCATCAACCTTATAACTAACCTGACCCTTCCCATATTTCTCTTCCACCTATCCCACAACCTACCTAATTACTCCCACAGTCATACCATACCTTATATATATATATATATATATATATATATATATATATCTATATATATATCTATATATATATATATACATATACATATTTCTGTATATATATATATATATATATATATATTACTGTAATCAAAGCAACTAAATTCTTGCTTTTATGTACATATTCTGTATATATTACTGTAATCACTATGTGTAATACTGATTCTACTTCTGTACCAACTAATGATTTTTTCTGTATCTATGTTCTTTGTTGGAGCTTTTCTCCGGGGCCTCCACTGAAAATGGACTCTTGTAGGCCCAATGGACTTTCCCGGTAAACAAATGCAATAAAATAAATAAAATAAGCTCGGGTACAGCACTGATCCAAATGGAACTTTTTCCCAGAGATGGCCTGGGAGTGCATACTTAACCATATATTAGCATAATATATTAGCATAAAACAATACAGGTGAAATATTAAAAAAAAATACATAAAAAATCTATAGAATATGTACAGTATACACAATACAACAAAACTGGATACATATAAATGAAATAAATATCAAGTGTGGAAGGCATATGAATACAATACTCAACATATAATGACTATGGAAAATACACTATCAAAAGCACTTTTATTGTTATACATGTACCAGTACTTTTGTTAGACTACGTTATGAACAGAAAAAATAAAGTAAAATAAATCTTTGGGGAATATTATCCTTGAAGCATTTACATTTTGCACTTAAAATGTTTTTTTTGTTTTGTTGTTTTTTTTTTTAATTCTTTCCAAAAAGGCCATACTTCACTAGTCTTTGGTGGTTTAGTGTGATTCCCAAAGTTTAGGGGCTAGGACAAAAAAAACTATGATCAATGTAGGCACATTTTTAAAAGGGGTATGAAAGGATAAAATGTTTAGGAGGAGAAACTTAAGGTTGTGCTTGGAGTCCTAAAATGAAACTGCTTGCAAAAAAGGGGAAACGGATACAATTTAAACAATTTACAAAAAAGGGAACAAAGAGTCTTGTCTGCTCTGTGCAAGACAGAAGGCCACTCTGCTTTTGTTAAACACAGACAATGGTGCATGCACAATGAGGAGCAAGAGAAACAAACCAACATATTTTTAGAAGTTGTGTGTAGGAGAAGCTGTGAAAAGTAGTACTCTCTATATAGTAGCTGCTCTACCCCAGAGTCAATAAATTACTAATTTACCAAGCCCAGAACAGTAGAGTCTTCATTTTTGCTTGTGTCATTTCTACGGAACATTAAATGGTTAACACTAGACACCCCAAAGGGTCAGTGGTCTTGACAGTATTAGAAGCACTAAACTGAATTCCCCAATGTTTACAGTAAGAACAAGCTTCTGGCTTGGCTCCAAACAACATGGCTTAAGATTTTCTGTGGTTAAAAATGAGATGAATATGATTATGCCACAAGTTAAGGTGGGGTCTGATATTTAAAAAATGCCATCAACATACAAAATTATTGGAAAGTTACGAAAGCCTATGGGAATTTACTAAAATTCTGGGAAAAGTAAAGTATTGTTACTTGGGGTACCCTTTGTAATACTGACACAGTGTCAAATGTTGGGTCATAACTTTACCTGGAAGCTTCCGCTTAAGAGAATTTTTAAACAAATCTGATACCTTGTCACTAATGCCTATGGTTGTGATGGTGCTGAAAAGCAGGCTGTGATTAGATCAAATGCTTTTGTAAGGATCACAAATGTAGTAGTCATATTTCTATTGCCTTTACTAATTAAGAGGTCCTGTTATCACAAGTTCAAACAGCAGTCACAGTTTCAGTCCAGCACCTGGGTGCTTCTGTCTGAAAATGAAATAGCATTGCTAAATATAATTGTCTGTTTGAGAGTAGGCTGGCTTCTGTAGAATTTTCTGTATGGTTGCAAATCTGAGATCTAACACAATTTGTGGACAAAACTGGTTTTAAAAAATAAACTGTTAATATGGTGAAGGGGGTCTCCAAGATGACCAAGACTGGCATTGAGACAGAGAGAGAGAATGAGATCATTGATGAAGACAAGGATAAGTTAAGGGAACTGGAGAAAAAATTGGATGCTTAATTAACACTTCAGGTGCAAAGCAACAGGTGGCAATAAGACTATTCTTTTTCTAAAATATCCCAAAATTAGAAGAAAAACTGTCCCAGAAGCTATAGAAACAAGATGGACAAACATATAACCAAACTCAGACACTTGAGGACAGGGAAAATTCTTCAGGACCCAGAGAACATTAGGCAGACCTTTAAAGATTTTTACACGCATTTATATAAGGAACAGAAAGAGGAAGATAACTGGGAAGATAAGCTATATATTTTAAGAATACGCAGATACCAAAGATAATTGAGGAGGAAGAGGAGAAATTGACAGCACCAACAGCGACAGAGGTGGCGGAACAGCAAATAAAAGCACTAGCAGTGGGGAATTCACCAAGAGAAGATGAACTACCAAAACAGGCTTGGAAAGAAAGCAGGTCTGGGTTGGGCTGTTCAATAATGTCTTGCGAGAAAAGTTCCCACCCCCATGGAAAAAGTCAGTAATCTCGATGATATTAAAGGAGGGTAGATACTCAGCATAACCAAGTTCATATAGGCCAATTACAATGCTGAACCACAGTTATAAAGCATTTGTAGCAATTATTGCAAATATTGTGGACAAGATGTTAACACAGTTTATTAGTATGGACCAATGGGGTTTGTGAAGTATGGACAATCGTTTGATAACATCTTAGAAACATCCATGATACACTTACAAGCAGAAAGTAAGGGAAAAAAAAAACATTAGTGTAAATAGGACTGGATGCAGAGAAGGCTTTTGATAGGGTACATTGGAGGGTTTTGTGGAGGGTGATGGGAGTGAATGTGGTTCCCAGTAAATGTAATTGAATAAGAGTTATACAGAGAATCAACACAATAAAAGTAAATGTTACATTACTGAAGGAATGCCAGAAAGCAGTACCAGGCAGGGGTGACTGCTCTTCTCCACTACTCTCTGCACTATACCTAGAACCTTTGGCACCAAAGCTATGACACAGCCAAACAACAGGTTAGGACTGACATGGGAAAGAAGAGGAATTAGCCATGTTTGCGGTCATCATAATATAGCTAACTACCCATAAAGAGACACAGCAAATGTATATGGGATACTCAGAGAACATACAAAATTGCCAGAATATAAAATCAATGAAGACAAGACCAAGGTGATATATGTGAATTATATGCCGAATCATGCATTTGTACATAATTAGCCTAGGTTATGGGGACATTACAGGATGAAATATTTAAGGACATAGCAAGGAAGTCCAATGAGTCACCCAAGGAAGCTTGGGATGAAATTAAAAGGAAGATCTTCAACTTATTGAGGCACTGGAGTTGGTGGCAGGGGACCGGAAACAAAGGGTACAAGCAGTTAAAATGGTAATAGTTCTATTGGTATTGTATATAGGGCAATCCTTCCTATATGATCTGGGGGGAGATTTCTGGAATGATATGCAGAAAAACAGAAATGAGGTACATTTGGGAAGATCAACATCCTACAGTAGAATGGCAAAAAGTGATACTCACAAAAGAGAAGGGGAACTGGGAGTATTGCATCTCTGAGCATATATTAGAGTGAACCAGCTGAGATTAGCATACTACTAACAGAATGAAAGCAACAGCTCTAAACAGAATTAAGCCATGATGAGGCAGGGGAAAATTAGTCAGACCACGCAAAGACAATTTACGGTCATAGGAGCTAGTATCAAGAAGTAGAAAATACGGTTAGGAATGGTATGCAAGACAGTGTGTACAATAATTAGAGTGAAACAATATGTTTATGTGAAATATTGACCCATAAGGCTGCAGAAATGGAAGCTGGCATGCAAAACTAATATAATAGAAATACGGTGGTTTAGAGAAACATAGACTATGTACTGGGAACAAGTGAGACTGGGTAGAAGTAGGGAACAAGTGAGACTGGGTAGAAGTAGGATGCAATGGAAGGAGTCTTAGGATAAGTATAAACCAGGACAGAGACTTTCTGCGTTATAGAGGGCTATTTAGGATCATGGAAGAGTATGACAGGGAGATGTAGAGATAGGAGATCCACAGACCAGCATTAATACACATTATGATAGAGGCCAGCACAGTACAGACAAACAAGAGATTGGTAAATAGACTGTACAAGAGCTTGGGAAGTATGGGGGAAAAGAGCTAAGCATAAACAAATACAAATAAGGCAAATGGTCACAGTAGAGGTCACAACAAAGGAAAAATGGGGGAAATATGCAGAATTCTCTATCAGGTAATAAAATCAAGGAAGCTTAACATGGAATTGCCTTCATAAGTACTTGCATATTCTGAACACGTTATTTAGAATGTTACCAGGAATGTTGTCGACAACTGCAGAATCAGGAAGAGGACTAGCAACATATCTTTTGGAGACGTAAGGGCCTAGAAAAGTTTAAGAGACTTGCAAGCTTTGGTTCGGTTGAGAGAGGAGCAACAGCAGCAGATGACAGAAAGAGAAAAGGTACCGACTATGGCAGATGACAAATGTTAAGACTATGATCTTCCTGGTCCAAATTGTAGCAAAGAAAGCGATAACCAGAAAATGGAAGACACAAGAACCTAATATAGGAGAGTTAACACAAACTCTGAATGCAACAGGAGGGCAAGAAATTAACTTCAATCTGGGGCATTAGAAACAAAACACAAGTAGAATTCTAGTACTGGCAGTAACAAAATCCAAAAACCAAAAACAACCATCAAGCCAAACCAACCACAGGTCATCAAAACACACATTTATTTGATCAAGTAAAATCACAGTTCAGTGCTTTTGTCTGTTTACACAGACATCACCAAAACCACGAATGAAACTCTCTCATTTTTAAAGTTTTTTCACTTCCTTCTAAAATGATTGAAACAACACACTCTCAGAAACATCCAATCAAAATGCAATTTCATGACATCATTGATGTACTGGTGAAGTGCCAGTCTTCAAGACTTATTTTAAACTTAAAGCTAAGAAAAAGTTGGAAAGAACTAGAAGAAAATTAGCAAAAATTTTTAGTTCTGCATTGAGAAAATAAACTGAACTAAAATAATATAAAATCCAATAACCCCATATAAAACCAAGGGCAGCAATCACAATATACTGGCTCATTTTCTCAGTTCACCAATGACTAAAATGCTGTCATTGAGACCGGATGGAATTGGCCACATCTAGTCTAAGTTGCCAAAACATTTCCCGGTGTAAAAGCTTGTTTTATCAATCCCCAAGAGAAGGTGCAATCTGAATCTGTTCAAGTACTAAAAAAAACAAATTTATTGAACCCTGGGCATATAGTGGAATGCTGCCTTGCCAGTGCACTCTTTTTGTCTTGTCGCTGTATAATGCAAATGTGTTGGCATATTTATTTATTCATTCACTGTATTTTTGGTCTTGCCTGTGTAAAAAAGCGGAACATGAAGTATATGTGGCCAGTTAGACCACTCTTTGTGTTGCACCAGTTGTATGTACTGCCAGTCATTATACCAACAGGTGTCTACATATGGGCATTGGCGACAATGTCCACATTTCCTTGTGTTAGACAGTCCCCTACTGTCTGCCCCTGTTTTTTCTAGGGGGCATTTCATATTAGGTTTACTTTTGTAAGTGAAAGTGGGGGTTCCACAAAATGAATTTTGATTTCCTCATCACAGTGCAACACAAACCAATTCTTCGGCAAAATAAGTTCAATATCTTTGGCATTCAGGGTATAATGTAACATCATGTTCATGTGGATATGAAAACCTAGACCATCTTGGTCCTTGCCTGCTTTCCCAAGTTGTAACCCATTCTTGATGATTGCTGCGTATTTGTTACTTCTTCCAGCCCAAAAGCCATCGAATGTCATATCCAGCAATGACGAGGGTATCCTCTATCCTGGAACATTGATTTCAGCCTTCTGAACTGTTCAAGACACGTCGTCATCCGAAGTTGTAATGAACTGGCTTTTCACCATTCCCTTCTTTTGGTGGAATGTGTGGCAACTTGGGAAAAAAAAGAAATGTGTTGCAGTATGAGGGTTTTCTGTATATTTGTGTCTCAAATGCTGCATCTGGATGCTTTGTAATCATAACATCAAGGTAATTAATCCTTTCATGGTTAAAGCAGTAATTAAATTTAAGAAAAGAGGTACTAGTTTGTAGTTCATGGATGGATTCTCCAACTGTACAGTGGTACTTATCCAAATGATTCACAAGTCATCCAGAAACCTAAAATAACCCAGACACATCTCAAAAATATGAAATTTGAACATGAGTTCAAGCTCCCATCTCAAAAGCAACACATTAGCGAACATGGGGGCACAAGCAGCCCCAATGGCTACTCCAGTTAACTGTTTGTAATACTCCCCTTCAAATGTCAAAACTTATTTAATACCATTTCCATTAATTCCACATTTCCTCTCAATTTCTGCAAACCACTCTGGTCCCACCTCGTGGGGTACAAGGGTAAATAAACTTTTCATGTCATAGTCACAAAAATACACACTGTTCCCAATTTGATATTCTTCAATTTGTTCAACAAGTCCCAGGAATCACAAACAATACGTGTGTATGGATCAAACAATGTTTAAGCTTTTGATCAACAAATTTCAACAAGGGTTCTCTAACTGATCCCTGGCTGCCACCGTTGGGTGAAATGGAGGATGATTGATGTTAGAGTGGATTTTGGAAATGCCAAAAATCTTTGGAATGCTAGGATAAATACACTCTTTAAAAAACGTACAGGCCCTGTGAAATTATGTCAAACAACAAAAACTCATCTAGGGCCACCTTAACTGCCCTACAGGCAATATTAATCTCGTTTATCGAAACAGCTCTATACACCTCGTCATCCTTTAAGAGATTAGTCATGTGTCTGGAATAGTCTACCCAGTCCATAATGACCAGGCCCAGTCCTTTGACAAGTTTCATACATCTGATGTTATTCTTACTCTGTGAAAAGTTTTTGAGATTTTTTTTCTATTTTGTTTGGATAAATTATACAATTTTTTGTGTGCCTTGTTACCTAATAATTAACAAATTTCTTTTTCACACATTTTCTCAAAAACATTCAAAACTGGATGTAATGGGGTATTAGCAAAATATTTCCTTCAAAATTCACCTGAAAAGTTGTTGCCAGAGTCTCTTGCTTCCCCGAAAAATACTTGAAAATTAAGCTTATGGGCAAACATCTTAAGATCGAGGAAGGTATCCTTGACATTAGCTCTTGCTAAAGGAATAAAATGGTTTTCAAAAATAAATTATGGTACTCGGGACCAATGGGCAAATCTGTAAAATTCTAGATATTAAAATCGAAAAAAGAGGTAATGCTTACAGTACCATTGGAAGATGCTGAAATAGAATCCTGTACAGGCGAATCAGGTATCATCATCTCAAATTCCAATTCATTTGTCTGTTCCTGTTGTTCTACTTTCCTCTGTTCTGGGGATTGTTCCCCAGATTCCTTGTGCTGGCTGCTTGTTTGCTGGCCAACCTCTCTGACCTCCTCAGACAAGTTATCTCTAAAGAGACTGCTTCCTTGTATTCACTGGTAACATGGATCACAGTACCCATTGCTGTAAGAATATTCTTTCGTGGATTCCCAGGGGGGATGGGGTACACAGTTCTATTCCGATAGTCGTCTTTTACCAGTTTCCTATCTTTTCTGTTTTTAACTTGCATTAATTTGTCAAACTGAAAAATGTTATTAAAATCAGACTTGTATTTGTAAAAGTCTAAGTCCGCTGTAGTTGATTCAACCAGTTTAATGATCTCTTGTTTATGTCCAAGTATCAGTCTTTCATTTTCTTAAGTTTAGTCCAAGTCCAGTACGATCAAAAAATTCTAGAAGTTCCAGCTGGAATGCTGAATTAATCTCTGCACCTTGTGGAAACTTCTAGATACAAAGGAAATGTGGACATTGTCACCAATGCCCACAAATAGACACCTGATATCAAGGCCCTTTGTTGAACAAAATTGATGGTATAATGATTGGCGGTGCATGCAACTGTGCAACACAATGAGTGGTCTATCTGGAAACGTGCTTCATGTTCTGATTTTTACATAGGCCAGACAAAAAATGCCTTGAATAAGCGAATATACCAACACACTTGCAGAATACAGCGACAAGACAAACACACTGCACTGGCAAGGCACGCCACTCTATGCCCAGGTTTCAAAAATTTGTTTTTTTTTAGTACTTGAACAGATTCAGGTGGCATGCCTTATATACTGGGGATTGGCAAAACAAACTTTTACACTGACAAATGTTTTGGCAACTTAGACTGGATGCAGCCAATTCACCCAGTCACAATGATAGCATTTCAATCATTAGTGAACTGAGAAAACGAGCTAGTATATTGTTATTGCTGCTCTTGGTTTTATGTGGGGTTATTGTATTTTATTTTAGTTCAATTTTCTTAATGCAAAACTAATAATATTTTGCTAATTTTCTGCTAGTTTCTTCCAGCTTTTTCTTAGCTTTAAGTTCAAAATAAGTCTTGAAGGCGAGCACTTCACCAGTAAATCAATGATGTCATGAAATTACTTTTTGATTGGTTGTTTCTGGGGGTGTGTTGTTTCAATCATTTTAGAAGGAAGTGAGAAAACTTTAAAAGCAGAGAGACCATTTAATTCATGGTGCTGATGATGTCTGTAAAGAGATGAAAAGCACTCCACCGTGATTTTACTTGATCAAATATTTTGAGCACTTATGGTTGGTTTAGCTTGCTGGTTGTTTTTGGCTTTTCAATCGGGGGCACATTAAGTTTCATAAGAAAATATGGGCCACCTGGTAGTCATTGTTATGATGAAAGCATTAAGTTGAAGGGAAGGACAGCGAATAAGTAAGGGGAGCTCAACACTGGAAGTAGGGGAAAGGAGTGAGGACAAGGAAAGAGACACACATCCAAAAACAATGTCTGCAGGATGGATTGGCAGATAGTTAGGTACTAACTAGGTGCAGTGGGTTACCAAACAAGAAAATCCATGTAAGCCCAGGTAGTGAGGTAGCACTTGCGTTAAAATAAGACAGCTAGAAATAAGCAAAATTGCCAGAGATATTAGGTCCTAGGATGGGATCGTCAAGTCAACAAAAAGTATACCATGCATGTTGTTCATACAGTATGTTGGAAATGGCAGTAATGGGGGGATAAAGAGGCCTGCATCACATAATAGATCATACATGTAAGGGCTAATTTACCTGTTTAAAGAAAAAGGGCTGGCCTCTATGATATGTGCACAATGCATCTGGATTGCAATAAATGTTGAAAGTGGATGTGAATAAATAAAGCAGCTTAATAAAAAAAAAAAAGTGAAATATCTCCAATACCTCTACAGGGTCCCTGGTTATTTTTCTAGTCACAAACTCTGTAATTTTAGCAGCTCCCCTTTCTATTTTCTTAGTCACTGTGTTAACAGTTTTTGAGCACTGGGGTTATCAAAAAAACACTTGCTTAACAGCAACCTTTCCCATTAGCACTCAACAACTGCTCCTTTTCTTGTTCTGTAAGATTTCCTTTCATCTGCAATACTTTAACCTTGGATAATTCCTCCTACTTCATTCCCATATCTCTAGCTATCTCATTTCCACCATATTTTTATATTCTAATTTCATTTTATCTCACTCCTCAGCTATCCTTTCTGAAGACTTTTTTTTTTCTCGCCTAATAACTTTCTAATCATTTCCATTACCAATTCTTAATTCCTCTCTTGTTAATAGATAAACAATGCCTCATTTTTATTTGACTATCCTGCATACTTGGTCTTCGGCTTTATAGGCACACAGTCTCAAACAGTTACAAGATGCGTTTAAAAGCTTTCGCTCCAGTAAAATATAATTTCTGTCTAGTCTAATCCAGTTGTTGTACCCCTGGGGAATAATATGTAAATTCTGTCTTGGTTCCTGCTAGTAATTTCACATCTTCAATTCCAATATTTCTGCAGAAAATTGCAGGGAGATTGACATAATGGTTAAGGTGTTTACCCAACAGACACAAGATGCAGGGTTTGATTCTCACATGGGGTAATCACCTAAGCTTAAAAGAACTCACAAGTGCAGTTAGCCCAGAACTAAAATGACCCTCTCGTTTTGTTTTTTTTTTGTTTTAAGTCTCCCTACTACATCTTCACTACTGTATATCAGATTCCAGTCCTCACAAATGAATAATATTCTTGCTGGAAACTAATTGCCCGTCACACAATTCTGTAAAGCTCCTTAATACATCTGAGTGATGCCTCCAGGTACATCTGCCGTTAACTCCTACTGATACCTCTAGGCGTCAAATATTGCTTGTTTATTTGCATCAATAATTCCAAGACCATGCTATGTGCAAGGTTTTCAAAGATTTCATCTGAAAGCTTACACAATGGCAAACTCAAATGCATTAATATTTGACCTCTGTCTACTGCAGGTAAATAGATATCAGCTATTGTTGTTATGATATTAATTTATACAGATATAATTTTCACATTTTTCTAAATATCTCAACAACCACGTAAAGCAGACAGAACTCCTTAGCTGGGTCTATATTAGATCAACGAACGTTTAGGTAAGTGAACGGTGATTAGTCGACCCCATGTAAGCGAAAGCTTACAAAACCAAACTGTCAGAACAGCGATTTTTTTCCAAGGGAAAAAAAAATCGCTGTTTCAACAACAAAAAAAAGTAAGCACATTAAAACATGAGATTAAGTGGGGGACTTCACCCCCCCCTACTTAAATATACCGACTCCGAGACCGCACTACAGTGCCAAAAATGGCAAACTACAGAAGTGGCCAAGCAAATTCTTTCCCATGTAAAGAATTCGCTTACATGCCACTTCGATATTTTGCAGTTTCGATTTTGCCAGTTCGACCAAGACGCATTCGAAAACATGCGTCTTCGGTCTGCTGATAGGAACCCTCCTTCGCCTCATATAAATGCTCTCATACAGACAAAATTCTGCTGACAGTATCTCTTGTAACTTGAGCAATTGCTGAGATATAAGTTAAACAAATTATCACAAAATATCACAAATGTAATAGTTACTGTGTTTACTGTGAATTATAAACTTAAGTTCAGGACCTAGAACCTAAAGAATACTACCACTGTAAAAATAGTCTGTGCTGAAGAGTTTGCTATTTATACTTCTTTCATAACCACTATGGTTCCAGAGATATGAACATTTGTTTGAAATGTGAAGACATAATTTGATTCTGTCAAAAGGCTTGGGCTCTGTCCATTGGAAGTTACAGTGCAAACCTCCTGAGCTGCATTGGAGTGAATGAATTAACAGAAGTTTTACTCGAGTAAAGATGCATGCTAATATAATCCTACTTCCTTGCCAATAACCCCTTATTACCAAAAATCTATCATTCATATCGTTCTTTTCCTCTACCATTGTTGGCGCCCCCTAGCTATCAAAATTACCTTTTTGCTCTGTCCCTGAAACACTTCTGAATAACCATTCTGAAATCCTTTCTTTGCAAACTCATATGCTCGCTTCTATTTTAAGTGTGTATGCACTAACACTGCTATTTGTACCACACATTTATTAATATAATTTTGTATTCTGTACTTCTTGTCTAAACTGATGTCATTTACATTCCATGAAGTAACTGATAAGGCAGGTCATTTTGATAAGGTGCTGTTACTTTCACATATTCTACAAGACAGACTTTTTTTAAATACATCTTTCCAGCTTACAGTATTGAACATATTAATGTTTGTCAAGCTGACCTTATAGGCACTTGCAGCTTTGCATCTCGGTTTAAAACCCATGCATGTAACATTTTCCCCACACTTTTCGTTTCAATGCTAGAAGTCTAAACCTCAAAATGCATTCACTCGAGGCACACCTTAAAGAACCAGAGACCTGGTTCAAGGCTCCAGAGAACACCCCTGCATTACCAGGCTATAATTCATACCACACCTTTCGGCCACCTAACCTGGACCGAAACACTAAAGGCGTAGGCGTGTCCATATTCATTAAGGATATCCACACCTCTAGGCTAGTTGCTCAGCATAATGCATCCAAGATTATCCAAGTGCAACTAACTCTGGGAAAGACAGCAATCCAAATTGCAACTTACTACAGATGCCTCACCATGCCCCAGGATTCCCACTCCTCATTTCTTGATACACTGGAAAATATTAGGGTACAACCCAACACCCTAATAATGAGCGATTTCAACAACCCCATTAACTGGGAAAACTACTCATGTACCAACTCTCTTGTTCAACGTTTTCTGGAATTCATAAAATCCAATGCCCCATCAACTTATCCACACCCCAACCCAGTGGCAGCAATATCCTATACCTGGTAATTACCAACATGGGTGACTGGTGTTCCACACCAGAGGTCAATTTCTCATTGGTCAGATCCAACCACAAGCTAATCATCCTAGACATCCACATCCTGCCCCCACCCTCACCCCCCCCCCCCACATTAGGGAAGCCACCGTAAAAAATTTCTCCAAAGCCAACTTCATGCTTCTTAAGACAGAAATGGCAAACTTCACGACACCCATGCAGATGGACAACAGAGGTATGACTGCTGAATCCTACACAAATGCACTTTATAAGCACTTACACAAGTGCATGGATCGTGCTATCTCTAACAGAACCAAGATGCTATCCTCCAAAAAAAGGAAGCCAATCTGATGGTCCCCTGCCATAAACAAACTCTGCAACAGAAGAAAGAAGAGTAAAATCCCATGATTGGAGGAACTCCTTGGTCAGCCTCAGTAAGAAGCTGAGATCCCTCAAAATCCTCCAAAGCTAGTTAGGAAAACAAAATTGCCACTGATTCTAAAGACAATCACAAAGCATTCTATAGCTATGTCAAGAATCTGAATGGCAACACTCAGATCTGCTCTGAGCTACAGCACAACACTAAATATACAGAACCAACTGATATTGCCAACATTCTGTCAGATAGGTTCAGTGCTAACTTTACCCCCTCTCACCCCCTAAAGGGCCCATCTCTATACTGGAAGAATGCAAAGTTCTTGTAATCACCACTGCACAGGTAAAAAACACAATCTCCAAAGCGAAGAACACAGCATCCATGGGACCTGACAACATCCCAGGGTGCATTCTAAATGAACTACAGAATGAACTGGTGCCCCACCCAAGTACCATGTTCAATCATAGCCTCACTGCAGGCTTTGTGCCCACTGAATGGCGCACAGCAATGGTTATCCCACTCCACAAAGGGGGAGCCACCACGGACCCCGGGAACTACCGTCCCATTAGCCTAACGAGCCTGGTCTGCAAGGCCATAGAACGTATCATCGTGGAACTTATAAACAAAAACACTGGTAATCTCCAAACTCTGGACCTTCGGGTTTGTAAAAAGCAGATCATGTCCCCTAAACCTGATAGACTTCTTTGAAGCAGTCAACAAAGCCATAGAAGAGGGTAAGGTGGTTCACACAGCCTATCTAGATCTCGCCAAGGCTTCTGACACCATCCCCCACTCTGGAACTACACATAAACTCACTAAACTAGGTATAAAGCCCTATGTCACAAGATGGGTTGCCAACTGGCTCACTGACAGAACCCACACTGTGAAAGTAGCAGACTCCAAAATTCTACTTCAGACCAGTGACAAGTGGAGTACCACAGGATTCAGTCCTGGGTCCTCTCCTGTTTGGTATCTACTTTTCTGAAGTACAGGCTAACACAGAAGGTCTTTGGCTAACAAAGCTCGTAGATGAATGCAAACTAGGAGCCATAACTGAAACTCCTAATGATGTGGACATTATACAAGAGCCTCACTGAGACGGATGCCTGGTGTCAAAGCCACGGCCTCAAGCTCAATGCCAAAAAGTGCATTGTCATCCCCTTTGGTAAAAACTCTGTACCCATGAGCTACCACATAGGCGGTAGTCTAACACTGAAAGTGTGATAAGAGACCTTGGGACACAGGTGGACAGTAGTCTCTCCTTTGATAATCACATCGCTGCAGTAGTCAGGAAATCCTTCTATGTGGCACACCTCATCACAAAAGGTTTCTCAAACAGGAAAAAAAGAGGTCATTGTTCCCCTCTACTCATCACTCATTAGACCCATTATAGAGTACAACACCATTTTTGGCATGTACCTCTCAAGAATCTACAACTGGAAAGGCCACAGAAATACCTCATAAAGAGAATTACCGGCCTCAAACAGATGCGCTACGCAGACTGTCTAAAAAAACTCCAGCTTTACTCCGTCACATATCGTCTACTCGGAGGCAATCTCAATGTCAAACCCAAAGCTGTTGGACATGCCCCACTTAAAGAAATCTCAATCCCTCTGAGCTACACGTTCTAGGGACCTAAACCTTGCCACCACAATAAAGAGAACATGCTGGAGGAAGATATTCCTGTCCCAGAGACTTACCCATACTCTGAAACAAACCACCTATCTATATCAAACAAAGCACTCCAAGAAAAATCTTGATGATTGGATGGGAAATAGGAAATTCACCCCGGCGATCACCTCTGTGGCTCTGTTCGACAAGGGCACAGGAAAATAATTTTTTTGGGTGGCGAAAGCCAGGGTAACTTTTTGGCTACTTTGCAGTACCATGGTCTTGTATAGACCCTAGGGCCAACAGCCTAGTACCTACCTATGAACCTATAAAAACACTGAATAACTGTCCTGCATAAAAGAGGACCTTTCCCAGACCCAGGCAATTACAGATCCATAAGTCTCACCAGCCTCATATGCAAAGTCATGAAAAGGCTATCATGGAATTAATCAATCAGGGCATACGGGATATCCAAACACTAGACCTGTCTCAGTTTGGATTAATTTACAGGTAGGTCATGATTACTCAACCTGGTGGATTTTTGTAAAGGTTACCAAAGCAATGGATAAAGACAAAATGGTACACACTACATAACTTGACCTCGCCTAAGGTTTTGACAATTCCCCACTCAGGCATAGAAGAAAGGCTAAAACTGTGAAAAACAACACGTCACCTGCTGGATTTCCAAATGACTCACAGATAGGACACAGATAAGTCACAGGCATATACCAAAGCCTGTTCTAGCCTATGGGCATTGAAAATTTGGGGCATGAATGGCTACGCTGAAAAAGGCTCTAGGGCCATTACACTACTAAACTCCTATAAGCCTATAAGTAGGGGAAGTTTCCTCCACAAAGAGACTAATCATCAGTGGAGTGCCTCACAACTCTGTGCTGGGACTTCTGTTTGGCATCTTCTACTTTTTCTGAAGTAAAAGCCAATACCAAAGGGCTATGGCTGACTAAGTTTGCAGATGACTGCAAACTATGTGCAGTCAATGAATCCCCAAGTGACTTAGCCATCCTGCAGGAAAGGTTTGTCTCAAATAAATAACTGGTGTCAGTACCATGGTCTGAAATTAAATGCCAAAAATTGCAATACTGTATCCTTTTGGAAGTCATTTACCCATGGGATCTACCACATTGACAATACAACCCTACAAGCTGACCCAGTTCTTTGGGATTTGGGAACTTATGTGCACAGTAACCTAACTTTTGACCAGCATATGTGTATTGTTGTATGAAAGTCCTTCTATTTTGCACAATATATAAAAAAAAAGGATTGTGTCTAGATCAAGGGATGTCACTGTTTCCCTTTAGTCGGCGCTCATTAGGCCCATCACTGAATATAATTAACCATTAGGCATGTATCTTAGACACATACAAAAACTGAAATGCCCACAGAAATACCTTACTAAAAGGATACAAGGCCTAAAGAAAATGTCCTACATGGACTGACTCAAAGCCCTGTCACTATTCTCAGTATACTACAGACTGCTAAGATGCGACCTGTGTCTGACATACAAGGCATCCTCCATCCCATTACAGGAGTTACTGTACATCAGTAGATTAAATGGCATTAGAAATGCTCTGTCTAGGCATCTATACCTTTTCTGCCACATCAAAAGAACAGTTTGTAGGAACAGGCATATTTCAGACAGGATACCTCTGCTATTGAACAGACTTCCCATCCACATAAAACAAAGTTAATCCCTGCCCATTTTCAAGCACAACTTAGATCTATGGATGGGAAACAGAGAATTTACCCCTGGACTGTCTTCTGTACTACTAATGGAGAGGTGCAGCTCCTAAATGCTTTATCCCATGCATGGTTCCCCTCAAATTATCTATGGTATGATCTCAGTTATTCTCTTTAGGGGTAATATATAATCATTGACCATGGAATTGGTAAGGCCAATCTATAACTAAACGGGATAGTTTACATTGATCACAAAAAAGGGAAACTGGCTAGGCTTAAAATGGCCTGCAAGGACAGCTATCTTAGTACTTTTCTATAAACCTATAGGAAACAAAAAAAATATTTTTTTTTACCCACCCATCCTGTTTAACTCACAGTGCACACATACAGCTATACAAGCTTCCCAAAACACGAAAGTACCCTTATGAGCAAATGCCTCCAAAAGACTGATTCACTCACAGGCTTCACTCATTCCAAGTTAGGTTTAATCATAATAAAAATGCATGTTACAGACCATAGTCCATCCTACACCCAAACCACCCATTCTTGTCACATTTCAACTTTTGTCCCAGATGTGAAAAACATGCATACTCTCAACTCTTGAAGAGTTTCCACTACCCATTCATAAACAGTGCCCTGTTTACAATTAAATGAACAGATTTTGCACTGCTGTGATTTACACTGAATAAATTTCTGCTACAAGGAATATATCTGCTTGTATTCTGTTTGAATGGATCAGACTTCACCTCCAGTGAAGTTCTGGTCACTTTTCCATGTACTAATTTTAGTGTTCCCTCACAGAGAAGCCTCAAAGTTCACCATTCAGTCATTTCCTGATTAACTGCCTATACCTGTAGACAGTTCATCAGGAACTGCAAAACTCTCTTGGTACATCTGAAAAGACCAAGTAATGGATCTGTAACTTTCTGCTCATCTCATATTGCTATCATTTTTCATGGTTTTACTGTACATTTCCAACTGCATGAATAACACCAAAATAACTACTATAACATATTATGCATATATGATCAGATCACTTCACCTTCTTCCCCTTAGCAATCTACAGCACATTATACTGCTTATGTCTGATCTTTATCGTGTTACAGTATAAACACCAAAACATTACAGTCGGGGGGGGGGGGGGGTGGACAGGAGAATGATTTCCTACTCTGACATCATTGTCAGTCACCGATATAACTCTCCCACCTCACTTTTAAAGGTATCTCTGCACACTCTACAGAAGTCACTTAATGTAACATGCACTTGACTTCAGGAAATGTATTATATACATATTGCTAAGGAAAAAAACTTTTTTACTTATAGTTGCATCTTAAATTCATTCATTACTCTCCTAATCATTAATGACAAAGTAGGAATTGTACTTTGCGGTCTTCCCTCCAGTTTAACAGTCTATAAACCTCAAGTCTATTTTCTCACCACTTGTTGCAGAAGCACAGTTCTCATTTCCAAACTGCATCTTATGGAAATAACTTTAAGTTAATCTATTTCATACTTTTACATTCTTGCTGGCCTTCATCATCTCAACTGCCTGCCACTGGTCTCTAGTTCAAGACCATGGTACTCTTGTTTATTCTAGTCAACTGCTAAGAGTTTTTCTGTCATGCAATCGTTTTCCTTTGGAACACGGGATGATATTTGACTGGCAAGTTCTGTGAGTCCCTGTCAGAGAAATGAGAAGCAGAACCCCCTTCAACTTGCTGATTCACTTTTTGTTGTGCAAACTTTTTTTTTTCTCTCCATCTGTCCTGCAAACAAAAATGTCTTTATGCCTTCTGAAAATTTTTTTTCTGAAGATGGATATAGCAACTTGAACCTCATACCAACTCTCAAAATCCTTTAACTGCAGAGATAAATTCACTTCTCTTCTGCCTTGTATACAGTGGACAGTTCCCATAAACACTCTGGTACCCCAGTTGATGATACTTCACCGTTAGGTTCATAGGTTAGTACTAAGCTAACTGCCCTTGCGAGCCATTTTAAGCCTAGCCAATTATCCCTTGTGAGACTCAAACCCTGCACCTTGTGTTTGTAAGGCAAACACCTTAACCATTAGGCCACCCTCCCAACCCATTCTACCACATTTTTTGTTAGGAGCAGCGTCTTCTGCTGATGTGACTACATTTTTACTAATATAGTGTCTAGCTTCTTTCCCATTGCAAATTTGGGACATATACACTGTGCATCCTTTTAATTAACAAATCATGTTGTGAAATACCAGTCCAATTGCTTATTTGTACTTTCATAAGATAAATGGTATCTGTTCTCTCCAGTTTCTCTGATGCATTTGAAAATCGCAGGTTTCCTCTGTGTGCTCCATCTTCCAGCTCTACTATTTTTTGTTGTTCTTCTTGAGAAGCCTCATATTCAGTCTTTTGTTCATTTTAGCCTCTGATTTCTGCTGTTTTATCAACTCATCTGAATAACTAATTAAAGATTCTTCTATTTTTCCAGACTTTTGTAAAATAACTATGTATTTCTCCAGTGCCACACTTAATTTTAAGCATCTCTGAATGCATTTGATTTTTCCTCTATTTTTCCTCTAAATTACTAGAAGTCATCTCTTGTACTAATGCTTAAATCTTTACTGCTTTCTGCCAAACAGCTTGAAGTCTCTTTCTCACCAGAGTTTTTTTTTCTTTTCTAGTTAATTTTCTTTCTCTAAATTTCTTAACTGCTTACAATTCAGGAAGTGTAGTAACTATACGCAAACAAATGACTTTTTCTTGCTGGTTTCTGAAGTTTCTGCTTTCACACTAGGACAACCTAATGATTAGATTGCAACAATCTTTAATGTCTGCCTCAGATATTGAAAAAGTTTTTTTTCTACACAATGTAAATGGACAGAGATGAAGACAGCTGAGTAATAATCATCTCTCAACAACAACCTACTACAGCAAATTAGTTTCAGACACCCCTGGAGTATATTTCTTCCTTTTTTTAAACATATTTTTAAAACATGACACAAGTATACATATACACATAAAATAGAAAAACTAGAACATTTCTTTTAGTTTCATACAGTATACATTCATGTTTTCTTTACAAAAATTTTCATTCACTCCAATTTTTTAACTCATGCCTTCCCTTAAACTTCACTCCTCATCTTTATTAACCCACAATTATTGTTCTAACATATTCCATTTATTTACATGTAATCTGCTCCTTCCTTTTTCTAAAGATCCCACCTCCTCTTTTATCTCCTTTACAATATTCGGTACTTCAGTTACAGTTAATTTAGGTTTTGATTTCCATTTTCTAGTAATTGCTATTTTTGGAAGCCAATAGGTTTAAACTTAGTAAGGCCTTGCTATAGAGTATATTTCTTCTAGACATCTCCTAGTTAAGCATGCAGCATAATTACTTACAAAAAAAGCACAACAGCATCTAAGAAATCTCTGGAAACAATCTGCAGACATTCTGGACATGAAAACTATTTCACCAATACCAGGGGTGTTGCCATTAAATTCCATTTTGTACTCACAAATTGTTTTTGCTGCCGTCACCTCCCCAAGCCACCTGGCATCTAATAAAAATGACTATCTAATAAAATGGGCATATCTTTAAAAATGTCGCCCCCAGGAGTTAACAAATGTACCCTTCATTAATAGTGGTCTCTTCTAAAACTATTAAAGATATTGTTTTTAAATTACCAATTACCTCTTATCAACAAGTTATGTACCTACTGTTAGAGGAATCACTTTGGACAACTGCAGACATAATATAGCCTGAAAAATCTACAATGCTTCTGAGTGCTGCAAAGAAAAAAAATGCACTAGAGTACAAAGAGTATGCCTGGCCACACCCTTGACCAATACATAAGAATTCCTATGCTGTTCACATGCATCAAACTCTTCCAGTGGAATGGCACTTTTTCCAATTAAAGTCTAATATCTAACACAAGGTTCTATGGATTATGTCCAAGGAACTTCATGATGTCTTAGTGCACGGTAACTGACATCAACAGGAATGATCACATCAACCTAAAGGAGATGAGCACAGCTCACAAGGGCTTTCTTTCAGAGCACCTTTTTCAACCAGGATACCTTTAAATCGGTCTGGACAGTGCTACAGTAATATGGTACATAAACATTAAAATCTCAATAACTCCTTATTCCATATAACTAGGTGGTGTTTCCAATTGATAGCTTGTTTGTTATGTTGAGTTGCTGTTATCTTTACCAACTATTAATATTGGCAATCTTGAGTTTTTTCAACTTCATATGTTTTAAAATTACTTACCTATTACTGAAATCTCTTATATCTGAATTTCACTGGGGATTGTAAACCTTTTATTAAATTCGGTGTTATTACAATTTGCCTCTGGCTTGAAATGCAGCTGAAAATGGTCCATGGACCAGCTCATCTACTCAGTTGTTGTTGTTTGTCTTTCGGCTTTTCCCGGTTAGGGGTCGCCACAGCGGAACTCTGGTCCGCTAATGATTGGCAGTAGATTTTCACGAACGCCGAAGTGCTAGCTCGATGTCCAATCTTCTACGAAGGCACGCCCATTTACGCACGTCTTTCAAATGCCACCCAACCACGAGGAGGACATGCAGACTCCACACAGAAGGCACTCCCCGCACTCCAGCCGAGAATCGAACGGGAGAACCTCTTGCTGTGAGGCAACAACACTACCGCTGCACCACCGCGGATCTATCTACTCAGTTAAAAATGTAAAAAAAAAAAAAAAAACTGAAATAAATAATAACAGACCTACACAAGCAGACAATCCACAGATTTTATTGATAATCCAAGGCCACAGAGTCACATGGCCATTCATGATTTGCAGATATCCTCCCCTCCTTTCTCCAGGGGGCCCATACCAGTCAATCCCAAAGTAAATGTGTTAATATCCATCTGTTTGTTTAGTTTACGTTTAAAGGAAAATAGCTACAATGCTTAACACGCAAAGCAGGTTTTACTCCAGAGGTCTGGGAAGTACTAAATTATAAAACCTCTCCCTCCACCATACTTTTCTTATTGATGAATATTTAGGTCCTAGGTTCTTGTACTAGTTGAGATACTAGACTTGCAGAGAAACAATAGGTCTACAACAACCATGTCTCTAATGGTGCAGTCAAGACAGAAAGATCCCATCAAACATATTTAATACACTGAACAAGGATTGGAGCTTCCTGTCTTTCTTGATAGCTCAAGGACTACAGACCTGTGATTTTTTTTTTATTACAAACCTTCAGAGCCTTGATAATTGTTTGATGTGTTTAATGAGATACATCCCAAAAGGGGTATTTATTTGATAATTGGCCTGATCAATGCTTAGTATTAAAAGCCTACTACCTCTTTAGATATTGAGGATATTCCTTTGGCAATTAGATGGACTAAATAAAAAAAGATTGCCCGACAGCTGTTCTCATATGATGGACAAAAGACAGGCAGTTATAAATCCAAGTACCTAGGTCACAGACTACAATTTCATTTTGTAGTGGTTTGTTGTCTACATAATACAGTGGGGCAGTTGTAAATGGTGATACCAGACCTTTACAGCATTAAGTTTGAGTCCATTTATAGTACACCTAGAGTTTACTACCAAGTTTTTACTATGGAGAGTTCATTCTGGTAGGTGTGGGTGACAGAGTGCACTTAATCCCCAGTTTGCAGGCTTCTGCAAATTTTGCTAGCTTTGTTTCTGTGTCTGTAAATGTGAGAATATCAAAAAGGAAAGGTCCCCAGCATCTCAGACTGAGGGAGACTGCTGGACATTTTCACACTTTTTGATGAGGCTCCTGCAGCTCACAGTGGACTTTTGAAAACTGGTATTCCAATACAACTTACAGTAGCTTGATATTCCAGAGTTTACAGAATCAGAAGTTGCTCTAAATGGAAAATGGACTGACATAATTCATGGGACTGTATAGATGTGAGCTCTCCCAGAAAGAAACAGCACTCATGAGTATCTTTTCCTCTTTATTCCCCAGAAGACAGCCTAGAAAAGACTATTTATTGCCTCCTTATTCCTCAGCTAAGTCTGGAAAACAGATGCTTTCCAGTTTCAGTGGACTCAGATCAAATCATGCTATTTCTCTATGTCTTCTAAGAAGCTACTCACTTACGACCAGCAGAAGACATTTCAACTACTAACAAAATTACAAAAACAAATGTTAGTGTTTCAAAAGCATAAAACAATGCACTTAAACACTTTTTTCACCCCTTTCCCTGACCTTCAGCTCTTGGCTCTAATGGGCTGTTCTGCTTCAAAATCTGCTCCCTCTATAAAATCATCTTCAAGACTGCCCCTATTTTGGAAAGGACAGAAAACAGCAGTGTGTGTCAACTTTCACGATTTTTAATCAACATTTATTGTAATTGTCCTATGGATCCATAAAAAGACAAAATGTATACTCTATACTAAGCATGTCATGGGCTTCTTAAATAAAAGCAATACCTTTTTACAAACCTAAAAGACATTTTTAATAAATGGAACTTTTCATTCCCTAGTAGCATGCTCAAGTCGAAAACAACCAATATATGAATACTTACCAAGTCCTGTCTACAGACAACAGATTTTTCCTTTTTAGATCATTCTTGCTGCTCAACAACTTTTCGTGTTGACATGACTTCAGGAGGCTCTCTCTACAACTCCTTGCTATCACAGTTCTCTCAGTCTCTATTACCACTGAAAGTAAGACATGGAATAACTCATGTTGCTCATGTCCCTAAGCTGCAATGTAACTAACTGTATTACACAAATACTAGCAATTCTTCTGATACAATTTTCTACCTTCGGCAAACAGCTCATTTTAGTTCAGTTGCTCTAACAATTCCATCTTCAAGCTGTAAACTTGCCTATAAGTTCACAGGGAAATACTAGGGCTAGCTGCCCTTACAGACCACTTTAAGCCTTGCCAGTTTCCCTTTTAGTGCTAAAAACAACCTATCCCACTTGGTTACAGACCGGCCTTACCCATCCCATGGTCTATAAATATATATTACCCATAATAAGAATAAATGTGATCATACCATAAATAATTTGAGGGGACCCATGCATGGGATAAAGCATTTAGGAGCTGCTCTGTCCATTAGTAGTACAGGGGGCAGTCCTGGGGTAGTTTTTTTTTTTTGTTTCCCATCCACAGATCTTAAGCTGCACTTGAAAATGGACAGGGATGAACTTTGTTTTATGTGGATGGGGAGTCTGTTCCACAGAAGCAGTATCCTCTGTGAAATATACCTGTCCCTCCAAACTGATCTGTTGACACTGCAGAAAAGGCTTATATCCCTAAACAGACAATTTCTGATGCCATTTAAAGTACAGTTGTGTACACTTACCATAAAAGTAGATGTTCGAGTGTATTCATTGTTGCAGTCATTACATTTGGGTAATCCTGCTGGTGGCAGGTTTCCCTCAGTCGTTCTGAATTCCAAAGTCCTGGGTCCTGCGTCGGCTCCTGTCGCCTCTTCTCTGAAATCAGGTCATCAGGGGTATAAAAGATGCAGCCGATGCCATTTTCTTTAGTTTTTCTTGCCCCAGATGTCAGGTGCCCCCTAAAAGGGTAGCCAAAATTTATTTATATATATATATATATATATATATATATATATAAATACATGCACCAATATAAACTTTACCTTCCTCTACAAGCAAATACACCACATAGGTTGTATAAATCAAAGAAGGAAAGATAGGTTCCATCAGAAAAAAGGGGGATGGCGGGTGGGTAACCTGGACTGCAACAGTGAATACACTCGAACATCTACATTTATGGTAAGTGTACACAACTGTACTATGTTCTTCGTGTTTCACTGTTGCAGTCATTACATTTAGGTAGTCCCCCAAAGCTATGGTTGGGAGGCTGGAGCTAAACAGAGTTAGAAGCGGCTATGAGGCCCTGCAAACCTGCAGTGGCAAAGCCTGCCCTGGATTTAGAGTAGAGTGGCAGATGATAGCGCTTTGTAAAGGTGTGCACTGAACTCCAAGTAGTAGCCTCTAAAATGTCCTTGGTTGGCACTCCCCTGAGAAAGGCTGCTGAAGTGGCTGCAGCTCTGGTTGAATGTGGCCTAATGCCCTTGGGCACTGGCTTGCCATGGTGTAAGTAGCAGAAACGAATGCAGTGGCCTATCCACTTTGTAATAGTCTGCTTTGAGATGGCCTTTCCTTGTGATCCTGCAGCGTATGCCACTAGTAATTGCTCTGTCTTTCTGAAAACTTTGGTTCTGTCCAAGTAGAATCTAAGCTGTCTATGTCCAAAGAATGCAGAATTCTCTCCCCCTTGTTCTGTGGATTTGGATAAAAAGTTGACAGATGAGTAGCTTGGTTAAGAGCCAAACTGGACACCACCTTAGGCATAAATGTTGGGTTTGCCCTCAGTGAGACCCTGTCTGGATAAAAAATTATAAAAAGTTCCACAGCTATGAGTGCCTGTAACTCTGAAACTCGTCTTGCAGAAGTTATTGCTAGGAGCAGAGCTGTTTTCCAAGATAAAAACTTTATATCAGCAGTAGCAGCTGGCTCAAAAGGAGGCAGGGTGAGTTTTTCCAAGACATAGTTGAGGTCCCATGCAGGCAATGGTGATCTCTTTGGAGGCCTTACATTTTTGGCTCCTCTGAGGTACTGCTTTAATAAGGGATGAGAAAAGATTGGTGGCTCTGTATTGTAATGAGCCGAAATGGCAGAGGCATGAATTTGGCACAGCTGCATCAGTTCCTTTTGCCTGGTTCCAAACACAGAATCTCTTCCATTTTCCAGGAAAAGATTTTCTAGTACTAGGCCTTCTGACTTCCAAAATGACATCCATCACAGCTTTACTGAGAGGTGTGTTTTGTATGACTACATCATCAGCCATGCTGCCAGGTTTGAAGTCCTGAGTTGGCTGCGCAGGATCTGATTGTTTTGCTGGGACAGTAGATGAGGTATTTGAGGTAAGGTCCAAGCTGGGTATTGAGACAAGTTCCTTAGTATTGGATACCAGTACCAGCGGGGCCAGTATGAGGCAATCAGTATCATCTTTGGCTTCTTTGGCTTCTCCTGTCTGACCTTTAGGAGTACCTTGGGGAGGAGAGGCAATAGCATATACTGATAGGTTTTTCCAGCTGAAAGATAGGGTGTCCACTTTCCATGCTTGTCTGTGATAAATCCTTATGCAGAATCTTTTTAGTTGGTAGTTGTGTGGGGAGGTGAATAGATCTATGTCCAGGCATCCCCATTTCCTTGTTATCATGCTGAAGACTTGTGGATCCAGCTGCCACTCGTGGGGATCCATGAGGTTTCTTCCTAGTTCGTCTGTCAAGAGTATTTTTCCTTCCTGACAGGAATTGTGCCTGCAGATGTACTTGGTAAGTCAATGCTGTGTCCCACAAAGTCATGGCTAGTCTGCAAAGGGGGTAAGAATGTGTGCCCCCCTGCTTGTTTATATACCACATGACTGTGGTGTTGTCTGTTTTTATCAGTAGTTATCCCTAATGAAATAGGTCCTTGAATGCTGTCAGGGCATTTTGAACAGCTAGCATCTCTTTTTGATTGATATGTAGATGCATTTGGTTTGACATCCATGTGCCCTGAATGCATCTTCCTGCCATGTGGGCCCCCCAGGCATAATCTGATGCATCCGTTGTTAGTGTCTGCCTGGCTGGGGTAATGTGAATGGCTGTGCCTTGTTTTGGCGACAAGCTCACCATCAAAACTCCTGTTGCAGGCAGGGAATGAGATCAATCATAGTTTCCAGGCTGTGGCAATGTTGAGTCTAAACACTTTTTAGGTACCACTGAAGTTTCCTCATATGCAGTCTTGTATATGGAATTAGTAGGATGCAGGATGCCATGAAGCCGAAAGCCTGCAGATTTTTTCTTGCAGATAACTGGGCCTTTGCTGCCAACATTTTGAAATAGGTAGTCAGTTGCCTCTGTTTGTCTGGCATGAGATAAGCCATCTGGGCAGTTGTATTTAAGCATGCACTCAGGAATATTATCTCTTGAGAGGGTACTAGTTTTGATTTATTTTCATTGACTGTGTACCCTAGGCATGTTAGAAGTCTTTTCACAAACGCCAGATGCTGTAGAAGAATGTCCTTGTTCTCTGCTTGAATTAGACAGTCATCCAAGTAAGGATATATGTGTATTCCTCTTTGTCTGCAGAATGCAATTACTGGTGCCAGGCACTTTGTAAAGACCTGGGTGCAGTAGATAAGACAAAGGGCAATGCAAAGAATTGGTAATGCTTTGAGCCAGCCTTGAATCTGAGGTATCTTCTGCATATTTGTCTGATTGGGACATACAGGTATGCCTCTTTTAGGTCTAAAGTCACAAACCAAGCATTCTTGCCCAGCATGGGCAGAAGCTGCTGCAAAGTCAACATCTTGAATTTTGGTATATCCAGGAATGTGTTCAGAATAGATAGGACCAGTATTGGCCTCCAGGCCTTGTTCTTTCTGGGTACCAACAACAGTCTTGAGTAAAATCCTTCTCTGCTCTTGCTCTGGTACTTGTTGAATGGCCCCCATGTCCATGAAGGATGAGACTTGTTTTTGTGCCTCTGCTCATTGATTTTTTGGCAGATCTGGCCAGCCGTTTGCCTTTGGCAGGGTATGGAAATGGAACTTGTAGCCTTGTGACACGATATTTAGAACCCACTTGTCCTGGGTTATGATGTGACAATTTTGAGAAAAAAGTGCTAATTTTCCTCCTAAGGGTGCTGCCAGGAGATAAGTGCTTGGTGCAGGCAGGGGGAAGTCATTGGGACTGTTTCCAGTATGGTTGTGATTTGTCTTAACCAACTTTGGAGGTAGAAGCACCCCATTGCTTTGACCTGTATGAACCTTGCGTCTGGTATCTGTCCCTTTGAGGTCTGTCTGACACAGGAAAGGACCAATTCTTTGTTGGCCAGTGTCTACTAAACCTAGGTGGCTGTACTTGTAAAAAATCTTTGACAGTTTGCATAGATTTAGCTTTGTCTTCCATTTTCTTTAACACCTCTTCTGCCTTAACACCAAACAAAGTATCATGCTGTAAAGATGCATCTAATAATTTAACTTTGACATGATCAGGCAGACTTTGTTCCTTTAACCAAGCATACCCTCCTAATTACAGAACCCGCAACTGCGGACCTGCAGGAGGCTTCCAAAGAATCAAAACCACAATGCAAAGTATGCTTTCCAACTTGTTCAGCTGCATGCAATAAATCCTGCATTTCCTTGTTTTCTGCACATTCAGAGTTTAACAACATTTTCTGTTTAAGCAATGCCAGGACACGTTGCTGATATCTGAGCATATGAAACTGAAAGTTTAAGGCCCTTATAGCCAAGGTAGCAGATGTGTAAACCTTTTTTCCCCATCTATCCAGTGCCCTAGAATCTCGGTCAGAGGGGGTAGGGTTTTTTGCAGCGGAAGCCTTAACTCCTTTGGGACACTGTAAAATAGTTTCTGGGTCTGCAGCAGGGTTTTTAGAAAGGAATTTATGAGAGTCAGGAACCCTGTAATATCTGTCAGGCTTAACAGGAGCTGGAGGTAAGGAGTCAGGGGTAAGACTAGACTCCGAAAACACATCTACAATGTCTAACACAGGTGGAATGGCTAGTGGCCTATGTTGAGGTAGTAAAAGGAAATCCCTGAGCCCTTTTTTTTTTTTTTTTTTTTTTTTTTTTGAGATTCTGAAAAATCTTGGCTCGCCCAGTGGAAATGCTCCCTCGTGGTATGCAAGGTTTCCCCAAAAGAATAGTCCTCTGGAGGAGAAGCTGAAGGTATAGATTCTTCAGCATCTGAATCCTCATAGGGGGAAGAGAATATTCCTGATCAGAAGAGGAATCAGAAGAAATGGAAACTTGATCTGAAGATTCAGTCAGTCTCTTGCCTAGGCCTCTTATCTGGAGGGGGATGGGAACCCCCGATCAAGGTAATCAAGTCTTCGGCCATTTTGAGCATCTGTTTTTGGGCATAGAGGCCTGACCACGTGGCTCTTGAGTTTGATTCTTTGCTTTAGAAGGTGCTTTAGTCTTTGCCTTTGAAGCTGAAGTCGGTTCAATGTAAAGATGTTTATGTCTGAATACACCCTCAGAAGCCGGTGCCTGCTCAGTGGCTCCGGACCCATCTGAAGGAATAGTATCCGAGGCTCCAATACCTTGAGTTTCCAGCGGCATGGCCGACTCCATGTGGGAGTCGGTAGCGATCTGCGACTCTAAAGTAGCGGGCATCAGGGGCTACGAAAGGGCCTCACTGAGAACCAACGAACCGGCTTAGGAGAAGCTTCGTCGTCGGTTTTGGGCCTCAGTTGTCTATCTCTCTCCTTTTCTTTGTGTTTTTTGTGAACTCTGGTAGTCGGATGGCTATCCGACGACATTTCTGGATAATTAAACCGGTGTCCAAAATAGTTTAAAGGAAAATCACACTGACGCTTAATAGTGCATTGGTTAAATCTAGCACAAAACAGACAACCAGAAACGTTGTGATCAGGGCCTAGGCAAGGAATACAGTAAGAATGAAAATCCTTATGAGGTATTTGCTTTCCACAAGAAATGCAATTATTTACTTTTTCTGACATCGGTCTGGAGCAAGAAAAAAGTTTCCCCAACGGGGTACTTAGCTTTTTTGAAGACTTCGGAACTGAAACTCAAACACGAAAATCTCAGGAGTCGGCCGACCAGCACTTGCGAACTGCTTCTGTTTCGGGCACCGTGCAGCAAGAAAGACGGAAGAAAATGGTGTCAGCCACATCTTTTATACCCCTGACGTCAGGGAAGGGGCGACAGCAGCCGACGCAGGACCCAGGACTTTGGAATTCAGGCCAACTGAGGGTAACCTGCAGCAGGATTACCCAAATGTAATGACTGCAACAGTGAAACACGATCATCTTGGTGATGTTCTGTAAATCAATCAGTAATGACTCAGAGGCTACCTTGTCTGCTACACACAGGTCACCTCTTTGCAGTCTGGAGGATACAGGGTACAGTGACAGGACTTTGAATCAGTCCATGCAGGACAAAATACTTGGATTTGTATACCTTTAATAAGGTATCGCAGTTGGTGTTCCAGTTGATGCACGTCTGGAAAGATGCATGCCACAGCGGGCATTATATTCAATGACTTGCCTAATGAGGGCTGAGTAAAGGGGGACAATGACATCCCTAGATCTAGACACAGTCCCCTGGACTATAAACTGTGCAATATACAGAAGGAATATCTTACAATAGACATATTCATCAGAAGTTAGGTTTTTACTACGGCTTTTGTATTCCTAGATGTCTAAAGGTCAGCTCCCGGTGTTTTCTCCTGTCTACCTGATGAATCTGGGCATCTTCGGACAGTGCAGCAATTGCCTCATGTACACAGACAACTCTCTCCTCCTACCACCCAACACTACGACCTGTGAGAGATGCACTTATATAGCCAAATTGGAAACAAAACTCTCTTCACCGAAGACTGGACTAGACAGTCAAGAGGAGAAGGTAAACACTTGCACCTCTCCACACTCATCACATAGTCCCTCAAAACCTACACCACCAAAACACACACACAGAACCACAAACCACACACCTACATTCACGGAGGCTCTCAGTAAAAATCTGCCCAAACTACCAAGACCTCCAAAGCAGAAATGCAAGCAACCTCCACCCCCCCAACACAACACAAATGACACACAGCCCACATACTCAGTGTGCCACTCAACTACAGCCCATAAGGCATAACGTACCCAGCACTCTAGTCATAGGTGACTCTATAGTCAGGCACACTGATGTTCCACTCACCAGGTTAAACAAGGAGAAAGTTACGGTCAGCTCTGCCTGTCGTGTGCCAGGATCCGCCACATAACGCACGCACTCAGGTCACTCCGCAACAAGTACAAATATAACTCTGTCATTGGTGTGAATGACCTGAGACATACCTCTCTGGACTACATGAAGAGAGACATGGAGGAGCTGTCCGATCTTGTAGCCCAGGCAGGTATGACCTTAGCCCTGAGTAGCATCTTGCCATCACCCAGAATGATACCACAGGACAAGGACAAAATGATTGACTTCAACAATTGGCTAAGCTTCTGGTGTCATTCTAAGGGAATCCAGTAAATGTCTGCCTGGGATGACACGATCGACAGACCACGTTGCTTTGCCAGAGATGGCCTGCACCTGTCGTCCTTGGGATTCCGGATACTGGCAAAAGCTCTTGCCACCCCTATAGTGCCTTTTTTAGGCAAGGTTCAAATGACAAATTCACCACTGTAACAGGTACAAGCAAGCAAAATCTGAGGGTAATGCTACTCAATGCTAGAAGTCTAAACCTCAAAATGCACTCACTCGAGGCACTCTTTAAAATGGAGAACATCGACATCTGTGCAGTGACAGAGACCAGGTTCAAAGCTCTAGAGAGCACCTCTGCATTACCAGGCTATAATTCATACCACACCTTTTGGCCACCAAACGCTGACCGAAACACTAAAGGTGGAGGCGTGTCCATGTTCATTAAGGATATCCAAGCTAGTTGCTCAGCATAATGCATCCGAGATTATCCAAGTTTAACTAACTCTGGGCAAAACTGCAATCCAGATTGTAGCTTGCTACAGACCCCCCACCATGCCCCAGGATTCCCACTCCTCTTTTCTTGATACACTGAAAAATATTAAGGTACAACCCAACACCCTAATAATGGGTGATTTCAACTACCCCACCATTAACTGGGAAAACTACTCGTGTACCAACTCTTTTGCTCAACGTTTTCTGGAATTCATCAATTCCAATGCCTTGAATCAACTTATCCACACCCTCACCAGGGGCAGCAATATCCTAGACCTGGTCATCACCAACATGGGCGCCCGGTGTTCCACACCAGAGGTCAGCTCCTTGTTGGCGAGATCCGACCACAAGCTAATCACCCTAGACATCCACATCCTGCTCCCACCCCCCATTAGGAAAACTGCAAAAAATTTCTCCAAAGCCAACTTCACGCTTAAGACAGAAGTGGCAAACTTCATGACACCCATGCAGATGGACAATGGAGGTAAGACTGCTGAATCCCACTCAAATGCACTTTATAAGCACTTACACAAGTGCATGGATCGTGCTATCCTCCAAAAAAAGGAAGCCAATCTGGTGATGATCTGCCATAAACAAACTCTGCAACAGAAGAAAGAAACTGTTGCAAAAAAAGAGTAAAATCCCACGATTGCAGGAACTCCTGGTCAGCCTCAGTAAGAAGCTGAGATCCCTCATAAAATCCTCCAAAGCTAGTTATGAAAACAAAATCGCCACTGATTCTTAAGACAACCACAAAGCATTCTATAGCTATGTCAAGAATCTCAATGGCAACACTCAGATCTGCTCTAAGTTACAGCACAATGACACTAAATATATAGAAACAACTGATATTGCCAACATCCTGGCAGATAGGTTCAGTGCTAACTTCACCCCCCTCTCACCCGTTAAAGGGCCCATCTTTATACCGGAAGAATGCAAACTTTCTGTAATCACGGCAGCACAGGTAAAAACCTCACTCTCCAAAGCCAAGAACACAGCATCCATGGGACTCGACAACATCCCAGGCTGCCTTCTACATGAACTACAGAATGAACTGGCACCCCACCTAAGTACCATGTTCAATCATAGCCTCACCTCAGGCTTTGTGCCCATTGAATGTAGCACCGTGACGGTTATCCCACTCCACAAAGGGGGGGCCATAACAGACCCCGGGAACTACTGCCCCATTAGCCTGACGAGCCTGGTCTGCAAGGCCATGGAACGTATCATCATGCAACTCATAAACAAAGACACTGGAGATCACCAAACTCTGGACCCCATACAGTTCGTGTTTGTAAAAGGCAGATCATGTCTCCTAAACATGATAGACTTATTTGAAGCAGTCACCAAAGCCATAGATGAGGGTAAGGTGGTTCACACAGACTATCTAGATCTCGCCAAGGCAGTCGGCACCATCCCCCACTCTGGAATTATAGATCCCTATGTCACAAGATGGGTTGCCAACTGGCTTACTGACCGAACCCACACTGTGAAAGTAGCAGACTCTAAATCAGAGTTCAGATGGGTAAAAAGAAATTCACCCAGGGGATCACTTCTGCTCGACAGGGGCACAGAAAAATTATTTTCTTGGGTGGGAAAGCCAGGGTACCTTTTTGGCTAGGCTTGTATAGGCCCCTAGGGCCAATAACCTAGTACCTACCTATGAACCTACTCCGTTTCAACCTGCAAAGTTAGCAGTTTCCTAGCTATCACAATGATACAGATGTATAAAGCTCTGATTACGTTCCTGCTCCAAGTTCAGTTAATTGTTCAGGTCCTTTTTGGTGCCTGCAGGGATGATGGGTGCGTCTATCCTTGGGGTTGGGACCTCAGTAGTGGAAGCTGCCTTCACAGCTCTCGAGTATTTAGGGCTAAGAGAAGAGGCCATGCTAGGGTCTGAGTGGACTTCAAGGCATCAATGTTTTAGGATGCAGGGTGATAACACCCCAGCAGCTATAAACCTGTTGAATCGAAATTGTGGAGGGCGGAACCACTACCACACAGCACTGAAATAATGCCCCTCAGATGATTTAACAATCGTGGCCAGTCACCGTATTAATCCACAACTTTACATTTCTGGTTGACAAGAGGATCGTTCCTAGAGGCTTGCAGATCACATCTAGCACTGGGAACTACAAATACCAAGCAGTCGCACAATATATCTCAAACCAGCACTGGATGGTTTTGGGTGAGCTGCTTGGCACTTGTAGTTTCCAATGAGCATCATTTTAGTTTGGTTTGGTAGTCATTCCACCCTCCACGCTTCCAATTCAACAGGTTACTGGTTTTATGTTCGTGTGTGGTCTGTTTTGATTCCAGTAGCTGTGCTTTATGACAGGTGTAACCTCAAAAAAAAATGCTACCATGGAAGTAGCTCAGGGCTAACCCCATATGAAAAGCAATCACCTCCAAAAAAGCAACTTTGACGACTGCCCGGTTTTCCCTTGTCAAACTCGCTTTATCAGTGAATGGAGCACTGGTAACCATGACCATTGGGATATCAAGTGAACGCTGCACAGGGCAAGGAAAAGGCTCATGGAAAATCACCACACTGCAAAGTAGAAGATCAAAAATACCAGTGTAACAAGTACTTGGGAATATGCAACAAAAAATAAATAAAGCAATCAGTCTTCTGCAGTTTGCCACAATATTATTTCTGTCCCTGTATTTCCTTTGCATTGAATTTTAGGCATCATAAACGTAGCTCATGCACAAATTACTTCTCACCCTTCTGCTCATTAATAACACTGCAGAGGAAGGAGTCAGTCCCATCAAAAAAGTATTCCTATATTCCATTACAGGCAGTCCTTGGGTTATGAACATCCGACATGCGGGCAACCTGTACATATGAACGGGCTGCCACAATGTCAGAAATAACATTGAAAGAAGTAAAAATCTGCAGTACAGTAAAGTTGCAAAAATGTTACTGTACCTTAAAATAAAGGATTCTGATAGACGTACCTTCCTTCTCCCAGTCTTCCCCATTTGTGAAGCTGCTCACACTTCTTGTTACAGCAGTTACTTCTGCCTTCCTGGAGAACAAGAGATTTGATTAGTTGAGAGATCACTGAGCTACAGATCTGACTGGTCAGGACTGCTAGCTTGTACAGTACACAATACTGAAGCAGTTACAATACTGTACAGTAGAATGGGCAAATGACATTGTAGCTTACTAGGGTCTAGGTGACAGGAGGAGGTCTGAAAGTTCAGGAAAGAGTGGAAAACATTCGTGGGTGATGTCTGAAGTACAGAAATGTGAAGTGAAGCTTAAAAAGAGGCAAGTTTAACATTTTTTGTACTGTATTGTATTTTTTATGTACTATTTGTATAAAGCAAGGGAATGTCTGGAAAACACTGCTCTGAAACAGCTGAATTAAAATGCTAACTAGATGTAGACAGTGATAGTATTGACCAATCAGACCTGAGAAGTGTCTGAGTGCAGACTCCAGTACTATACAGTATGCGTCTCCTGTGGCGCTCCACTTTAGTACTCTAACATACTGCATCCAGACACTTTTCAGAACTTCCACATTGGTGACTTTATGACCCATGCCTCCAAAACGTAAAGCCAATGCATCTGCTGGTGATGTGCCAAAGAAAAGGAAAGCAATCACCCTGGAAAATAAAGTGGACATAATAAACAGATAAAACAGAGGTGAAGCACCATCTGCCATTGAGAAAGGCATTAGGCTATAGCCAGTCAACGATTGGAACAATTTTAAAAGACAAAGCAAGAATAATGAGTCATGTGAATGGTCATGCCCTGATGAAAGCAAGTGGAGGCGGGTGTGATGAACAATTGTTTTGCAAGTAGAGGCTGGTTCCATCGCTTTAAAATGAGGGCTAATTTACATAACATTAAAATTCAAGGTGAAGCGGTGAGTGCCAATGCAAGTGCTGCAAGGGATTTTCGTAAAATGTTGGAAAAAGCTATTGAAGAGGGAGGTTATTTGTCAGAGCAAATATTTAATGTAGACGAGATTGGCTTATTTTGGAAGGACTTGCATTTCAAGTGCAGCAGGGCATAAGGCAGCAACAGATAGGCTAATGTTACTGTTTGGGGGTAACACTTCTGGTCATTTTAAGTTGAAGCCCTTGCTTATGTATCACTCCTTAAACCCGTGGGCACTACAACACGTCATTACGGCATCTCTTCTTATCTGGAAAGCAAATGCAAAGGCTTGGGTTACAACTGCCATCTTTGAAGATGGGTTCTTGAACCATTGTGTTTCTGCTGTTCAAATGTATTGCTTGGGTGAAAACATTCCTTTCGAATTTCTCCTTCTACTTGACAATGCACCTGGACATCCTAACAGCTTAGATGACTTGCGCACCAATGTAACGGTCGTATTTTTACCCCCCCCAACACATCGCTACTTCAGCCAATGGATCAGGGAGTAATAGCGCCATTTAAGGCCTATTATCTATGGCAGACCTTTTCACAAGCAGTCAGGGATACCTAAGATAATGCAATGACCTTAAGGGAGTTCTGGAAGAATTACATCTAGGATGCCATCAAAGATACTGCCGATGCTTGGGATGAAGTAAAGCAGTCAAATATGCAAGGAGTGTGAAACAAATTATGCCCACAATTTGCGCCCGCTTTGCAGGCTTCTACAAATGATGACATTGTTGAAGCCAGGCAAGCTGTGGTTGATATTGGTAATCAACTGCAGTTAGACATCACTGACATGGATGTCATAGAGTTGCTTGACTCCCATGGCAAAGAACTGACCAATGAAGACCTTATGGAAATGGAGCAGCAGACAATATCATTTGCAGAAGAAAACACAGACTTAGAAACTCCAAAATCAAAAAGGTTTTCAACAAAAGAGTTAGCTGAAGACTTTTGTCTTACTGAAGCAGGAATGACAAAGAGGAGCAAGATCCTAATACAGAGAGGTTCATCCAAGTTTACCATACAATTAGAGGGCATCAGCTGCTACAAAGGCCATTTATGAAGAGAAAAAGAAAAGCCAACATCACGCTTCTTAAGACAGAAGTGGCAAACTTCACGACACCCATGTTGACGGACAATAGAGATACAACTGCTGAATCCTATACAATTGCACTTTATAAGCACTTACACGAGTGCATGGATCGTGCAATCCCTAACAGAACCGAGATGCTATCCTCCAAAAAAAGGAAGCCAATCTGGTGGTCCCCTGCTATAAACAAACTCTACAACAGAAGAACCTGTTGCAAAAAAGAGTAAAATCCCATGATTGGAGGAACTCCATGGTCAGCCTCAGTAAGAAGCTGAGATCCCTCTTAAAATCCTCCAAAGCTAGTTATGAAAACAAATTCGCCACTGATTCTAAAGACAACCACAAAGCATTCTATAGCTATGTCAAGAATCTCAATGGCAACACTCAGATCTGCTCTAAGTTAAAGCACAATGGCACTAAATATACAGAACCAACTGATATTGCCAACATTCTGGCAGATAGGCTCAGTGCTAACTTTACCCCTCTCTCATCCCCTAAAGGTCCCTTCTCTATACAGGAAGAATGCAAAGTACCTGTAATCACGGCTGCACAGGTAAAAAACACACTCTCCAAAGCCAAGAACACAGTATCCATGGGACCTGACAACATCCCAGGCTGCGTTCTACATGAACTGGCACCCCACCTAAGTACCATGTTCAATCATAGCCTCACCTCAGACTTTGTGCCCACTGAATGACGCACAGCAACGGTTATCCCACTCCACAAAGGGGGAGCCACCACGGACCCCAGGAACTACCGCCCCATTAGCCTGACGAGCCTGGTCTGCAAGGCTATGGAGCGTATCATCATGGAACTTATAAACAATGACATTGGTAATCTACAAACTCCGGACCCTACCCAGTTCGGGTTTGTAAAAGGCAGATCATGTCTCCTAAACCTGATAGACTTCTTTGAAGCAGTCACCAAAGTTGTAGATGAGGGTAAGGTGGTACACGCAGCCTATCTAGATCTCGCCAAGGCTTTTGACACCATCCCCCACTCTGGAATTATAGACAAACTCACTAAACTAGGTATAAATCCCTATGCCACAAGATGGGTTGCCAGCTGGTTCACTGACCGAACCCACACTGTGAAAGTAGCAGACTCTAAATCCAACTTCTGACCAGTGACAAGTGGAGTACCACATGGTTCAGACCAGTGACAAGTGGAGTACCACAGGGTTCAGTCCTAGGTCCTCTCCTGTTTGGTATCTACTTCTCTGAAGTACAGGCTAACACAGAAGGTCTTTGGCTAACAAAATTCGCAGATTACTGCAAACTAGGAGCCATAATCAAATCTCCTAACGATGTGGACATCCTATAAAAGGGCCTCACTGAGACAGATGCCTGGTGTCAAAGCCATGGCCTCAAGCTCAATGCCAAAAAGTGCATTGTCATCCCTTTTGATAAAAACTCTGTACCCATGAACTACCACATAGGCGGTAGTCTACTTAACACCGAAAGTGTGATAAGAGACTTTGGGACACAGGTGGACAGTAGTCTCTCCTTTGATAATCACATCACCACAGTAGTCAGAAAATCCTTCTACGTGGCACACATCACAAAAGGTTTCTCATCCAGGAAAAAAAGAGGTCATTATTCCCCTCTACTCATCACTCATTAGACCCATTATAGAGTACAACGCCCCTTTTGGTATGTACCTCACAAGACATCTACAACAACTGGAAAGGTCACAGAAATACCTCAAAAGAGGATTACCGGCCTCAAACAGATGCCCTACGCAGACCGTCTCAAAAAACTGCAGCTTTACTCTGTCGCACATCGCCTACTCAGAGGCGATCTCTGCCTAACATACAAAGCTATGTCAAACCCAGAGCTGTTGGACATGCTCCACATAAAGTAATCCCAATCCCTCCAAGCTACACGCTTCTAGGTACCTAAACCTTGTCACCACAATAAGACGAACATGCTGGAGGGATAGATTCCTGTTTCAGAGACTTCTCATACTCTAGAACAAACTACCTATCTATATCAAACAAAGCTCCTCATTAGCACTCTTCAAGAAAAATCTTGATGATTGGATGGGAGATAGGAAATTCACCCCGGGCATCACTTCTGTGGCTCTGCTTGACAGGGACACAGGAAAATAAGTTTCTTGGGTGGCAAAAGCCAGGGAAATGTTTGGCTAGGCTTATATAGGCCCCAGGGCCAATAGCCTAGTACCTACCTATGAACCTAAACCTCCCTTGATGCCTACTTCAAGAAACTGACTCCAGTAGTAAGCACACCGTCCCAGCAGCAGAATCAAACCCTAACTCTGCACCACCAGGCTCATTCTCTCAAATAAGCCCATCATTTTCTACATCACCCAATTAAAGTTATCATAATGTTAACTCTCAAATTTGTGTTAACCTTTACAGTAATTGTTATCCTTTTTCTTTCTCATTTGAACTGTTTAAAGAACTCTTTTTTTTTAATGTTCTTACAGCACATACTGTACTGTACTGTAGGGTGTGAACATAGTTACTGTAGTGTTACTAGATTGTACTTAGTGTATTATTATTACTACATTAGGTTTAAGATTTTTATTTGAAAGTGTTTCTAAAGAGTTTTCTATGCAAAGAAAAGTAAAATAAATGCTAGACTGAGGCAAATATTTGACTAAGTGACATTTAATAAGAACCATATGTATATGTTTCGACTTGCATACAAATTCGACTTAAGGACAAACTAAAAAACAGATCTTGCCCTTAACCCGGGGACTGCCTGTACTATGAAATGATCATTTTCACAGCTATTTTTCAATGGAGTTTTCTAATATAAAGAAAATATTCCTGGCAAAAAGGAACAGATTACAGTGGGCTGCAGTTTCATGCTGATGTTCTTCAAATGCTGTCCCAAGCCACAGATCCTACGATACCTGGCAAAGTTTTAGTCAAGGGTATACCTTATGTCTCTATTTAAGGTGTGCTCATCAGCCATCTTATTGAGTTTACCTATGGAACCACTGTTAATTTATTTATTTACTTGACATTTGTTTACTAGGAAAGTCCGACTGGGTATAGGTTCATAGATGGTACTAGGCTATCTGCCCAAAGGCATTTATAAGCCTAGCCGGAATGTGTTGGCTTTTGCCACCCCCTTAGATTGGTTTCCCGTGCCTCTGTCCAACAGAGTCACTGAAGTGATCCCCGGGGTAAACTTCTTGTTTCTCATCCACTCGTCAAGGTTTCTCTTGAAGGGTGTTAGTGAGGAGCTCTGCCTAATGTAGATTGGAATCTTGTTCCAGAGCATGGGAAATCTCTGTGACAGGAATATATCCCTCCAGCACGTCCTATTTATTGTTGTGGTGAGATTTAGATCCCTAGAGCATGTGGCTTGAGGGGATATGGTTTTCTTTAGGTGGAGCATGTCCATCAATTCTGGGTTGGACATGGCCTTGTATGTCAGGAAGAGATCACCTCCAAATAGGATGCAACTGAGTACAGCTGGTGTTTTTTCAGTCGAGCTGCATAGGGCATCTGTTTGAGGCCAGTGATCCTCTTGGTGAGGTACTTCAGTGGTCTTTCCAGCTGCTGCAGGTGTCTTGCAAGGTACATCCCAAATAGGGCATTGTACTCTATGATGGGTCTAATGAGTGATGTGTAGAGGAGAACAATGACCTCTTTTGATCTGGATGCAAACCCTTTTGTGATTAGGTGGGCCACATAGAAGGATTTTCTAACAACTTTGTCAATGTGATTATCAGAGGAGATATTACTATCTACTTGGGTCCCCAGATCTCTTATTTCGTCTTCCGTATTTAGGGGGCTACCACCTATGTGGTAATTTGTGGGTACTTTGTTTTATCCAAAGGGGATGACTATGCACATTTTGGCATTTAGCTTGAGGCCATGGTTTTGACACCAGGTATCTGTCTCAGGGAGACCCTTTTGGAGGGTGTCTGTCAGCCGGAGAGTCAATTATAGCCCCTAGTTTGCAGTCGTCTGCGAACTTGGTCAGCCATAGTCCTCCTGTGCTTGACTGCACCTCTGAGAAGTACATGCCGTACAGGAGGGGTCCTAGGACTGAGCCCTGGGGAAAGCCACTTGTAACCGGTTTAGAGTCAGACCTATCTCCCACAACTCTTACCATGTGGGTTCTGTCCATGAGCCAGTTGGCAACCCATCTCTTGACGTAGGGGTTTATGTTCAGGCTGGCGAGCTTGTCTACAATACCAGAATAAGGAATGGTGTCTAAGGCCTTTGCGAGGTCTAGGTAGGCTGTGTGGACCACCTTTCCCTTGTCTATAGCCCTGGTAACTGCCTCAAAGAAGTCCACCAGGTTTAGGAGGCATGATCTGCCTTTAACAAAGCTGAACTGGGTAGGGTCCAGTGTTTGGAGGTTCCCAATATCTCTGTTATTGAGATTCATGATGATGCACTCCATAGCCTTGGAGACCAAGCTAGTCAGGCTTATAGGGCAATAGTTCCCGGGGTCTGTTGTGCCTCTACCTTTGTGGAGCAGAATAACCGTTGCTGTGCGCCACTCTATGGGTACATAGCCTGTGGAGAGGCTGAGTTTGAACAGTGTGTTTAGGTGAGGAGTTAGTTCATCTTTGAGCTCATGTAGGACGCAGCCTGGGACACCGTCCGATCCCATTGATGCTGTATTTTTGGCTTTGGAGAGGGCTGTTTTAACCTTAGTGTTTGTGATTTCAGGGGCACTACCTTCTTCTGGTATGGTTATGGGCCCTTTTGGGGGTTGGGGGGTGAAGTTTGCACTGAACCTGTCTGCCAGGATGTTGGTGATATCGGTCGGTTCATTGTATTTTGTGCCATTCTGCACCAACTCTAAGCAGATCTGGGAATTGCCACTTAGATTCTTGACATAGCTAAAGAATACCTTGTGGTTATTTTTAGAGTCCGTGGCAATTTTTCTTTCTAAGCTAGCCTTGGATGACTTTATGAGGGATCGTAGTTTCTTGCTGATACTGATCAGGGATGTCTTCCCCTCTTGGGATTTTACTCTTTTCTGTACTAGTTTCCTCCTTCTGTTGTATAGCTTATGGCAGGGGTCCACCAGACTGGTTTCCTTTTCTTGGAGGAATGAGTCTTAGTTTTGCTTGGGATAGCATGATCTATGCATTTTTGTAGGTGCCCGTAGAGTGCATTAGTAAAATATTTTGCAGCTTGGTTGGCATTATCCTTTAGCATGGGGGATTTGAAACTTTCCACTTAAGTAACATGAAGTTTGCTTTTGAAAAGTTTTTCACAGTGGTTTCTTTGACCGGGGGTGGGGGCGGAATGTGCATATCCAGAGTGATTAGTTTATGGTCAGATCTAACCAGCGAGGGGTTGACCTCCGGTGTGGAACACCAGTCGCCCATGTTGGTGATGACCAGGTCCAATATGTTGTCACCTCTGGTGGGGGTGTTGACCAGTTGATCCAGGGCGTTTGAGTTTATAAATTCTAGGAAATGTTGGGCAAGGGAGTTAGTACTTTAGTAGTTCTCCCAGTTAATGTTTAGGTAATTGAAATCACCCAAAATCAGGATGTTTGATAGGACCTTTAATGTTTCCGAGTGTTTCCAGAAATGCAGAATGTGGGTCCTGGGGCATGGTGAGTGATCTGTAGCAAGCTGCAGTTTGAATTGCAGTTCTGCCCATTGTTAGTTGCACGTGACCAATCTCTGAAACATAGTGCTGTGCCACTAACCTGGAGGTGTGGGCATCCTTGATGAATATGGATACTCCCCCGCCTTTTTTATTTTGGTCCGGGTTCTGTGGCCAAAATGTATGGTATGCGTTGTAGCCTGGTAGTGCTGGGGTGCTCTCTGGAGCCTTAGACCAGGTTTCTGTTACTGCACATGTGTCCATTTTCAGCAGAGGCCCTGTGAGAAAAGCTCCAGAAAACAATTTCATCACCACAAAGTTGCACTGATTCTGAAGAATACCACCACAACAAAGTAATACAATTTGTAGATATCATAAAAAATAAACTACACACTATACATAAACTCTACTCTCAAGCACGTCCACAGTAGTTACAGTCATGGTTTCTTAAGGAGGGAAAGTCTCTGCTTAGATGAGCAGATTTTGAAAGGGTTCTTCCATTTGAGGCTGCCTAAGAAATAGATTCCTCCTTTTCATGACTATCACAAAAACTGACACAATTATCTTGAGTCCAGTGTTTCAGTTTCACCTTAAGTTCCTCTGGAAACACTGCTACTACTTGCTATTAACTCAGTCTGTGGGATCACAGGGCTCCAGGCCCTCAAGTGCAAGGATACAGTTTTCCACATAAATAAAGTCACGTTTTAGGCTAACTTTTCTTTTTCCTTAATATGGCTGCTTCTGTGCTATCGAATTGTCAACTTTCTTCCATAATGCTCAAAATAACAGGGATAGACTTTATCAACTAACAGTGTTGATACTGGATTCCAAGAACTAGCAACATCAGGCAGTCAAACCAACTAGTTGTCTTCTTCATGCTAGTGAAGCTAGGTGCTCTAATCTCCAGACAGACTCCATCTGAATTGTTAGCTAATTTCACTGTTTCTATTAGCAATCCAGCAGTAAAACATTGAAGGTAACCAGTACGGGCACATTCCAGTGGAACTAAGTGCAGCCATTCTCAGCTCTAAGACTTGCAAGGCTGCTTACTGGTCCACACCTTCTCCAGGTAACATGAACTGGACACACAGTCTGAAAACAGAGTGGGTTTACCACTGAAATTCAGTGAACATTTGTCCCACAACCTTATTACTTTCCCTGAAGTAAGGGATACAACTACTGCAAGGACCACTAATACGAGCACAAGACAGCTGTGTGAGTAAATGCTGAAATAGGTGAAATAGGTGATCACTACTGCAGCAAAACTCCCACCTTGTAGACCAATTTTTGCATACTTCTCAATATTATCCTATGGAGGCTGGGGCTATCAGATTATCCTGAAATTCTCTTTTCCCCCACTGTTTGCCTTGAATTTTTTTTTTTTTTACTAGGTCGGCTTATTACAGCATTACACAGTCTGCATACTATGACATGACTCCTTGTGGCCTTGATTTAAGGGGGGTTTCATTATCCCTACAAAAGGTACATTCTAGCATTTGTCTGCCAAAAGCAACTGAACAGTGGCATTAGTGCTGCCACCCAAGATGCAGCAAATTAGTCCACCATCAGTGGGGAGGAGTTATGCATACAAGGTTTTTCAAAGAATGCACTGTCGATCAGTCTGGAAATTCAAACATTCCACCTTTAGCAAGTTTTTGAAGTATGAAACACTAATTGTAGAAGTGATTATCTATTTGAACGTCTACTGTTACACTGAAATGCCAACATAACTACTATTTGCTTCTTCTAACGATACTTCATGCATCTCTAGTAAACAAACATTCTATATGCAAGAGATGCTAGCTTAGTCTGTACTTATAGATCATGTTGTTGTTGTATCTTTCGGCTTAGGGGTCGCCACAGCGGAACTCCGGTCCGCTAATGTTTGGTAGTGGATTTTTACGTGCCGAGTTACCAGCCCTGACGCACAACCTTCAACGAAGGCAAGCCCATTCACGTATGCCTCCACACAGAAGACGCTCTAGCTGAGAATCGAACGGGACAACGTCTTGCTGTGAGGCGACAATGCTACTGCAGCACCACTATCATATTTATTATTAATCGAATCTGGCAACCAGGACTGTCTGATTAGACTTGGCCAATTTTTAGTGGATTCCTTAGAAGAAAAGCTCTGGTATTATCTTGCAAAATCTTGGTGGTCACCTTATACAAAGATTTTTTTTCAACCTGCTTTTTAATGGTCTGTGGTTTATTTACCCCTCAGCTTCTTTACCACAGACATATCTGTAAAAACTAAATGAAAACTCCAGCCAAGCTAGAACTTCCAATGAGTGACCTCCCAAACCTCCTGTAACAGAGGCACATGGGATATATGCAAATGACCCTTATGAACATCAGGGTGTTTCAGCTATATGGCAATTCTGACTGCCCATGACTATTACGTTTGAAGTCATTTTAATGGACAATTTCAGGCCAATAAAGCCAAACCCCACTAGCTATGGATATGCATATTTCGGCCTTGTTATGACCTCGTCAGCATAGCACAAGCAGAGTGTTTGACTAAGCATAAGAAACACAGGGTTGTTATACCCAGTTGATGTCCATTATCATTAGGGTGACTGCAAAACATCCCAACTAACACATTAAAACACAGAGTGAGAAGGTCACACTGAAAAAACAATCAGTAAAAACTAAATGAAAACTCCAGCTACAAGGCCGAAATATGCATATCAGTTATTGGCCTGAAAATGTCCAATAATATGACTTCAAAAATAAAAGTCATGGGCGATCAGAATCGCCATATAGCTGAAACACCTGATGTTCATAAGGGTCATTTGCATATATCCCATGTGCCTCTGTTATAGGAAGTTTGGGAGGTCACTCATTGGAAGTTCTAGCTTGGCTGGAGTTTTCATTTAGTTTTTACTGATTGTTTTTTCAGTGTGACCTTCTCACAGACGTGTGTGGAATTTCTCATATTCACATGCTACGTCTATCTGATTTTCTAACTGAACATATCTCTTTTGTGCATACACAAATGTCCTTGACTCACTTGCAGCGGGTCTTCGTCCCTTCTAAGACCAGAGCTCCTATACCACTTTGTCATGTAATGGCTGTACAACTGGTGTGCGTGCCTTCACATCATATTAAACATTAGTGCAACTATAGTTTCTTAAGCATTTCAAACTTTCTTCTGTTTAAAGTTTTATTCCCAAGCAATACTTTGTTCTAACAGCCATCTCAGAAACACAGGTAAGTCAAACATGTTAGCTGCAAAATTTGCGAGATACCGTATTATTCCCAGAAAACTCTGCAATACCAGCCTTCTGACCTTGGTATTTAAACAACTGCAATGATTTTTTTCGGCATTAGGCTTCAGTCTCTCTCATACTAGAATATGACCCACACATTTCAGAATTATCACTCTAAACTTCCCCCTTAGCCAGCATTAAATTTATGCAGTTTTAATTTACTAAGCAGTTAAGTCCAGTCTGCTGTCATGGCTGTTTTTATGCCTGATCTTACACTAACATAGCATACACTACGTTTATAACACCGTCCAAGATTTAACTCAGCCCTTTTAAATATACAACAGCATTGAAAAAAATACCAAAAGTGGTGTAAGAAAGCTGCACTTTTCAAACGTGCACAGTTTTGGAGCTTCCTTCATTTAACTTCACCTGAAAATAACTTGGCATTTTACATTCCTGGGACTACTTTCTCAACTGTAAGCCATGAATATGTTCTTTTTACCATTTCATTCTGATTTTTTGGATCAATACAAATGTGATTCTTGCGTTGCTTCACAATATGGTAGTGACAATACTATTCACTATACCTCTCAACTGTCCAGATATTCACAGAAGTCAAAAATTTTGCCTCAAATTTTTGGCCAGTTCCTCCTAAAACTTGTTGACTTCTGGCAAATGAATGAAGACTGAATTCACTAAATAATGGAATACAACCGAGTTTTAGACTTCATATCCTTCATAAAAATGCATGCTAACACCCATTCTGTTATCCTAGAAACGTAAGTTTATAAGAGCAATATTTAAAATATGTCTATTTTTGGGACTTTGTCCCCTCATTATTTTAGGCTTTGTTCGGATTTCTTGAGCCAAGAGGTTGACAGGTATGCTGTTCATCCACTCAAAGGCTCTGTTTAATCACAACTCAGCTTCCATTCACTTTAGATCCTGTTTTACTGTACTCCTGTGAGCCACTGTTACTTTCCTTAATGCAGATGTCACTGGCATAACATTATAATTTACTTGTAAATTATATTTTTCTAGCAAACTTTACCAGTCTGTAATCATACAAGCACAACTGTGTGGGATTTCATTGCTATCACATTCAAGTTGTTTTTATGCTTATGTGGCTGACTTAGAACATGTGCAATGCTGAGTTTATTACAGAGTTCATTTTACCATTTAGAGATTCCAGCGAGTGATGTGATCCAAAATATTAGGTGAATGAACTTTAGGTATTATAGTTAAAAGACTGCATAGCTTTTATGTGCAATTTAGTGTAACAGCAAACAAAAGTTAGCATATGAGAGAACTCCTGCAGTCATATTTTCTATTCCTGGGATTTACTGAAGGTGAGGTAAACGTTTGGACTGACCTCTACAGCTTTCTTCAGCTATCTCCCACAAACGTAGCATCACTCAACAGTCATTAGATCAACATTTGGTACAAAACATGAAACTAGCCCATACCTTCAGTCCTTTTTGGCAGAAAAAAAAAAAACAAAAACATTTGGGCCCTCTACCAAATGGGGCACTTAAGACCCCCCCCCCCCCAAGAATTACCGGCCTGTCAAACCCTCAATGATCTGTACACTGCAGCGGCTGCTTGATTAAGGAGACATACCTGAGCAATACTGACGTCTCCTAATGAGAAGGGGACTTTTATAAGTTAAGTTTACCAAAGTGTCAATCACCCACAATCCCCTGCACTGGTGGAAGACCCTGTTGGAAACTCATATATGCCTACATATATCTAGGGACATGCAGGAATCTTTAATGCAGTGATAATCTCTTACTTGAACACTCGCTGCTCGCTGTTATGGTAAGATGCACAAACACTGCAGTATCTTCATCACAGGAAACTCCACTGCTGAGCTGACTATAAATCAGGTTTGGACGCCAAGCCCTTTACAGCTTTCATGCTGGGAGGGGGTGTAAAGTTGAGAGGACAATACTAGGAAAAGAAAAATAAATGTACACTCACTGGCAAAAAAAATTAAGGACAGAGGGGGCGGCTGCTGCAGCACTGATAATTTGAAAATTTACTGTTATAAGATTTACACAACTGTACTATGTTCATTATTATGATCACTGCTGCAGAAGCTTGAGCTATATGGAGAATGATCCAGGAGTCCCAGGAGAATGGTCATAGCAAAGCCTGTCCCAAAACTTAAGGAATTTAATTTATAGTGCTTTATACACAGAGGACCAAGTTGCTGTTTCTACAATTCAACCCCTTCCAAAAAGACACAAATGAAGTCAAGAATCCGGAACAGTGAGCCTTGACCCTGCCTGGAATAATTCTGTTGTGGTGGGGAATAACAAAAGGTTAACAGCCTGAGACAACCATTTGAAAATAGTTTTGACACAGGTTGCCCTTTCTTCTTGCCTTCACAATAACAGCAAATGTTTTCTGCAGTCCACACCACATCATGTTTTTATTTTTGATTTGTTAACTTAGCCTTAACAAATTGCTTTCATTACTGGTCTGGATTGTATGTTGTTTGGAAATCAGACAGCTGATTAAGATGAAGAAAGTACCCGAGCTGTGGATAGTGGTTGGATTACTCTAATGTCCTTTCCAGTCCAGTGCCTAAAAATTGAATGCGACTCCTATAGTGATGCCATGAACAGCTGCTGCCAACTACAAAGTTTACTAGGTATCAAAACAAGGAAGTGGGGAACCTGGAATTGTCTCAGCTTTGCTAAGACTTAGGCCAGTATTCATAGTCATTGGCGCAAATGGAAAGAAATATCCCTGATGTTTATGAACGGGTACAGCAAAGGTTACTGAAAAAGTATGACAGAAGAAACCTTTTGGAGAATCAACGTTCATAACGTATCAGTTTCATGCATAATGTTTTTTTCTTGGAATGTGACAGGGTTGAGTAAAGCTATAACAAGAGCTAGAGTCTTTGCCATATTCAGTCATTGGAAACCCACTCTAGTATTTTTGCAAGAGGATCATCTGTCAGCAGAGGAGCACTAAACGTTTAACAGTTGTCCTACCTGCTCGTAAGCCACTATAACTGTGGACCTACCCTGCCCTGTTGGCCAGCAACCTCATCACCTACTGTCGTCCTCACCCCACACCAAGGAATTGCCTCTTCTCTCGCCCTGTGAATCAGTCCCTGAAGAATAAGAAAACTGAAGAAAGTATGTGTTATACAAATTCTGTCAACAGAAGTTACATTGTATAACTTATTGTAGCTCTTAAAGCATAATCCCCTGCTAGGGTGTACAGCAGCTACTATCACCCTTTTCTCCTTCCTATCCCTCTTTCTCTCCTATACCCTTGTTAATACACAAGTTACTGCCTTCGCCTCTAATTCCAGTTCCAATACCTACTACCTACTAAAGGGAACTTCTGTAACCAATTTGACATTGGCCACTAGGTGGCGCCTTTGTCCTAAATTATCCTTCTGTCTTGAAACTTTTCTCTCAGGAACTTAGTATCTTAAGCTTGCAGAGCTATAGTCTTACACTATCCCTATATCCTCTTACGCTGTATCAGCCAACTATACCCCCTTCATCCCTACTATCAAGACTACCATCTCACACCCTTCTCCACCTTTCACTTACCTTAACAAACAGCTCTCCACTGATTGTTCTCCTAGGGTTCACTCCTTCTGTGATTCTACCCGCTCCGTTCGCCCTGCGGGCTTCACTCTGCTCCCCTACCCTGCCCCCAAATCTCACCCGCCCCCAGTGTTTCTACATATATATATATATATATATATATATATACACACTGACCACACCCCCTGCAATTCAAGCAATCACATAGACCAACCCCTTAAAGTGCTAAATCCTACCACCCACCATTCAATCTCTATTAACACACATCCCTATATAATTACCTACACACTACAACTTACAATGTCACCTAACACTACATACACACACATTAAACCCTTACTTTTACTATCACTTCTATCTATTTTAGCTGTACCCTATATACTTACATCCTATGAACACCTCAACCACCTACACTTTCACAACCCCATGAAACAAATGTCTACACCAACATTCATCACCCCTCATAGCCGCAATTATACATCTTATCCACCAAAGTATTTATCATCCACATTTCATAGGCTCACTCACATCACATACTATAGCACTAGAACTAAAAAAATACCTTAACCTAAAATGTAAAGGACTAACACTATCTCTTGCAGTACAAGTCCACTCCCTAATTGATGGTGATATACACCCAAACCCTGGCCCAAATTCTTCCACTTCCATCAAGCCTAGCACACCAAATGCTACTAATTCTGACCTGGTCAACAGACCCACCAGCTCTCTCCTTATAGCCCATCTCAATATTCGTATCATAAACAATAAAGCTGCTCACCTACATGCACTCATAGATGTACATTCATTTGACATCCTCTGCCTCTCTGAAACATTGCTCAAATCAACCATACAGGATACTACAGTTATTCCCCCTGGCTATAGCATCTTGAGACTGGACCGTAACTCTAAGAAAGATGGAGAGGTCACTATTCTATATAAATCTGAATTACAAATCACCTCCATTGATTCTAAACCTCCCCTAACTAGCAACACTGAAATTCTTATCTCTAAATTTCAACTCAATAAATGTAAATCCATCTATATAGTCTGTATTTACCTTCCCCCAGGCAACAATATCACTACCTTAGAAGCTATCCTAAGTTGGCTTTCCACCACCTACCCACAAGAAACCATAATACTTGGTGACTTTAATATAAACTGGATGTCTTGCACATCTGAACAGCCCTCTTCACACATCAACCTACATGGTTTTACACAAAACATTAAACTCCCCACTAGAACCAATAAACATAATAATAATAACAGCATCCTAGATTGGATTCTTACAGTCAAAACCAATCTTATAAAGTAGGGACCCTTCCAGAAGATAAAAGTGATCACTCACTCATCTTCTTAATCAGGTACAAGACTGATATGCCAAACCCAACCATTTATAAGAAAATAAGATGTAATAAAAATTTTAACACTGACAGCTTTCAAAAAAAACTTGTAGCTTGCGACTGGTCACCCCTGAAACAGCTTCCATTAATTTTTAACCATTCTAGACTACCATGCCCCAACTCGAATTATAAGAACTAGGTCTAAACCAGCCCCTTGGCTCACCAAAATTACCAAACAAAAAATCCTCCATAGAAACAAACAATGGGCTACCTGGCGTACAACCAAAAACCTGGCATATCAACTAATATTTAGACAACTAAGAAATGAAACCAAAAAAGCCATATTGTCAGATTAAAGAAACTATTACTGCCAACTCCAACAGACCAACCAAAACAAACCTCAAAAATTCTGGTCAGGTATAAACAAACTCCTGCACCCAGGTCACGCAATCCTACCCACCCCTCCTTAGCTTCAACCAAATTGCCAGTTCTTTTAACACTTTCTTCACAGACACCATTCAATCTTTGGCCAATCAGCTATCCACTAACACTGCATCTCCTTCTAATATTAGCCCTAATAGCCCCTCAATATTTCAATTCCAACCCGTTCCTACATCCTCTGTCTGCACCCTAATCAAAAAACTTAAACCCACCACCCTCTCTGCTGATCTATTACCTGGAGAATACCTGCAAAAAGCAGCGAACGCTATAGCCTACCCCATATCCATCCTCATTAACAGAACTATTTCTGAAGGAACTATTCCAACTATTTGGAAAATCTCATATGTTATCCCCTTGCATAAAGGTGGTAATTCCAAAGACTTTTCTAACTATAGGCCTATAGCCATATTATCCCCTCTGGCTAAAATCATGAAGTGTATTCATAAGCAACTATTAAACCACCTCCTAGCAAACAACCTATTAGCTACCTGCCAACATGGATTCAGACCATTTCACAGCACCTCTTCTGCTCTTCTTTCCTTCACAGATATCATTAATAAAAACCGTAATAGTAACACTCTTTCCTCAGCCCTCTTCATTGATCTGTCAAAAGCCTTTGACAAGGTCAACCACCAGCTACTCATAAACATACTTGTCAACTTCTCACTGGATCCACTTGCTATTCAATGGTTCCAATCCTATCTAAATAATAGGCAACAGGCTGTACTATGGGAAAACAACTTGTCGTCCCACTTACCAATTGCCCTTGGAGTCCCTCAAGGCTCCATATTGGGTCCTCTCCTCTTTTCTATTTGTACTAACGACCTACACACTGCTCTACCTCAAGCCACCTGTATCCAATATGCGGATGACTCTACACTAATATGCTCAGCCTCCTCACTTTCACAACTGCATTCCCTAACCCAAGACACATTTAACACAGTAGAGAATTGGCTCCTTCAATGATGTCTCATCCTGAACCCAAAAAAAACAAAAATGCTACTATTTACTCCCACCCACAGAGCCCCCTTACTACATTTCACAATCACATCTAGCAATGGTACAATCATATCTCCAGACTCTACTACAAAACTACTTGGAGTACTAATTGACAACCACCTCACCTTTGAGCCACATATTAACACTATAAAAACAGTAAACAAAAAACTAGGCTCCCTTTATAGGATCAAACCCTTTCTTACCCCACTAGCAAGGACCACTATTGCCCGGACCCAACTTATCTCAACCCTGCTATATGCTTCCCCAATCTATACCAAACTATGCAAAAGCAATCTGAACAAGCTGGCTAGCACCTACAATAATATTGCCAGATTTGCAACTGGTTCTACCTATAGAACCCATCACTGTAACAATCTTAATCAACTAGGGTATTTAGAATTGCCAAATCCTATCCTATCAAACCAGCTAACTATTGCCTATAAGATACTGTCCCATCCTACATCTACTCCAATACTAACCAATCTAATCACTCCCTACAATAACATGAAAATCCTGCATTCTTCAAACAAAATAATGGTAAAGATGTAAAACCAACAACCTGGCTGGAGATTCTTTATTCTCTAACATGACGGGTAAAACTTGGAACTCCCTCCCTACTGATCTTACCTCCCCTACCTTCTACTACCCTATTTAAATCCAAGCTTAAACCATACATTAAATCACAATGGCTATGCCCCTGTGCAAACCCAGACTAACTTCCTCCACTGTCTCTTGACCCTATTCTTCTCACTCACACAAAACTAGCTATTCCTTTTCTATTGACGTCTTTGTCTGTAAAACCATCTGAAAGTTCAAATAGTGCTCAATATTACTTACCTACTGTTTTTGGTTGTATGTATATCCATACATGATTTGTTAGCTTAGAATACTTTTTCCTTACTCTTAAGATAAAATGTATTTACTAGTATTCTCTTAGTTAAAATGTATTTACTAGTTAAATTTGTTAAATCTTAGTAATGTACTTATGTTATCTTTTTTCTGGAATGCGGAGCTTTTCTACCCGGGCCTCCACTGAAAATGGACATGTATCCAGTTGGACTAGCCCAGTCAACAAATGTAAAATAAATAAATAAAATAAATAATAATTATAATAATAATTAGACAATGACTGACCATTAATATTCCAAAACATGCACGCTGATTAGTCAGCCCAATCAGCATGCCCATTGTAAATCCCAGCATATACCAACGGAAAAAGGCCTGGTCACCCAGACTTTTTTACATTGGTATACACTTTTTTTTTTTTAAATAAAATAAATAAAAACTGAAATCCAGACTCTGGACATAGCAGAGACACAGAACGGAGAAAATATCAGGAAAATCAGGTATGTTATTCAAAACTAAAGACATGTACCTGATTTTCCTTGTATTTCCTCTATTCTCTCTCTCACTCCTACCCCTAAACTGTCCGAAACATTTTTTTAAATTTAAAAAAAAAAAAAAAAACTGAGACCTTCCTTTCTAAGTTGCTTTCTTTCCAAAGCACCGATGTACTGGATATGCATAGGAATGCAAGCCCCATATGCATGTGCAGTACAGCAAAAAAGGCGACAGGATACATACCAGCCATTGAAGGACAGCACAGCGCCGTTATACAAAGACATTATTTAAGAAAAGTATTTTTTTCTTAAATAATGTCATTGCATAACAACAATAACCGACTCTGTGGTGTGGTATATTAATATTTACCCACGGTTGGCTTCGCCCTCACGATTAAACCACACCAACCGTGGGTAAATCTTAATTTACCACACAGACATCATCTTAAACGAACAACTTACCAAAAGTTCTAAAAGATTTTATTCTGTCAAGATAACACCAGAGTTGCCCAAGAACATCCAAGGTATGAAGTACTCTTTTGCCCTCATTTTTGCTTTCTGGAAAGAAAACAGGGAGATGGACAAATTGGCTTAAGGTAAACTCGGATACCACTTTAGGCATAAAAAAGGATCAATTCCCAAAGAAACCCTATCTTAGTTAAAAAAACAGATAAGGCTGACTCACCATTAGAGCTTGCAACTCAAACTATTCTTGAAGAGTTCTGAACAATGACCAAGACTGTGCTCCATGTCAAGAACCTCAAGGCGGCCTGATGAGCAGGTTCAAATGGAGCAAGTGCTAGTTTTTCTATCACAAAATTAAGATCCCAAGGAGGAGCAATTTCCCTTAAGAGCACACAGCGACCACAAGTCAGTCTGGGGTTGGTTTCTCCCTCTTTCTCCAGACCCCCAATAGGACTCCCCACTGGCACAGCTAGTGAGTTGAGATCTCAGCTGAGTGGCCAGGTCCAGACCTCCAGCACCCTCTCTGTCCAAGTGTTTCATGTCCCTGCCCAAGTAGCTGACACACACACACAGATTTGATTTACACACACACACACACACACACACACACACACACACACACACACACACACACACACACCTGGGAAAAGCTAGCCCCCTTTTGCCCAGACTATAAGGTAGTTATCAATGGCACCAGCCATATCCTTATCAGCTACTTTAAGGCCATTAACAATGGGTGGCCAATCTTACTGTGTAATGTTGCTATTAATCCAAATGGTAGTTTGATCCAGGAGCAAGGCTATTAGGAGTGGCCCACAACCGCACCAAATAAATATGCAAGTACTCTCACAACAGTCACAAAGAAAGGTGTAAATATTTAATAATAAAAAAGAAAATATGTAATATATGATCACAGTAACATTAGAGTTCAATATCACAGAAAATATTTAAAACATTGCAGGACAGTCTCAAATAAGTAAAGAAAACATCTAAACTATACTTCACCATGTTCCTGATTGAGAGAATTACTACACCTTAGTTAACCTACTTACAAAGCAAGCAAGACAGATGTGGTGAGTGGATCTTGATGTTTTCAGGTCAAAGACAAATGCAGAATACTCAGTTCTTAAACTAATATCCTAAATATTACTGCTGGGATAGCTTGCAGAATGACATCACTTCTTGTCATCTGACTATCCGAAGTAATGCAGCTGGTAGTATTTAGCATATACCTGTGAAAATACATAAACAAGACTTTTCTTATATCCAAGGCAGATCCTGGAAGTCATAAAGCAATATAACACTTGCAAGACAATGCAGATAGCCTCTAGTTCTAGACATTTTGTCTGTTACTGCACTGAAACTGAAAAATAACATCCTTTTATTACATGGTCATAAAGTAATTTAATTTAAGCTATTTTTCTGAAGTCAACCTCTTGTGTTTCAGTTCCCCTGTTAAAATATTTACATTTAAACACTTACAATAATGTATATACATTTCTGTTCTTTTCCAGTAGGGTACACTGTGGATACATCTTTTAAGCTCAGTACTCTGTAAACCCTTTTCAATACACAGTTCCATACCAGCAGTTTGATATACACATAACATACAGTTCTAATACGTTCATAGGTTCATACTAGGCTTTCTGCCCTAGGTAATTTATAAGCCTAGCCAGAGTGTGTTTAGCTTTCGCCACCCATTTTAAATTAATTTTGCTATGCCCTTTTTCGAGGTTAGCATACTGTGCCTCTGTCTAACAGTGAAATAGAAGTGATACCCAGGGTAAACCTACGATCTCCCATCCACTCATCAAGATTCCTCTTGAAGAGAGTCAATGAGGGACTCTGCCTAACCTGGACTGGGATTTTATTCCAGAGTGAAGGGAGCCTCTGGGTTATGAATCTGTCCCTCCAGCATGTCCTATTTATTTCAGTGCTGAGGTTCAAGTCTCTCGAGCGCTTAGCTCGATGGGATTTGGATTTTCTGAGGTGCAGCATGTCCATTAATTCCGGGTTGGGCATGGCTTTATACGTCAGGCACAGATCGCCTCTGAGCAGGCGGTATGCCACTGAGTAGAGCTGGAGTTTCTTTAACCGGGCAGCATATGGCATCTGTTTGAGCTCTTTGATCCTCTTGGTGAGGTACATTTGGGGTCTTTCCAGTTGCTGCAGGTGTCTGGCAAGGTATATCCCAAAAAGGGCATTGTACTCAATTATGGGCCTGATGAGGGATGAGTAAAGAGGCACAATGACCTCCCCTGATCTAGATGCGAATCCCTTCATGATTAGGTGGGCTATATAAAATGTTTTTCTAACCACTTTGGCCACGTGACTGTCAAATGAGAGATTGCTATCAACTTGGGTCCCCAGGTCCCTAATTACTTATTCTGTAAAGAGGATGACTATACACTTTTTGGCATTTAGCTCGAGGCCATGGCTCTGGCACCAGTTGTCTGTTTCTATGAGGCCCTTTTGGAGGATGCTTGTGTCGGCTGGAGAGTCGATTATGGCGCCCAGTTTGCAGTCATCTGCGAACTTGGTCAGCCACAGTCCTTCCATGTTGGCCTGTACCTCCGAGAAATATATATCGAACAAGAGGGCTCCCAGGACTGAGCCTTGTGGGACGTCTCTTGTAACTGGTTTGGAGTCTGACATGGCTCCAGCAATTCTAACCATGTGGGTTCTGTCCTTGAGCCAGTTTGCAACCCATATAGTGACATAGGGGTTTATATTTAAGCTGGTGAGCTTATCTATAATGCCCAAGTGGGGTATTGTATCAAAGGCTTTTGCGAGGTCCAGCTAGGCTGTGTGGACCACCTTCCCCTCGTCAATGGCCTTGGTGACTGTTTCAAAGAAACTGACCAGATTTAAAAGGCAGGATCTGCCCTTAACAAAGCCGAACTGGGTAGGATCCAGTGTCTGTAGTTCCCCAATATCTTTATTTATGAGGTCCATGATGATCCTTTCCATAGCTTTGCAGACCAAGCTAGTCAGGCTTATGGGGCGATAGTTTCCAGGATCCGTTGAGGCACCACCTTTGTGGAGAGAGACCACTGTTGCTGTACGCCACTCTTTGGGTACATATCCTGTAGTAAGGCTTAGATTGAACAGTAGTTTTATGTTTGGGTTTAGCTCTTCTTGGAGTTCATGTAGGACGCAGCCCGGGACACAGTCTGGTCCCACTAATGCTGTGTTTTTTGCTTTGGAAAGGGCGGCTCTTACCTGAGCATCTGAGATGTCGGGGGGCAGTACTCTGCTGGGAAAGATATTTGCCCTTTTGGTGGGGAGGGGGGGGGGGAGAAGTTTGCGCTGAACCTGTCAACTAGGATGTTGGCAATGTATGTGGGTTCGATGTATTTGTTGTCATTTTGGACCAATTCTGAGCATATCTGGGAATTCCCACCCAAGTTCCTAAACATAACTAAAGAAAGCCTTGTGATTATCCTTAGTGTCCTGTGCAATTTTTCTCTCAAAGCTGGCCTTAGACGATTTTATGGGTGCCCGTAGTTTTTTGCTAATACTGGTCAGAGATGCCTTCCCTTTTTGGGATTTTGCTCTATCATGTAGCAGCTTCCTCATTCTATTGTATAGTTTGTTTATGGCTGGGGTCCACCAGACAGGACATATGCCTTTGGAGGACTGGGTCTTGGTTTTATACGGGATTGCATGATCCATGCATTCCTGAAGGTGTTCATAGAATGCGTTATAAAGGATTGTGCGGTCTGGGCTGTATTTTCCACAGGCTTTGGGGCTTTGAAGGATTCCACCTCAGTTTTGAGGAGTGTGAAATTTGCTTTAGAGAAGTTTTTCACTGTGGTTTTCTGGGCAGGGGGTGGGGTCGGGATGTGAATATCCAGTGAGATTAGTTTATGGTCTGATCTTACCAGTGAAGGATACACTTCTGGTCTGGAGCATAGAGTCCCCATGTTGGTGATGATCAGGTACAGTATGTTTTCCCCTCTTGTGGGAGTGGTAACAAGTTGCTCCATAGCATTTGAGTTTATAAATTCTAGGAACCTTTGGGCTAGGGTGTTGGAGCTAGAGTAATGCTCCCAGTCTATGTTTGGGTAGTTGAAGTCGCCCAATATAATGATGTTTGGAGACACCTTCATATTTTCCAGTGTTCTCAGGAAGGCCGAGTGGGGTTCCTGGGTTTGGGAGGGTGGTCTGTAGCAGGCTTTAAACTGGAAGGCAGTTTTACCCAGTGTTAGTTGCACATGGATAGTCTCTGATGCTTCGTGCTGTGCCACCAACCTGGAGGTGCGGGTATCTTTGACGAATATTGATACCCCCATCCTTTTGTGGTTCGGTCCAAGTTTTGGGGCCAAAAAGCATGGTATGAGGTATAACCTGGTAGTGCTGGGGTGCACTCGGGAGCCTTGAACCAGGTTTCTGTTACTGCACAGATATCGATGTTCTCCATGCTAAGGAGAGTTTTGAGTGCGTGCATCTATAGGTTTAGACATCTGGCGTTGAGTAGCATTACTCTTAGTTTCTTATCCCTTGTGATACCTATGGAGGTGGGTTTGTCTTTTGAGCCTTGCCTAAAAAAGGCACTATGGGGGAAGCAAGAGCCTTTGCCAATATCCGAAATCCCAGGGGTGACAGGTGCAAGCCGTCCCTAGCGAAGCATCGTGGCTTGTCGAGCATGTCATCCCAGGCTGACAGGCATTGGATCCCCTTTGAATGACACCAATACTTATGCCAGTTGTTGAAATTGATCATCTTGTCTTCATATTGTGGCATCATTCTTGGTGAGGGTAAGATGCTACTCAAGGTCAGGGTCATACCGGCCTGGGCTACATGCTCAGAGAGCTCCTCTATGTCTCCTTTCATGTAGTCCAGGGAGGTACGTCTCAGGTCATTCACACCAGCATGGACAATGACCGAGTCATATTTGTACTTGCCTTGGAGTGACCTGAGTGCTTGTGTTATGTGGCGGATCCTAGCGCCCGACAGGCAGCTCACCGTGACCTTCTCCTTGTTCAGCCTGGTGAGCGGTACGTCAGTGTGCCTGACGATAGAGTCACCTATTACAAGTGTATCAGGTGTGTTGTTTAGCCTTAAGGGCTGTGACTGTTCAGCACACTGGCTTTGTGAGCTATGTGTTGCACGTGTTTTGTTTTGGGGTAGCGGTTGCTTTGGAGGTCTCTGCTGCTTAGGTAGATTTTTATTTAGAGCCTCAGAGTATGTTTGTAACACAAGCATATGAATCATGTTGATATTCACAAATAACATATAATTATTTATAAAATTCCAGACAGCTGGGCTGGCAGTATCTCCTTTCGTGACATTTCTTCCCCCCACAAAGACTAGAGCTAGTTTTTCAACTAACCCTTAAGGAATGCTGCTTGACAGGGTTGAGCCCATCTGGCAATACATTACCCCATTCTCTGTCTTGAGATTCTAGCTGCCTTTCGATTGCTAACCCCAGTACAGTGCTGCACTGTCCTATCATATGCCTGCAACTCTAGGCTCCACCATAGTAATTTGGGATTTTGCTGGCTGGCTCCCTGTAGACATAGATCCCCCTCAGACTCCTCCTGTCTCTTACTGCAAACACTTAGCACCAGGACTTCCCTATCATGGTAAGGTTTCATCATGTTAACATGGTACAGCTTGTGCCCTTGCCTAGCAGTTCCACCATGTAATTAACAGCAATGACCTTCCTTACCACTTTGAAGGGTCCCTACCCAAACAGCGTGCAGCTTGCTGTCTCTGAAAGGAATGAGAACCATAACCTGCTGCCCACAGCATACTCTAGTTCGAGCATTCCTGTCACACCAGACCTTTTTCTGCTGTTGGGCTTCTGCCAGGCTCTTCTGTGCGGAGCCCACGAGTTCTCTGAGCCTTATCCTGAGGTTCAGGACATATGCCACAACAGACTCCTTGTGGGATTCACACTCACCCTCCCACTCATCATGAATCAAATCTAGATGTCCCCTCACCCTATGCCCATACAGCAACTCAAAGGGTGAAAAACCTGTGGATTCCTGGGGCACCTCTCCTTAAGCAAACAGATGGGACAAATATCTGTCCCACTCCCTCAAACTTGTCTGCAAATGCCTGTAGCATAATCTTGACTGTAGAGTTTAACCTCTCAACAAGACCATTAGTCTGGGGATGGTAGGGGGTGGTCTTTATGTGCTTCACCCCACAGACAAGCCAGCAGGTCTGACATGAAATTGGCACCTGTGTCAGTCAGTATTTCTTTTGGAAAACCTAGCCTGCTGAAAACCTCTAACAAAGCATTTGCCACCTTTTCTGTCTCAGTGGAGGACAGAGCCACCACCTCAGGGTATCCGATAGCACAGTCTACTACCTCTGAGATACATTTTTTCCCTGTGGAACTTGGGTACTCAGGGGCCTCACAATATCCATAGCTAACCTGTGAAATGGCTACTCAGTCACAGGCAAAAACATCGAAGGAGCATTCACCCTGTCGCCTGCCTTGTCTACCTTTTGGCACTGCTTACATGTCCTGCAGTACCCTGTTACATCATTGGAAATACCAAGCCAATAAAGTTCTGCATAATACATCTCTTTGTATGCCTTATGCCCATTTGACCTGCAAAAGGAAGTTCATGGGCTATGGCTAGAATTGCAAGATAGTAGGCTCTGGGCACTACCAAATGCTGTATTCTCTCACCCTCTAACCCTCCCCTCAGGGGGTCCACTCTCTATACAGTAACCCTTTGCCTCAGTATACAGATTCCTCTTTTCCTTGATAATCAGATGCCTCACTGGTTACCTCTCTCAGGCCTTGTAATGTAGCGTCTTAGAGCGGAGCCTGTCTCAACTCTCTCTCTGTAACCCTTCCCAGCTCCCCTTCCACAGGAAGTCTGGCATTCTCTGACAGCGGTGCCTCACTGTCAGCCTGGGTACTACTACTCTGCCCTTGCAGTCACCCTGTCCACGGGATCATCAGTACTCACAAGCAGCTGCGGTTCACCTTCAGTCTCACTACTACAGGGTAGCTCCCTCCCTGAAGTAACCACTACACCAATCCTGGTTTCAATTCTGCAGTCTGTCTGGGTCCCCCCCCAGGCTACCAGACCTACATGCTTGTCTCCAAGCCTGACTGTGTGCCACTGCATGCACACAAGATACTGCATTATCAAAATCATTCAGTATCAGGACATCTACAGGGATATCCTCAAACACACCTACTTGCTTGCTTCCTTTTCCACCCTCCTAGTCAAGGTGAACCCTAGCCAAAGGTATTTAGAATGGGGTGCCCTCCTAAAGCTCTGATTGGAGTAGACTGCCCAAGTAAGTAGTGCTCATCTAACTATTGCAGGCTTCACAATGGTTAGGTCAGAGGCTGTCTCTCCCTTAGCATTGGCCTGTTTCCTATCTACTAAGATAGGATATAACCTCTTGTGGTAGTCTGGTACCCTTGTCTCCAAACAACTTACTGCTGGCATTCTGTCGTTCCCACTTACTGACTTTCTCACCTTGCCTCCGTGGACATTTATATGCTGCATGGCCCTACTAGTTGCATTTAAAACATTTAACCCTTGGTTCTGGCTGTGTACCCGGACTTGTGGCTTCCCCTGCTACTGGCAGACTATGTTGGGGTGGTTTATGCTGCCCACCAAGGGTTCCCTTAGACCCACGAGCAGCAATGAGTATCCCTTTCCTGTGCAGTGATCCCCTGCTTGCTAGGTATAGGTCTCCCTTTTTCCCCAACTCATCTGCTGTGTTACACTGCCTATCTGCTAACCATTTTCTCATGTGCTCAGGCAAAGTGCTAAGGTTTTGTTCTCTTACTAAAAGGTCTGCCAGCCAAAGTGGTGACCTGACACCCACTCACCCATCTATGAAAGTAGGTGCTTAACTCAGCAATATATTCACATACATTTTCATCTGTCCTGCATCTACACTCACAAAACATTTCTATAAGCTTCAGGTGTTAACTTAAAACACTTTAATAAACAATTTTTAACAGTATTATTATTTAAGCAATCAGCATCAGACAATTTTGAAATAGCAATTGCAGCTTTACCATGGAGTAAGGAGGGAAGGAACTGTACCCAGAGCCCTTGGTCAACATTATACTGTTTACATACTCTTTCAAATATATGAATAAAACTGTCAAAATGATCACCCTCTGTAAATTGTGGAAGGAATGTACTAGCCTTTGTTGCTTCTGGGGTTCAGTTATTCCTTTCCCCATTACCTCCATGATCCTGGTGAAGAGTCAGCATCTCCTTTTCGTGCTGCCTCTGCCTCTCATTCTCCTCAGCTTCCAGACATCTCAGTTTCTCATTTTCTTCGGCCTCCAGACATCTCAGTTTCTCATATGCTTCGGCCTCCAAGTGTCTCAGTCTCTCTGATGATTCTATTTCCACATCTTTGGCCTCCAATTCAAGTCTCTAACTCCAGACAGATTTTTAAGTCCTCTGTGGAAAGGCTGAACTGCCCATGTTCTGAGAGTTGTACATCCCCCCAAAGCCAGTCTGGTTGTCCTCCTGGTTGCTGGTTTATGATGCAGCTGTGACTAAAGCTGCAATCATTTCTGCTTTAGTCAGGTTGGCATGTGCCAGTCCTTTGCCTTGGCACATCTCAGCCAACTGGCTGCTTGTCAGCTTGCCATACTCCCCTGCTGACATCCTTGCCTGCTCTCCCTGACTAACTAAGCTAACAAAAAATAAATAAATAAATAAATAAAACTATTGTGATATGAAACTCAATGTTCACTGTGTGGCTGTTACCACTGTTTACAGGCTACAGGAATTCAATATGCACACCAGTGAATCCTAATATGTTGACATCCTACCACTGCCAACCAATATATGTGATGTGGATATCCCACTACTGCCCACCAATATATGTGACACCCCAACACTGGCCCAGTAATCAAGGAGCCTCAATTCTCACAACTGGCAACAGTGGGGGATGTACACTGAGAGGATGACAGGTACACGTACAGTATTTGCAGATACAGTTCTTTGCATCAAGTGCAATTTCCCTTAAGAGCACACAGAGGCCACAGTCAGCGGTGCTGGTTTCTCCCTCTTTCTCCAGATCCCCAATAAGACTCCTCACTGGCACAGCTATAGGGTTGACATCTCAGCTGAGTGGCCAAGCCAAGACCTCCAACCAGTGCTTCGTGTCCCTGCCCAAATAGCTGGCGCACACACACACACACACACACCTGGGAAAGGCTGGCACAGGTTTACTAGCTATGCTCCCTTTTGCCCAGACTATAAGGTAGTTATCACAGCCATCAGCCATGTCCCTATCAGCTATTTTAAGGCTGTTAAAGGGTGTCTAATCTTACTGTGTAATGTTACTATTAATCCAAATGGTAGTTTGATCAAGAGCAAGGGTATTAGGAGTGGCCCACAGTGTCACCAAATAAATATGCAAGTCCTCTCAGAAATTAAATATATCTCACAAATATCAGCCACAACAAAATGCTTAAATATTTTTAATAATAATAAAAGAACAACAAAATACTCAGTATATGATCACAGTAACATCAGAGCTCAAAATCACAGGAACTATTTAAAACAACATTGCAGGACAGTCTCAAATAAAGAAAACAGGTAAACTATACTTCACTACAATTCTGACAATATAAGGGAATTACTACACCTTAGTTAACTTGCTTACAGTGCAAGCAAGACAGATGTGGTGAGTGGATCTTGATGTTGTCAAGTCAAAAACAAATATAGAACACAGTCTCTCTCAGAGAGTTCTTAAATTAATATCCCAAATATTACTGCTGGAATTGCAGAATGACATCACTTCTTGTTATCTGACTCTATCCCAGGTGAAAAACAACCACTGATGCAGATGGCAGCATTTAGCATCTACCTGTGAAAATACATAAACAAGGCTTTTCTTAGATCTAAGACAGATCCTGGAAGTCATGAAACAATAACACACTTGGAAAGACAATGCAGAGAACCTCTAGTTCTAGACATTTTGTATGTTACTGCACTGAAACTGAAAGATAACATTATTTTATTACATGGCCATAAAGTAATTTAATCTTTTTTTTCTGAAGTCAACCTCTTGTGTTTCAGTTCGCCTGTTAAAATATATACATCTAAACAGGGTTCATAAACATATAACAAATTCATTCTGAAATGGTAAAGACAGGGAAGGAGATGAGATTTTGTCATTAGGACAGTAATTTAGTAGAGAAGTAAAGGGATACAGGTATTAATAGGGAGAATAAAAGTATGTGAGAAATTAGTTGTGCCTATCAGCTAACAGTATGTCAGTTTGGACATGGTGGAAGGGTGGTAGGACAGAAAGTTGAATATAAAGTGTTTTACATGCTTATTGCCTACTACTTACATTAAGAATTTTTTGTCAGAAGCTCAGAAGACTGTCACATTTTTTTAAATCTGTGAAATGTAATTCTTTCTTTGGGAAGGGGAGGGTTGACTATAGCTTGTAGATAATTTAATACAGCAGCATACAACTGTAACACTATCTAGCTTATTTCTTAAATTTATCCCCAGTTTCTTTACATTCTTCAGCAGAAAGGTGCTATTATGAATGTTCTGAGTTCCAACTTTTAAAACCAATGTTTTACAATTTATGTAAGCAGCTGTATTAGTGTGAACAGAGTGCCTAATGTTTATAGCTCCTGTACTGTGAAGGTCAGTACTTCTCATTCTGCACGTACAGCACAGCAGTGCTGCATTTTATAGGACAACAATGTGGGTCAGGACTTGTACCTCTCAACCAGTACAAGTTTGGTAGACCACTGATTACATTTAATAGTTTCTTCATTGTCGAGAGTTTACTGTCCTCTTGCTTGAAATCAGCTTAGTCAGGAATATACTTCAGTGAGTCAGTGTGCATTCTACGCAAACATATAAGTACGTTGCTAAACACTAGACCAATTACCCTTTAATGATGACCAAAATGACTAGTTACTTTTCAGGGACAGGACGCCTTATAAATAAACGACCACAACTAAGCGAGGATGATCCAAATCTCAGTTTGTAATGATGCCATGAGAATAGTGTCTACGCCAAATGTTGGCCATGCTTCAAGCAGTAATGCTGCAGATGAGCCAGATGGTGCTATGGAGGTGGAATCCTTGCAAAGTATTGCTTCTTCTTCATGCAGTAATGCCATTCATAAGGCTGCTGGTGATGCAGACTGGCCTGACTGCTGGACTTTGGACCTAAAAATGACTACTGCATTAAGAACAGCTGGCTGTCTATTCGCAATAAGAAACTTGGATGTAAAACATGCCGTAGCGTGGGGTGTCTGGTCGTAGAAGGGTCTTAAAATTGCAAAGGAATGAACCAATGACTTAACTTCCTTTGGTGAAACTCGACAGCAAGGCAAGAAAAAAACTGTCACAATGAACATTTTTATTACTACCTATAAAGTGGCGAAAGAAAACCAAAGCTTTCATAATTTTGAGTCTGAAATTGATTTACAATAACTAAATGGAGTTGATATGGAACGCATTCTTCATTCTACTAATGCATGCATCAACATCGTTAATCACATAAGCGATGAAATCAGAAAAATTCTTGCAAAACAGATTGTCACATCCAGTAGCAAAATATCATTAATTAGTGATGAGTCAACGATGTTGAGCAACAAACTGATGCTCACTGTTTATGCTCGTACCTGTCTTGCTGACAGCAGAATGACCTCAGCAGTAAATTTAATTTTGGACTTAAGTGAACTGCAAAGCAACAGCGGAAGGGATTTTTAATTCTTTGCTGGAGTGCCTTAAATCTCATGGTGTAACAGAGGGTTACTTGAAATGTAACTTGGTTTGTTGCATGTGATGGTGCAGCCGTTATGCTAGGATGTAAAAGTGGTGTTAAGAAGCTAATAACAGACAAGTTTCCATCAGTTATCTTTTGGCACTGTATGACTCACAGATTGGAACTCTCAGTCAGGGATATAATCAAACAAGTTTCAGGCATCAACAGATTTAAGGCATTCCTTGATAAGCTGTATGTGCTATACCATTCCTCACCAAAACAATAAGAGAATTACAGATTTGTGCAAAAGAGCTGCACACTCAGATGTTAAAATTGGTTGAATTCTAAGCACACGATGGGTGGCATCAAGTTACTGTACCGTGTCTGCAGTTTTAGAAAAGCACAAAGCTCTGGTTAAACATTTTGAGGAAGCCAATGTCCATCACATTATCGAATGGAGCAGTGTATGTATGAGAGCTTGCAAAGAAAAATCATGTCAACAGAGTTTGTGCTAGATCTTGGCTTAATATGCGACGTCCTTCAAGAACTGCCAGAATTAAGCTTGGAATTACAACATCGTAACATCGATTTGTACAAAGCAAATGAGATAAAAATGCTTGTTCAAGTCTTCAAAGAAAGGCAAACAAATCCAGGTCACTATTAAGAGATGGCTGCAATGGCTGTGCAAAATCTCCAGTTCAATGGCGTGTTGCTTCACAGCAAGGATTGCAAAAATGACCCTCCAATTGATCCACATGTGTTTTATACAAAACTTCACGAATCAATGTCTAGAAGACTAGTTGACTGTGACAATGCCACATCTGCACAACAGGCACGCATATTTGATCACAAGCAATGGCCCACGTATGTATATAATCATTTAACCTTTGGTGAAAAGGAAATTAGGAGCATCTGTAGAAAACTACAGTTATCAGAAAGAGATGCAATTTATGGATTCTGTCGGTATCTCATTGAAAAATGGTCTGAAAAGCTGCAACCACTATTGCATGCTCTTAGTTGTATTCCAGTTTCATCAAGTGAGTGTGAACGTGGGATTTCGCAAATGAATATAACTGTTACTCCATTGAGAGCCTCATTACTTACAAGAACTGTTTCCGCACTTCTCTTCATACGATTGGTTGGCCCTCCACTCACATGCTTCGATCCTGTAAAATATGTTAATTTGTGGCTGTTACGAGGACAAAGATCGGCCATTGACACTCAAAGCAAAGAAAGAATTAGGGAGACTTCATTTGATGAAAATATGCAAAACATTTGGAATTTTCTTTTATACTCCATCAGCTTAAGCACCAACTGTTTTATGGGACTACATAACTTTTTTGTAGAATGTAGAGGTCGTTATTAACTTGCAGATGAAATTCTTCAATTTTGGAAATTCTGTAAAGCACAATATTATGCAGTACTTATCTGAGACATGATTGTCTTCAGTAATCGACAATTAAGCAAGAGCAAGCTGTACTGGGTGCATACTTTAAATTTTTCATGTGACTGGGGCTCTTCACGTTTCAGATCATTCACTAATCATACTGTATCTTACATATCTCCACCTTTTCATCTGAGATTGTCATCATTTGTGCCATTAATTATATATCTGTCTCAATGTAAATTACTGCGACTCCTTCCTGACAAATGTGTGCTTTTCGCTCCTTATACTCATTCTACCCTCTGTTCTCCACTTCCCAGACAACTATAGAAAGAATACAGACAGCAGAGACTTCTGTACAAGCAGAAGGAATCGCTTTCCTGTACTAGAGTCTTGAGGATGCCCATTCTTAGCATGAAAAATAGGACATGCATCTTAATTTCTTTGATTAAGAATTCTGGAGAAAATAAATAATGAGGGGACAAAAGCTGAAAATCAGGGACAATTTTTTAAATATTACTCTAATCCACAAAAATGATTACAACATTGAAGATTATGATCTGGTCTCCAATCATAACCTCTATGTTTCAGACATGGATACCAAGGGGTTCACCTTGAGAGTAAAGCTTGAAAAGCGAATCTTGGCATCCAATATTATAAAATTCACATGATGAATTGATAGCACTAAATATCTGGGACAGGACCACGACCATGTAAAGGGGGAATCCAGACACTCATCCTTCAGTCTCTGGGCTGGCTTTGTTGAGATATTGCCCAGAAATTATATCAAAGCTTTTCAGTAATCCAGGCATCCAGCTATCTCAATGAGATCCTTTCTTGGGTTCTGCATAAGGACTAAATCATTCATAAGTACAGCCCTTACTATCCCATACATGGACCTAGTCTGCTGAAGGAACCTATTCAGGGGTTATACAGTCAAAAGAAAAAAGAATGAGAAAACTGACAACCCTAGCAAGAGCTCTTGTACAAACTAAATGGACTAGACAATAAACCATTATACTTAAACATATACTTGAGGAGGGGGGCTTCATTGCAGGATAATCGCAGATTGGGAGGCTATCTTCAAAGAACTATCTAATAAAGTTGAAAACCTTCTCAAAGTCAACTAAAACCACCACAGCAGGCTCAACTATCCCTTGCATTCTTTACATAAAGTAGCACTGTCCTTAAGAGATCCTCAATTTTCCAAATTAGTACAAACCCAGCCTGTGTGGGAAAGATAAATTTTGATAGAAGAGATTTAATCTGCTGTGCTAGGACTTTTAACATATACATAAAGTTCCACATTAATAAGAGAAACCAGTCAATGGTTTGCAACCAGTGACCACTAAGGAATCTTTCCTGGGTTTAGGGATAAGTTTAACCATTATTATGGTAGATGTACAAGAGATGGTTAATCATCCTACAAGTCTGGAAAGATCTAAAAATATTCAACAACCCATTGAAAATTTGATACGAGGCTTTTATACAGTTCTACGTTTACCCCATCCAGGTCACAGGCTTTACCACAAGGCATACCATCTATCACCTTGCACACTTCCCCTTGAGAAATTGTAGAGAGAACTCTACCCCACTTTTCCAGTGACAGTTTAAGAGGGTTCACTTTGTCAAATAATTCACTCATCTTACTCTCCCAATCATCAAGCAAAGGACTTTCTAAGTAAAGTTGCACACAGAAGTGATGGGACTCTGCATTAATTCATATTTCCCCAGTGAGCATAACCTGCTTGCCAGTCACCTTGACCACTGCTACAGATATCTGTTGCCTGAAAGCCTTGACCTTTTGTCCAGAAAATTGCCAGGCCTTTCACCATCAGGTCAGGGCCTCATTTCGATTATTTCTAAATACAGCTGCAGGATTTTTTGCAACACAGTATATGTACACATGACGATTTGTCAATTTCAAATTTTAACCCCTTATGTGATGTATTGAATATTGAGATATTTTATTTGGAACCCCATGAATAAAGGATATAACAGGAGCTCTTCAAAAAGTACAGTTGTGTACACTTCCCATAAATGTAGATGTTCGAGTGTATTCACTGTTGCAGTCATCACACTTGGGTTATCTGCCTGCAGACAGCCCTCAATCGGCCTGAATAAGAGTCTTGGGATTTCTGCATCAGATGCTGTCGCTTCTTCCATGACGTTTGGTTGTCAGGGGTATAAAACATGCAGCCGACGCCATTACATCAGTTTTTCTTGCCCCAGATGTCAGGAGCCCCCAAAATAGAAAGCAATTACATGGTGTGGAACACCTCTAGTAAAAAGTAAATACCATTGCATAAAAATATGGTCAATAAAGAGGATAGGTAGAATGTATAGTGAAGTCAGGGAGCTGGAGGGAGGGTAACCAGGACTGCAACAGTGAATAGACTCGAGCATCTACATTTATGGTAAGTGTACACAACTGTACTATGTTCTTCGTGCTTCACTGTTGCAGTCATCACACTTTGGTAGATTCCCAAAGCTGAGGAAGGGTGGATGCAGTCAAGAAGTATTAGGGCTGGCTAGCAGGCCTTGTACGACTGCTGTAAAAAAATCCAGTTCTGGATTTAGAAAAGATAGGCAAGTGGTAATGCTTGGTGAATGTGTGTACAGAACTCCAGGTTTCAGCTTCCAGGATGCCCCTGATAGGGACTCCCCTGAGAAATGCTGTAGAGGTTGAGGTAGCCCTAGTGGATTGTGAGGTAGGTTTTCCATGGTGTTTGTAGCAGAAATGGATGCAGTGTGCTATCCATTTGGAGATAGTTTGCTTTGAAATGGTCTTTCCCTCTGCCCCCTGTAGCAAAGCTGACTAGCAGCTGGTCAGATTTTCTGAAAGGTTTAGTCCTGTCAAGGTAGAACCTAAGCTGCCTGTGCACTTCCAAAGAGTGCAGGATCCTTTCCCCTTTATTCCGAGGATTAGGGAAAAAGGTTGGTAAATGGATGGATTGGTTTAAAGCCACACTAGATACCACCATGGGCATAAAACATGGGTTAGTCCTGAGGGGAACCCTGTCTGCATGGGAGATAATGAAGGGTTCCACTGCCATAAGGGCCTGCAACTCAGACACTCTTCTTGCTGAAGTGATGGTTAGAAGTAAGGCCGTTTTCAGAGAGAAGAATTTTAACTCTGCTGTAGCAGCAGGCTCAAAGGGGGGAAGCGTGAGCTTCTCTAGTACAAAGTTAAGGTCCCAGGTTGGAGTGGGAGCTTTCCTCGGGGGTCTTAAGTTGTTAGCTTCTCTCAGGAACTGTTTGACCAGAGGGTGAGAGAAGAGGGGTGGCTCAGTATTGTAATGAGCTGAGATGACAGAGGCATGAATCTTAACTGAAGAGAAGGATAGGCCTTTGTGGAGCAGTTCAGCTAGATAATCTAGGATTTGAGGTAAGGTGGGCATGGTTGTGTCCTTTCCCCGAGACTGGCTCCAAGAACAGTACCTTTTCCCCTTTTCTGAATAGGATTTCCTAGTGCTAGGCCTCCTGGCCTCAAGGATGACATCCAGCACCTGTTTGCTGAGGGTTGGCGGTGATGTATTCAGGGGATGAGCCAGGCTGCTAGGTTCAGGGTTTGCAGCTGAGGATGCAAAATCTAGCCCTCCTGCTGTGACAGCAGGGAAGGGGTCTGGGGCAGGTGCCAGGGTGGCACTACTGTCACACTGCGTAAAAGTGGGTGCCAATGCTGGCATGGCCAGTGTGGTGCAATCAGTATTGTCCTTGGCTTGTCCTGTTTGACCTTGAGTAGTACTTTTGAGAGGAAGGGCAGAGGGGGAAAGGCATAGATTGAGAGGTTTTCCCATGAACATCCACTTTCCATGCTTGACTGTGGGGAGTTCTGGTTCCAAATTTGCTCAGTTGATGGCTCTGGGGGGAGGCAAAGAGGTCCACTTGTGGATCAGAAGCCTGAATGATTTGGGTTCCAGTTTCCACTCGTGTGGGTCCATTAGATTTCTGCTTAAGTTGTCTGCCAGTGAATTTAGTTTACCTGGCTGGAAATGAGCTTGCAGGTGCACTTGATTGCTCAAGGCTGTGTTCCAGAGAGCCATGGCTAACCTGCAGAGTGGGTAGGAATGAGTTCTCCCCTGCTTGTTTATGTAACACATAACTGTGGTGTTGTCTGTCTTTATCAAGAGTTGTCCTGGAAAGATAAGGTATTTGAAGGCTGTCAGTGCATTCTGTACAGCTAACATTTCTTTTTGGTTGATATGCAGGTGCATTTGTCTTGGGCTCCATTTGCCTTGAATGCATTTGCCTGCCATGTGAGCCCCTCATGCATAGTCTGCTGTCAGGGTATGGGTGGCAGGTGGTTGAGTGAAAGGGAGTCCTTTGTTGTGGTAGCAGGCCTCTGCCCACCAAAGGAACTCTGTCCTTAGGTAAGGAATGATAGGAATCATTGTTTCCAGGTCCTGAGAATGCTGACACGAGAGACTTTTTAAGTACCATTGACGTTTCCTCATATGTAGTCTTGCATATGGAATTAGTAGAATACAAGAGGCCATGAACCCTAGGGCTTGCAGTATTTTTCTTGTAGATAGCTGGGTTTGGGTGCACAGTAGTTTGAAGTAGTTTGTCAAATAAACCTGTTTTTCTGAAGTGAGGAATGCCATCTGGGAAGTTGTGTTCAAGCTTGTTCCCAGCAATACAATTTTTGGCTGGGTATCAGATGTGATTTCTTTTCGTTGATGGTATATCCCAGAGAAGTTAGAAGTCTCTCTACAAATGTCAGGTGCTGAAGTAGCAATTCCCAACTGTCTGCCTGAATCAGGCAATCGTCCAAGTATGGGTAAATTTGAATTTTTCTCTGCCTGCAGTATGCGATGGCTGGGGCCAGGCATTTTGTGAATACCCTGGGCACAGTAGATAAGCCAAAGGGAAGTGCAGAGAACTGATAGTGCATAGAGACTGGCCTGAAACGTACACATTTCCTGCAAGTTTCCGTTATGGGGATGTGCAGATAAGCTTCTTTTAAGTCTAGGGTGACCAGCCAGGAGTCCTTGGCTAGCACAGGAAGCAGCTGTTGGAGAGTAAGCATTTTGAAATTTGGAACCATCAGGAAGGTGTTGAGAATTGACAGATCCAGGATAGGGAGCCAAGAGTTTTCTTTTGTGGGCACCAGAAACGGTCTGGAGCAGAAACCCTGTTCCCCTTTGCTCTGTTGGAACAGGTTGAATAGTCTTGATATTGAGAAGAGAAAGTAATTGGTTTTGGGCCTCTGCCCACTGGTTTGGGGGGAGTCTGGCAATACACTTGGAATTGGCAGTGAGTGGAAGTAGAATCTGAATATCCATGGGATACAATATTTAAGACCCATCTGTCCTGGGTAATGTACTCCATTTTTTGCATGCAGGGCGAGTTTTCCTCCTAGGGGTGCAAGTACTTGGGCAAGGCAAGGCAAAGCAAAGCCGATAAGGATGAAGGACACGTCATTGTAAACTTTTTCCATAGGGTGGTGGCTTGCCACTTCCTGTTTTTGAGGTGGGAGCACTCCATTGTTTAGATCTGTGCATACCCTGAGACTGTAGTTTTGGTGGTCTGCTGCCCCTGGGTTTGGACTGGGAAGGTCTGGAAGGGACTGGAAAGGATCAGTTTTTTAAAGGCCAATGCCTACTGAATCTAGGTGGCTGTACCTGTAGGAAATCTTTAACAGTTAGCATAGATTTTGCTTTTTCCTCCATCTTTTTAAGAACTTCCTCGGCTTTAGAGACAAACAAACATTCTTGGTTTAACAGAGCATCTAGTAATTTTGCTTTGACATGGTCTGGCAAGATTTGTCCCTTTACCCAAGCATGCCTTCTAAGAGCAGACCCAGTAACAGCAGCCATGCAAGATGCTTCTAAAGCATCAAAACCACACTGCAAAGTATGTTTTCCAACTTGGTTTGCAGAATGCATTAACTCTTGTAAATCTTTATGTTCTGCACAATTGGGAATCAACATCATTTTTTGTTTAATTAGTTCCATAATATGTTGCTGGTACTTCAACATGTGAAACTGACAATTTAAAGCCCTGATGGCAAGAGTAGCAAAGGTGTATACCTTCTTTCCCCATCTGTCTAACGCCTTAGAATCCCTGTCTAAAGGGGTAGGGTTTTTGGCTGTAGTAGCCTTAATGCCTTTAGGTCCCTGGGAAATGGTCTCTGGATCCGCAGTAGGATTCTTAAATAGAAATTTGAGAGTCAGGTACTATGTAGTACCTGAGAAATACGAAAAAACGGCAAACAGACTGTGGAATAAAACACAAATCAGGTCCAACAACCAGGAGCTCTAAACCGTGAGAAATTCACTTAGAAATAAAAAATATCAAAATAGTAAGGGCTAAAATAACACCGTTTATTTAAAGCGCTTTTCGTCTACTATGAAAACGAGACTTCTTCAGAAACACAATTCAAATCAAAATGAACCGTCATTTATATATTCAGCTGTTCCCAATGAATCAGTATTTAAAGGCACAGTGAAATAATAATAGAAAAATATATATACTTTCACATCAATCAACACAATGAACAAAATAACAATAATCAAGTATCTGCTTCTACTTCTACTAAAACGTAATATAAATATAAATATAAATATAGTAATTATAAAACTTAAAACAACATGATTAACATCGTTAAGAAAAAATGGAATTTGTTTAAAACAAATGATAATATTTATGCTAAATTAGGAGACTTTCCTAGAGTCACATTTAGAAAAGGATGTAATCTAAAAGCTATTTTAGAACATACAAATATCTCTCACACACGTAGACCTGGGATGAGTAAACGTGAAAACTGTAATTACTGTAAGTTTATTGAGGTGACTGATTACTTCATTATTAATAGTACACGTTATAAAATGAGAGGGAAGTTTAATTGTAACTCTACTTTCATAGTTTACCTAGCTATGTGTAAGATGTGCCCCGCATTTTATGTGGGCAAAACGGAGTGGAGATTGCACAATAGGCTGTATGAACATCAATACGCTATTAATAAACAAAAGTTAGATAATGCCCTGGCAAAGCACGCTTGCACTAATATGGGGCATACTTTTAAGTTTATAGTCATAGATGAAATGAAAATGGACTATAGAGGTGGACCTAGACAACTAAAACTAGAAGAATTAGAGTTAGTGTGGCAAGTTAAACTTAATGCTTGCCGTGCGCCTGGTTTGAATGACATTTGCTCAATTTCAAGTATTCTAAGACTTAGAAGTCTTAGAAAGTAAACATTTACAACAATGCAGTGTCAAAAAACTTATAGACATAATTATTATATACTTCTTTATATACATTTGTTTAAAAACTAAGGTCAGCATTAGTTTTTTATATTTGTTCATATTTTTATTTATTTAGAATTATTTCTTCAAGTTAAGAAATTAATTATTTTAAGTTTTATAATTACTATATTTATATTACGTTTTAGTAGAAGTAGAAGCAGATACCTGATTATTGTTATTTTGTTCATTGTGTTGACTGATGTGAAAGTATATATATTTTTCTATTACTATTTCACTGTGCCTTTAAATACTGATTCATTGGGAACAGCTGAATATATAAATGGCGGTTCATTTTGATTTGAATTGTGTTTCTGAAGAAGTCTCGTTTTCATAGTAGACGAAAAGCGCTTTAAATAAACTGTGTTATTTTACCCCTTACTATTTTGATATTTTTTATTTCTAAGTGAATTTCTCACGGTTTAGAGTTCCTGGTTGTTGGACCGGATTTGTGTTTTATTCCATACTATGTAGTACCTGTCAGGTTTTCAAGGAGCTGGTGGCAAAGTATCAGGGGTAAGACTGGATTGCATAAAGACATCATCTCCAATTTCCAGAACAGGAGGGATAGCTAGAGGCCTGTGCTGAGGCAAGATTAAAAATTACCGAGTCTCTTTTCGGACTGTGGGTAGTTCTAGCACTCCCAGCGGAAATGCTCTCTAAGAGTATGCAAGGTTTCACCGAAAGAAAAATCCTCTGGTGGGGAGGCAGAGAGAATGGAATCCTCATAGGTAGATAAGGATATGTCCTGGTAATCAGAAGGGTCAGAGTCATCGGACTCATGATCTGAAGAATAAGAAGGAATATCAATTCTTTGCCTTTTAGAGGGAGAATCTTCAGTCATTCTAAACATTTGTTTCTGAGGCAAGGGAGCTTGAGAATGCGCTTTGGTCACCGGTTTCCTAGGCATAGTGCACACTCTGGGCCTGAGAAATTTGGAAGTTTTTGTCTGAAACGAAGTAGTCAGTTTAATACGAACTTCGGAAGGTCGGAATATACCCTCAGAAGCTAGTGCATAAACAGGTGAGACAGTAAGAATGAAAATCTCTGAGGTATTTGCTTTCCAAAGGCAAGACAATTATTAATTTTCTTTTTACATCAGTTAGAGCAAGAAAAAGGGATCCCCAATGGGGTACTTAGCTTTAGAAGACTTCAGGTCTGAAACTCGAAAAATAACAAATTATGTACTTACCATAACGTTCCATGTGAGTTGTTCTTCTCACCTTCATTATTACTGATGGGTTTTGGAGCCGATCATCAGCTCCGAGTCGGCCAATTAGCAAAGCTCGATGTCTCAAACAGCTTGAGACCAAAGCCCTATCCCACAATGCACCACTACATTCCCCATATCTTGTTTGCTGCCAACTAGTGTAGAAACCTATCCCAAATTTCAAGGAAATCATAAAGTCCAGTCTGAAAGGAAAAGTACAGCTGTGTACACTTACCATAAATGTAGATGTTCAAGTGTATTCGCTGTTGCAGTCATTACATTTGGGTAATCTGCTGGCATGATGCCCTCAGTCGGCCTGAATTCCAAAGTTTGGGTCCTGTGTCAGTTGCTGTCTCCTCTTCCATGATGTCAGGTCGTCAGGGGTATAAAACAACCAGACGACGCCATTTTCTTTAGTTTTTCTTGCCCCAGATGTCAGGTGCCCCCAAAAAGGTAGCAAATATATATATGCATCCATCAATATAAACTTTACCTTCAACTACAAGCAAATACACCACATAGGTTGTAGAAGATAGAGAAGGAAAGATAAACTCCAGAATGAAAAGGGGGATGGCGGGCGGGTAACCTGGACTGCAACAGTGAATACACTTGAACATCTACATTTATGGTAAGTGTACACAACTGTACTATGTTCTTCGTGTTTCACTGTTGCAGTCATTACATTTGGGTAGAATCCCAAAGCTATGGTTGGGAGGCTGGAACTAAACAGCATTAGGTGCTGCTATAAGGCCCTGCAGAACTGCAGTGGCAAAGCCTGCCCTAGACTTAGGGTAGAGACGCAAATGATAATGCTTTGTAAAGGTGTGAACAGAACTCAAAGTAGCAGCCTCTAGAATGTCTTTGGTTGGTACTCCTCTGAGAAAGGCTGCTGAAGTAGCTGCAGCTCTGGTAGAATGAGACCCAATGCCCTTAGGCACAGGTTTACCAGGGTGTAAGTAGGAGAAACGAATGCAGTGGCTTATCCACTTTGAAATAGTCTGCTTTGAAATAGCATTTCCTTCTGATTCTGCAGCATATGTCACTAGTAATTGCTCAGTTTTTCTTAGAGCTTTAGTCCTGCTCAAGTAGAATCTTAACTGTCTATGTACGTCCAAGGAATGCAGAATTCTCTCCCCCTTGTTCTGCGGATTTGGATAAAAGGTTGGCAGATGAATAGTTTGGTTAAGAGCCACACTGAAGATCACCTTAAGCATAAATGTTGGATTTGTCCTCAGAGACACCCTGTCTGGGTAAAATATGATACAAGGCTCCACAGCCATGAGGGCCTATAGCTCCGAGACTCTTCTTGCTGAAGTAATTGCTAGTAGCAGAGCTGTTTTCCATGATAAGAATTTTATATCAGCAGTAGCAGCTTGTTCAAATGGAGGCAGGGTGAGTTTTTCCAACACATAATTGAGGTCCCATGCAGGTATTGGTAATCTTTTAGGAGGCCTTAAATTTCTGGCTACTCTAAGATACTGCTTTAGTAAAGGATGAGACAAGATTGGTGGCTCTGTATTGTAATGAGCCGAAATGGCAGAGGCATGGATTTTAATTCATGAGAAAGATGGGCCTTTGTCAAGCATCTCAGTCAAGTATTGTAATATCTGAGGAATATTTGGTTCTGCTGTATCAGCTCATTGTGCTCGATTCCAAGCACAGAATCTCTTCCATTTATCAGCATAAGATTTTCTAGTGCTAGGCCTTCTGGCTTCCAAAATGACATCCATCACAGCTTTACTGAGAGGTGTTGTTTGTATAACTAGATGATCAGCCATGCTGCCAGGTTCAGTGTCTGTAGTTGATTGTGCAAAATCTGATCGTTTTGCTGGGACAGTAGTTGAGGTCTTTGAGGTAAGGTCCAAGCTGGGTATTGAGACAAGTTCCTTAGGATTGGGTACCAGTACTGGCAGGGCCAGTCCGGGGCAATTAGTATCATCTTTGGTTTCTCTTATCTGACTTTTAGGAGGACCTTGGGAAGAACAGGTAGTGGAGGAAAGGCGTAAACTGATAGGTTTTTCCAACTGAAGGATAGGGCATCCACTTTCCATGCTTGTCTGTGATAAGTCCTTGTGCAGAAACTTTTCAATTGATAATTTTGAGGGGAGGCAAATAGATCTATGTCTGGGCTCCCCCATTTCTTTGTTATCATGCTGAAGACTTGTGGATCTAGTTTCCACTCGTGAGGATCCATAAGGTTTCTGTTTAAATCGTCTGCCAGAGTATTTTGCTTTCCTGGCAGGAATTGAGCTTGAAGATGTATTTGGTTGAGCTTGAAGATGTATTTGGTAAGTCAAAGCTGTGTCCCACAGTGTCATGGCTAATCTGCAAAGGGGGTACGAGTGCATGCCCCCCTGCTTGTTTATATACCACATGATCGTGGTGTTGTCCATCTTTATCGGTTGTTGCCCTGGATGAAGTAAGTCCTTGAAGGCTGTCAGGGCATTTTGAACAGCTAGCATGTCTTTCTGGTTGATATGTAGATACATTTGTTTTGGGGTCCATATGCCCTGAATGCATCTTCCCGCCATGTGGGGCCCCCCAGGCATAATCTGATGCATCTGTTGTCAAGCTTTGGCTGGCAGCAGGCAGAGTGAGGGGCCGTCCCATGTTTTGGCGACATGCCTTTGCCCACCATAGAAACTCCTGTTGTAGGCAGGGAATGAGAGGAATCATTGTTTCCAGACTGTGACAATGCTGACTCCATAAACTTTTTAGGTACCACTGAAGTTTCCTCATATGCAGTCTTGCATATGGAATCAGTAGGATGCAGGATGCCATGAAGCCCAAAGCCTGCAGAATTTGTCTTGCAGATAACTGGTTTTTGTTGCCATCAATTTGAAGTAAGTAGTCAGTTGCCCTTGCTTCTCTGGCATGAGGTAAGCCATCTGGGCAGTTGTATTCAAGCTTGCACCCAGGAATGTTATCTTTTGAGAGGGTACCAGTTGTGATTTCTTTTTGTTTATTGTGTACCCAAGGCATGTTAGAAGCCTTTTCACAAACACCAGGTGTTGAAGAAGAATGTCCTTGTTCTCTGCTTGAATTAGACAGTCGTCGTCCAAGTAAGGATATATTTTAATACTTCTTTGTCTGCAAAATGCAATTACTGGTGCCAGGCACTTTGTAAAGACCCTGGGCGCAGTAGATAAGCCAAAGGGCAGTGCATAGAATTGGCAATGCATTAAGCCAGCCTTGAATCTGAGGCATCTTCTGCATGATTGCCTTATTGGGACATGCTGGTATGCCTCTTTTAGGTCTAATGTCACCAGCCAAGCATTCTTGCCCAGCATGGGCAGAAGCTGCTGCAAAGTCAAAATTTTGAATTATGGAATGTCCAGGTATGTGTTCAAAATCAATAAATCCAGTATTGGCCGCCAGGCCTTGTCCTTTCTGGGTACCAAGAACAGTCTTGAGTAAAAACCTTGTCCTTTTTCCTGTTCTTGTACTGGTTGAATGGCCCCCCATATCCATGAGGGACGTAACCTGTTTCTGTGTCTCTGCCCATTGATTTTTTGGCAGATCTGGCCAACCGTTTGCCATTGGCAGAGTATGGAAATGGAAACTGTATCCCTGTGATACTATGTTTAGCACCCACTTGTCTTGGGTTATTAACTGCTAATTTTGAGCAAAAAGTGCTAATTTTCCCCCTAAGGGTGCTCCCAAAAGATAAGTGCTTGGTGAAGGCAGAAGGAAGTCATTGGGACTGTTTTCTGTAGGTTTGCGCTTTATCTCCTCCAGATTTGGAGGTAGAAGCGCCCCATTGCTTTGACCTGTATGAATCTTGTGCCTGGTATCTGGAACCCTTAGAGCATCTGGATTTGCCCCTTTGAGCTCTGTCTGACACAGGAAAGGACCAATTTTTTGTAGGCCAGTGTCTACTAAATCTTGGTGGCTGCATTTGTAAGAAGTCTTTTACAGTTTGCATAGACTTAGCTTTGTCTTCCATTTTCTTTAAAACCTCTTCTGCCTTAATACCAAACAGTGTCATGCTGTAAAGGTGCATCTAATAATTTAGCTTTAACATGATCAGGCAAATTTTGTTCCTTTAGCCAGGCATGCCTCCTAATCACTGATCCAGTAACTGCGGCCCTGCAGGAGGCCTCGAAAGAATCAAAACCACATTGCAAAGTATGCTTTCCAACTTGTTCTGCTGCATGCAATAATTCCTGCAATTCTTTATTTTCTGCACATTCAGAAATCAACGTCATTTTCTGTTTCAGCAATCCCATAACATGTTGTTGATACTTGAGCATATGAAACTGGCAGTTTAAGGCCCTAATTGCCAAGGTTGCAGATGTATAAACCTTTTTTACCCATCTATCCAGTGTCCTTGAATCTCTGTCAGAGGGGGTAGGATTTTTTGCTGTTGAGGCCTTAACTCCCTTTGGACCCTGTGAAATAGCTTCAGGATCAGCAGCAGGGTTTCAAAATAAAAATTTGTGAGAATCAGGGACCCTGTAATATCTGTCAGGCTTGCTGGAAGCCAGAGGTAAGGAGTCAGGGGTCAAGCTTGACTCCGAAAACACATCATCCACAACGTCTAAAACAGGGGGTATGACTAAAGGCCTGTGCTGAGGGAGAAGGAGGAAATCCCTGAGCCTCTTTTTTTGATTCTTTGAAATCTTGACTCTCCCAGTGAAAATGCTCCCTCAAAGTATGCAAGGATTCTCCAAATGAATAATCCTCAGGAGGTGATGCAGATGGTATAGACTCCTCTGCATCACAATCCTCATAAGGAGGAATAGATAATTCCTGATCAGAAGAGGAATCGGAAGAAATAGAAACCTGATCTGAAAATTCATAATCAGTGTCTTGCCTAGGCCTCTTATCTGGAGGGGGATGGGAACTCCTCATCAAGGTAATAAGGTCTTCAGCCATTTTGATCATCTGATTTTTTAGGCATAGAGGCCTGTGCATATGGCTCATGTGTCGTTTTTTTTAGTTTTAGAAGTTGCTTTTGTCTTTGGTTTTGCAGCTGTCGTCGGTTTGATATAAAAATGTTGAGGCCTGAATACACCCTCAGAAGCCGGCGCCTGCTCTGCGGCTCCAGACCCATCTTAGGGAGATGCATCCGCGGGTCCAATACTTTGAGTATCTTGCAGCATGCCGGACTCCACATGGGTGTCAGTAGGGGCCTGCGACTCGAAAGTAGCAGGTATCAGGGGCTGCGCAAGCACCTCACTGAGTACCGGCGAACCAGCGACTGGCTTAGGAGAAGCTTCGTCGGTTTTGGACTTCGACTGTATCTCTCTGTCCTTTTCTTTGCATTTTTTATGTACTCCGGTAGTCTAGTCGGATTGCTATTAGACGACATTTCTGGGTAGTTAAATCTGTTTCCAAAATACTTTGAGGCAAAACTATACTGACGCTTAATAGTGCGTTGGTTAAATCTAGCACAAAACTGACAGCCAGGCATGTTGTGATCAGGGCCTAGGCAAGGAATACAATATAAATGTAAATCCTTATGATGTATTTGCTTCCTACAAGTAATACAATTATTAACTTTTTCTGACATCGGTATGGAGCAAGAAAAAAGTTTCCCCAATGTGGTATTTGGCTTAAGTGAAGACTTCGGTTCTGAAACTCAAACTCGAATATTTCAAGACTCGGACGACCGGCACTTGCAAAATGCTTCTGCTTCAGGCACCGCGCGGCAAGAAAGATTGGAGAAAATGGCGTCGGCTGCTTGTTTTATACCCCTGACGACTTGACGTCATGGAAGAGGAGACAGCAACCGACGCAGGACCCAAGACTTTGGAATTTAGGCTGACTGAGGGCAACCTGCCAGCAGATTACCCAAATGTAATGACTGCAACAGTGAAACACGAAGAACATCTCCTTAGGAAAACCAAAACCAGAGTACCACCTCTTGTACTTCCAGACATAGGAAGGGGGTAGGAGGGGGGAAGGTCGTAATAAAAAGGCGAGAAGAACAACTCGCATGGAATGCTATGGTAAGTACATAACTTCTTAATGTGAAGTTGTTCAATCTCGCCTTCATTCTTACTGATGGGTAGCGTCCCCAGCACCACAATCTTGGGTGGCTCACGGGGGTACCTGTTTCAGGACAGCAGATCCAAATGAAGCTGTCCCTAGAGGCCTTGTCCACTTTGTAATGAGATAAAAAGGTATGTGGATTTGACCAGGTGGCAGCTACACAAACAGAATCAATAGGTAGCCTGGTCAAGAAGGCTACATAAGAAGAAACCGCTCTTGCAGAATGAGCCTTGACCTTGTTATGTAATGCAATACCAGCTTCACTGTAGATAAAGGAAATACAATCAGAGAGCCATTTTGACAAGGTAGATTTGGAGACACGTGACCTTTTTTTGAATCTGAGGAGACAAACAGCTGATTAGTCCTTCTGAGATCTTTTGTTCTGTCCAAATAGAAGCAAAGTTGTCGATGGATGTCAAGTTTGTGAAGCATATATTCCAACTGGTTTGAATGATTAGGAAAGAAAATGGGTAAGGCAATCATTTGATTCAGTGTGAATTCTGAACATACTTCAGGTAGGAACAATGAAACCCTATTTTTATGAAATATTAGGTAAGGTGGCTTAATGGAAAGGGCTTGCAATTCCGAAATTCTGCATGCTGATATAACAGCCACCAAGAATATGGTCTTCCAAGAAAGATACTTTAGCTCACAAGAAGAGGCAGGTTCAAAGTACTCAATAATAATTTTGGACAAGATTAGATTTAAGTTCCAAGGAGTAGTAGGAGACCTGCTTGGTGGTTTTAAGTGCATCGTACCTTTCAAAAAAGCCTTAGCCAGCTTATGAGACATGATACCGTTTCCGGATGCACCTAAATGAACATTAGAAATAGCAGCCAGTTGGACTCGAGCGGTTGCTGCTGCAGCTCCTTCACTGAACAGCTTTGTTAGGAATTCCAATATATCTGATATAGATGCCAGGAAAGGGACAATGTTATTCTGTTGTGCCCAGATAGAAAACCTTTTCCACTTACTGAGGTAAAGTTTCCTAGATGAAGATTTATGAGACGACAATAGGATATGCTGCGCTTCTTCTGATAAATTCTGGAACCTGGGAATTGTAGCAGCCAAACTGTCAGTTTGATGGACTGAAGTGAGGGATGAAGAGCTCCTGACGAGTGGGTTAACAGAACCGGCACTGGGTCCAGGATCCAAGGCTCCTCTAGTAGATGAGGCTTCAGGAAGGGGAACCAAATTTGACGAGGCCAATATGGGGCAATTAAGATGTGTCCTGCCCAGGAAACTGTCTTTCTGCAATACTTTAGGAATCAGTGGAAAGGGAGGAAAAGCATATAGGAGTCCTGGAGGCCAATCGTGGACAAGTGTGTCCCTCAGGGATTGTCCCCGTTGAGGGATCAGGGCAAAGTAGTTTCTGCACTTGGTGTTTGTGAGGGTGACAAAAAGGTTGCAGCAAGGCTGACCCCATCTGCGGAAAATCATTTCCGCTATTTTGTTCTTGACAGACCACTCAATGAGGTAGCAGAATAGCTCTGCTGAGTCTGTCTGCTATTATGCTGGATTTCGCTGGAATGTGCACTGCAATCAGAAAACGCTGGGTGGACTCTGCCCAGTTCCATAATCTCAGAGCCTCTCGACACAGGGGCTAGGATTTGGTTCCTCCTTGTTTACCAGACTATTGACATGTTGTCCGATTGGACTGCAATCGTGCCTAGGGGAAGAGAGTCTTGAAAGGCCTGCAACACTAAAAACTGCTCTAATCTCCAGGACGTTTATGTGCAAATGAGCCTCGTGAGCCTGCCGAGTACCTTGGGCTGTCCATCCCTGATAATGCCCCCCCACACCTGTTCAGGGAGGCGTCCGTGGTAACAGTTGCCACTGGAGTGGGGAGAACAAATGGGCGGTTCATAGTCAAAGTCTTTGAGGTTAGCCACCACCAAAGGTCGTCCTTGCAAGACTTGATAATCAAAACTCAATGATTCATAGGTAAGTCCTGAAATGTCCATTGTGTGAATAGCAGCCACTGAAGAATGCGCATGTGAGATCTCACAAGGGGTACTGCAATAATTGCTGTTGCCATAGTGCCGAGTATTTTGAGAATCTGTGATACTGGTGCTTTTCGTTTTAGCAGGAGATCCACAATTTGTTGTTGAAGGACAATCACTCTTTCTGGAGGGAGCTTCAGGGACATGCTGACCGTGTCTAAGTCTGCTCCTATAAAGACTGTACACTGCAAAGGCAATAAAGCAGACTTTTCTGAATGTATCGTAATGTCCAGCTGTAAGCATAGATCTATGGTAGCGTCCCTTGCCCGAATAAGCTGATGCCAGTCGTCCAAGTAAGGAAACACCTGGATTCCTGAATGTCTCAAGTGAGCCATGACCACTGCCATGCATTTGGTGAACACTCTGGGTCTGTAGTGAGACCAAAGGGCAGGGCCCGAAACTGGAAGTGACTGGCTCCCAGCTGGAAGTGCAAATGATCCCTGGATGGCCTGGCCATTTTGATATGGTAGTACGCATCCTGGAGATCTATAGAACACATCCAATTGTCCTTCCCTAAAAATGGGAGAATGGACTGAAGCGTGACCATCCGGAACTTCGTCTTTACCACATATTTGTTGAGTCTGCTGAAGTCCAGAATAGGTCTCCAGTCCCCTGTCTTCTTTGGTACCAAAAAGAACCTTGAGTAAGTTCTGGATCCTTGCTGGTCTGCTGGGAGTGGCTGGATGACACTTTTTTGCAATAGGTTCTGGACCACTACGGATGCTACATCCCACAGACTGGGTGAAACATCTGGGATACCTTTTGTTGGTCTGGAGTGTGAGTGAAAGGGAATGGAATATCCTCTGGATATAACGTTTTGTACCCATTGGTCTTCTGAGATATTTGGCCAGGCACCTAGGTACAAAGACAAATGTCCCCTGACTGCCTCCAGAGCAGGACAGTCGGGCCTTCTTTCAGGAGCGCTGATAGGGTTTCCCAAGGAACTGATCTCTGTCACCCTGGTTCTATGGCTCCCCTTTGCCACGTGGGCATAGTCTTCCACCACTGCCTCCCCCTCTGCCCCTGGAGGAAGCTTCACCATGTGAGTTCGGAAAGACTACTTGGGTCTTATGGAACCACATTTTCCCACCCCGTTGACCTTTAAGATAAAGTCTAGTAGGGGTAGAAAAACGGACTCCAACAGCAGATAGTGTCTTACCGTCTTGGTCACATCTGGTGAAGGTCTCTAACTTTTGGTCCAAATAAGGAGGAACCATCAAAAGGGGCATTCACAAATAACGACTTAAAAGGTTCCGCAAAAGAACATAAGTGCATCCAGGAATGTCTTTGCAAAGCAATTCCTGTACCCGCAGCCCTACTCATTCCATCAGCTGCGTAAGACATGAGGCGCATGGAAGAATTTACAATGGAATTGAGGGTAGCAAGCTAAGACGTCACCTTGTCCGCCACAGAGTCGGCTACTGTACCCTGGAGAGCATCTCCATGCTCCTTGAGGAGATCTCTCTGTAGTCGTGTGAAGTGGGTCAGGTAGTTCAATGATTGAAGGGCAAAGGTCGTAGAACTGAACATGCGCTTCCTGTATCTGTCCATTATCCTAGACTCTCTATTAGGAGGATGGACAGACGTAGAAGTCTCCATCTCTTTTTTAGTGGCTGTTGCCACCACCATGGCATCAACAGGTATGGGTTTAGATAAAAAGGACTTATCATGGGGTGCTGAAATGTACTTGTTTGGCCTTCTAGGAACAGGCTCCATAGAATCTGGTGACTCCCACACCCTTAGAGACAAAAGATTCATCAACTCATCGAAGGGTGGAGACACCCAAGAGGTGGAGGGTCGGGACCCGAAAGCCTTCAGGAGCACCGATTCGTCCTCAGTAGGGTTTTGGGGCTGCCAGTCTTCCCTCTGCTTAAGGATCTCAAGAACATCCCCAAAGGAAATATCCTCAGAGGGAGACCTTGGGGACCCCTTCCGATTCCTACAAATCGGTGTCCAACGTGATGGATTCCTGAGGGGAAAATCCAGATGTCTCCTCTTACATAATCTCTTCCGAGGGACCTCCTCAGTGGGAATCTGTGGGGAGGTCCTGGAAGAGCAGGATTCCCCCAAAGGGGCATCCTGAAGCTCTGGGTCCCTACGCTTACGGTGAACCTGTGGAAGTGGAGAAGAAGCAGGTGCCTTTCAGGAGGAGGTGGCCATATATCAGAGGTTGTGGAAGTCCGAGGGAACAAAGCCCTCCTCATGGCATTGAAGGCCCCATGGCTCCAATGCAAGGAAGCACCCAGGTCCGAAGTCACCGAAGACTCCTCCCGCACCAGAACTGCCGGCTCCGAGCCTGAGGTAGGAGCCAAACTCATGTGCCGAAGCCCCAAGAGAGAGAGAGTTGGAACTGACATATCAGTTTGGCTCTCCACCCCCGGAATCGACAGGAGAGTGTCGGCTCCCAGATTCCTCCACCGGAGCAGGGGATATCAGGGTTGTTTGTACCAACAGTTCAGAAATGAGTGTTGTCACCGACGGCTCCACCGACTGACTGGCCTCCTCCGGCTCCGATGTCTCGGTTCTAGTCGGAGGAGGAGCAACAACAACAGGAGAGGACTTTGTTGGTTCCGAAGCTGCTAGAGTCGAAACAGACAGAATTTTAGCAAGCGCCAGATCCTGTAGAAGTCTTAGCACCACTCAGTCCACATCTGAATCAGAAAGTCTGGAAGCCAGAGAGGAGACCACTGATGGAGCCGGTGACCCTAGGATCGGAGACCTCAAAGTAGGAGATACCAGTCCCAAAACTGGGGACTGGCTCCTACCAGCAACCTGAATGGTCAGTTCTGATGGCACTGGAGCCAAGACCATAGCCTTTTTAGATGTCTTTGGAACAAAGAGCCCTTCGGAGCCGAACTAGATGAAGAGGCTGGAGAAGAAGGTTTTGGTTGACTCAGAGCAGAATCAAAATCTGTTTGGAAGGCAGACTTAAACCCCGCTCTACCAGCTTACGCTTCCTTTCAGCTAACACCCTAGAGCTGAAGCCATGACAAATGGAGCAAACCTCCTGTAAATGCACCTCACCCAAACAGTACACACACGTAAAATGGCCATCTGTAATTGTATTTTCTGACTACATTGGGACACCTCTTAAATCCAGATTTACCTTTTTCAGACATTGTCGCCAAGAATAACAACAACTATGTCCAAAGAAAAGTGAGCCACCCAGCTAAAAGTATTCAGAGGCAACTATAACACTTCTAACTGTACTAGAAAAGGCCTAACAGGCTAAGGAAACAAAAAAACAGCCAAGAAAAATGGTCAAGAGCCTAACCGGCTAACAAATGAAAAATGCAGAAACTGCAGCAAGCCTAACTAGGCTGGGATAGAGCAAAAAAGCCAACGGCTAACTTGAATCAACAGGGCCAAGCCTAAAACTAGAACTAACACCCTAAAGGGAGAGAAAAAAAACTATCCAACAGGATACAAATCCGAAAACGGACAACCAGAGCAAAAAACTATACTACTAAGACCTAACTAACCAATAAATTTGAAAACTATTAAGAAATTTTCAATAGAAATTGTAAACTTATCTCTCCAATGGCCAAGAGCTGTAGAGAACACCCGATCAGTTACAGCGGCAAACTAGATCTGGGAAATGTAGTGGTGGACTGTGGGATAGGGCTTTGGTCTCAAGCTGTTTGAGACCTCGAGCTTTGCTAACTGGCCGACTCGGAGCCGATGATAGGCTCCGAACCCATGAGTAAGAATGAAAACAAGACTGAACAACTTCACATCGAAATTTTCAGGTAGCGGCCGACCGGCACTTGCGAACTTGCTTCTACTTCAGGCTCTGCTCGGCAAGAAAAGCTGATGTAATGACGTTGGCTACATGTTTTATACCAGACAACCTGACATAATGGAAGATGTGACAGCATCCAATGCAGAAATCCCAAGACTCTGGTATTCGGGCTGACTGACGGCTACCTGCAGGCAGAAAAACCCAAGTGTGATGACTGCAACAGTGAAACATGAAGATCATCAACCTAACTGGGTCAGGTGGACCCGTCAGCACAAGGATAATGCAGGACTGCAGGTAAAATTTAAGATTACTGTCCACTATCATGCTTAATTTGCTGTGAGAAGTGACTACAATTGTTCCATTATTAAAAGAGAAGATTTATTTTATTTATTTTTTTCATGAAAGAGGATTTGCAGAGAAATAGTATTTGGGGGTTGGGGGTGGGGCAGGGGGTTGACCCCAAATGATGTTACATATCGGTCACCACCTTTTTGCTTACAAAAAAGAACTGCATAGAGGTAACACGTCCACTGTTTCTAGGCGCTTACTACAACAATCTGATATTCGGCATTATATTTCATTTCAGCTGCTGGTATTGTGATGAATCTTTGCTCAGTATAAAAACAACCTACAATATATCTTTACTGCAATGTCATTATGAAGCAAAATTCAGATGCAATTCTGAATACTTAGGCTTTCCATTACTGACCACTGCCCCACACACTTTTAAAAATTGTAAAGTGTCTAACATGCAGATGAAATTGTGCATGTGGGTTTACATCTGGAATCACCACCTGTGTTTTGTAGCAGAGGTTTATGATAGAATATTCTGCGAAAATTTTTATAACATACTTATGACAAGGTACAATCTTTAGTCTTACACTACCCATTTGGGTGTCCAATTTTTGCTATTTCATTTGCGATAAACATGCACACTGCATTTTTTTTTCAAGCTGACAAAGCATGCATCTGAACTATATAACTAGTATGTTCTTATGTAATAAGAATCAAAACAATATAGCTTTTCACATAAAAATTATATTTTCTATAATTTTGTATGTTACAGTAAAATATGCATATTTTACCTGTTTTGACAGGCATAACCACATGTGAGATTCTGTTCTATACTTTCTGTAAAAGCTACAAGGTTGTGCACAACGCATTAACAATGGGAGCCGTCAGGGTCTGTCCTAAAAATTTCATGAGAATATACTGAAGCAGTCTTTTGAAGTTTGGGTGAAATTCAAGTGAAGCCAAAGTAAAGCCATAGTATTTTATAAAAGACACCTGGATGATATCTGTATTCTATGGCAAGGTTCAAAGGATAGTTTTTTGGAATTCTCTGACTATATTAATAAGACAACACACTTTTTGTCTTTCACGTTTGACATTAGTGATACTACCCTTCATTACTTGGACGTTTTACTCACTAAGGAATTAGAAACTAATAGTTTCCAAACACAAATCTACAGAAAGAGCACGTTCTCTAACTCCTTTCTGCATTTTGATAGTGGGCACCCTTTTTACCTCAAAAGGGGCATTATCAAAGGTCAACTTATTAGGGCGTCCAGAATGTGCAGTACTTTGGAGTTATTTTTTATGGAGGTGGATTTTCTGAGAACATTATTCCTGGAAAGGGGTTATCCTTTGTGGCTTTTTCAAACCACACTTTCAGATATTTTAGAGAAAAGAGACTCTCTCTATCCTCCTTTATTAGGAGCAGGTTTACCGCTTCCTTTACCCTCCAATAAATATGAATTTAGTGCATATAAAAATTTTGTTTATACTTTTGCTAGTGATGCAAAAGAGATAGAAAGTATAATACAAGCATTTTGGCCGATAGTCTCAATGCATGACGACATTGGTTTATATTTGCCTACAACTATTAATTTTACCAGAAAAAGGAATATGAATTTAAAAGGCATTTTTGAGCAAAATAGTAATAGAACACATTCTTTTACTAGCAGCGTTTCGTGCAAAAGGATTGGCACTTACAGTTGTGGTAGATGTAATCAGTGCTCCTTTATTTGGCAAAGTGATCATATTTTTATTCCTTCTAGAAGATTTACCATTAGAACACACGGGCATTATACTTGTTCATCATCAGGGGTGGTTTACCTTGGCATTTGTGGAGGCTGTCAGAGTTTCTATGTGGGCAATGACGGAGAGAATTCTTAAGCGTAGAATCTATGAACATTTGTATGAGATCAAAAAAAGGAAAGAAACTAATGCATTTTACAAACACTGTTTGCATTCTGTTGGTTATGTATTAAAGAAGATTTTCGCATACAACGACGTTGGTGGATTCCACTTTTTATCTTTTGGGATTACTGTTTTTTGAAAGTCAAAATCTTCACCCAAATCTCTACCACTTCAGTGTGGTTAGATTTATTCTTCAATTTGTGGTGTCCTGGAAGTGTTTTGTTTGCTTTAAGCTCTCAGTTTCTTTTTCTTGTTCTCGGTTGGATTTCTTTTTTTGGAGATTTATGCATCTGAACTATATAACTAGTATGCTCTTATGTAATAAGAATCAAAACAATATAGCTTTTCACATAAAAATTATATTTTCTATAATTTTGTATGTTACAGTAAAATATGCATATTTTACCTGTTTTTGACAGGCATAAACACATGTGAGATTCTGTTCTATACTTTCTGTAAAAGCTACAAGGTTGTGCACAACGCATTAACAATGGGAGTCTTCAGGGTCTGTCCTAAAAATTTCATGAGAATATACTGAAGCAGTCTTTTGAAGTTTGGGTGAAATTCAAGTGAGAACAGCTTTTGTAAACAAACTACAACATTTATTAGTCGATCAGTTGAAAACACACTTAGAGCTTTAAATTCTATTCTAAGATAGATAAGCAAAAGCTATCAAAACATAAACATATAATTCTGATGCGATTTCAGGCCTAGTAGTAGTATGCAAGTCAATGTAATACTGACCTTGCTAGTTTTTTATGCACAGAGATAAAAGACATTACTCTAGATGTCATGTTTTTCCCCATTAGAATGCATGATGCAGCTCCTCCCTTGTCTTCAAAGTTAGAAGCCCAATCTAACAAAGTTTAACACATTCTGAAGATGCTTCAGTTTGGGATTGAAAGCCCTTTCTAAGTAGTTGGAATAAAGCATTTTGATATGATCGATGGTCATTTTATTTTATTCAATCGTTTCTTTATTGTTCGGATTAGCTTGTTTTAGCATTTATTTGTATATGATGGTGAATCCTGACAAGCAAAGTTTGTCTACATCTGATTCCAGGTTGGTGCTACTATCACCTTCTGGCCCTTGGCTTGACAACAGAGAGAAGTCATAAGTAAGATTATTGGAGCCAACACTACAGCTGCCAGAATTGATGCATATATTAGAAATGAGGGCCCTATTGAAAACGATGTTCTTGCTGGTTGTTTATCCTTACCTTCCAAAACTTTTGGTATGGAGAGAAATGGTGAATGGAATTTAATTTAAGAATTTCAGACGGTTGAAAAAGATCTAGTGAAGCTGAAACGTCTGCAGCGGGACTTTTTTTTTTTTTGAAGTTTGCCTGAAAATAAAACAAACTCCCAGAAGTCTGCAGGTATTGCAAATGCCAGCAGGCAGTTGGTTACCTGATATTATGGAAGAATGGAAGGCTTTGAATGAAAGCAATGGACTTAGGAGTATGTTTGGATTTTAGCAGACTACAACAAAAAGTATTTTTTTCAGTTAAATACTATTAAGATGCACTACACCAAATTAAAAATGGCTATTACATCAACCAACTTCGAATCCAGAATGTATTGTATACTGCAAAAAATAAGAGCAGAGAATTACCTTCTTCAAATGAGAAAGCTCAAAAAATTTGAAAGGATCAAAAGGATTATGAAAATGAGGCAGTGTAGGTTACAACAGAGAAAAATAATTCATGGAAGAAACCACCAGAGGACGATCACTCTCTTTCACAGAAGGATAATAGTTTGATTAATGAGGAGCAGGGTGATTATGTACATCAGTCAAAGAAATTCATAAAAAAGAATCAATGTTTATCAAAAGGACGACACTAATTCCGTTTAAGGAAATACTTGCAATTTTCAATACAACTCTCCCAGGAATTTCAAAACGTACAAATACATTAGACTAGAGGAAGGGGAAAAATAACATGGTGGGCCCAGGTAGCAGTAGAAGCACCAATGTATGTAGAAACAAAGTTACAAGTAATCAAAACAGATTTTGGCTAAGCAAAAAGAACTGGAATTAGTAAGTACTGTATTTTCTTTCAAAATTATTAATTTATCTAATGTGTTTTTAAATTAATCAGACAGTTTACCGAGTAAGGGATGAACTTCTATACTTGACACAGAGCCAAGGTTGATGAAACTTGTAATAGTTTAAGGGACTACGTCCGTCAAATGACCTTAAAACATATGTTTTGAGATTGTTAATTTGGAGGTTTTAAAAGGCCAACAGTTTATTATCGATTAAATCTCTTAAGATCAGCCAACTATATGGCTTACCTGAAGTGCACAAGAGTACTGGAATTCCACCTCTGACACCAATAGTAGCAAGTCAAGGTAGTAAAAACAAGTCTTTAGCTGCTTTTGTAGATAGTCTTCTACAGAAGGGGTGATTAGATCTTCTATTTTTATAAAAAATTATTTTGATTTCATATAAAAGACTGTGAATGTATGGGTACAAGAAACTGATTTTCTATTTGCTACTGGTGTGGTCTCCTTATATACCATTGTATTCAAAGTATGTTTAGATATGAGTTCAGAGTTATTTGCTTCAGGCATTTTCTCTAATGATCAATGCTATATCTCGGGATTCAGTAAAGTTCAGTGCAGGAATAGCTTATTCCTGCACGGAAGTGACCGTTTAGGAGGAGCACAGCAGCTCGCCATATATAGTAATGAAGGCGTTCTGCCTCAGCTCCTAAACGGGCAGGGGGAGTGTCTGAGAGCAGAGCTCTCACAATATACATGCTCCCACAGTCAAGACCTACAGTTTGGCAATTACAATGAGCGAGACCTCTCATAGGGGGTTACATACCCTCAACAGCATAGATCAATACAGAATGTCCAGATATGTGGCACATACATCTGGCCTGGCCCTCATTTACCCTGCCAAATCACTGGGATGATCTCATCTGAAATAATGGCAAACATACAAGTGTCAGACATCAAATCTGTCAGAAAATAAACATAGAAACAAATCCTGTTACCCTAGCAACACCCCACCCCCCAAGTTTATAAGAGCAATATTTAAAATATAATAATATAAACACTTTTTTTTTATCAAACAGATTAAATTTAACCGTAGGTGCGCGGGTTTGCACATTGCTTAGCTACGCATACTATAGCTTAAATGGCACAAAAAGATAAATAGCAAGATGCATGCAAATGAAGCAGTAATGCAATAGTGTAGTGGTCAGAGCATTCGCCTTATGAGCAGTCATTCCTGGTTCAATTCTCACTCCAGTAATTTCCATTTTCTACGTCAAATCACTTTATGAACAATATTTTTTGTTGTATAACCTACTAAACATCATATTTTTGTGAACTGGAGTACTGCATTAAATACAGATGTGAGGTGTCATTGTAATAATGTTGTAAAATCCACAGATAAACACAAGTGCCCCATACAGTACATGTACACATGAATCAGGGATACAAATCGAAGGTATAATGTGTAATGAATGATAAATCCATAGTGTCCAAATCCACCACCTTCCCAAGAACCATATTATATTTCTGTCTAAATTAGTGTGGGGTAAGTGGGAGTAAGCACTATTAAGCAGTAGTAAGTGGGAGTAAGCATATTTAAGCAGCACTAAGCGGGTTTAAGCCTGTTTGCTTGGAAGTAAGCAATGCACACACAGGTTAAGCAATATTGAAGCTAACCCTCTGTAAGCATATTTAACCGAAGTTAGCATTGCTTACCACCATGCAAACCCACTTACAATTGTTTAAAAGTGCCTTAATCACTCTGTATCCAACAGCCGCTGTTCTGCCCAGCAACAAAATAAACAGCCCTTGCAGGTCTTGAACCCAAGACCCTGTACACTATAGTCACAGTAGTTAACCAGTAAGCCATCACAGCATTACATAAGATTGAGGTATCACCAAACAGATCCTCACTACAGGAAAACCAAACTTGAAATGAATCTATATATAGTTTTATGTTGTATAACCTACTACACAACATAAATATGTGAACTGGAGTACTGCATTAAGTCCAGATGCGAGGTGTCACTGTAATAAAGTGTTGAAATCCCCCCAAAAAAACAAGGACCCCATACAGTGTACGTACACATGAATCATGGATACCAAACATATATATAATATATAATGAATAATAAATCAATGCCAAACAGCAAATAGTGTGCAAATTAAAAATGAAGCACCGCTAAGCATTGCACAGCCCTGCTTACTAGTTGTAAGCAATGTGTAGGCCAGCTAAATCAGTTTGCCAATTGGTATACCCCTTTAAGCAATGCCAACCTTAGGTAAACAGGTTTGCCCATAGCGTAGCATATTCAAAACCATCTAATCACAGCAAAGTGTGGGAAATCGGCCTTATTTAAACCCCACATGTGGGAATACAACTCATAACCGGTTGCAGCTTCCTCCTGTAGGCACAATGACCGGTGTGGGAGAAGGAGTGTGCTTCCGGGCGCAGCACTGGGGCATCCAGGAGTCCAAAGTTATGGCAGGACTCCTTGTTAAAGACCATGACCACAGACTGCTGCAGGGCCAGTATCAGGGTTCCCAATATAAAGCGGGAGCCTGGGACTGTCTCGCCCATGACCTCACCAGTGCCACTGGCATATCTTGAACTGGTGAGCAGGTCAGGCATCACTACGCCGACCTGAAGTGGAGAAAGAGGGAGCTCTTAGATCAGTGGATCCAAGAGGCTAGACTGACGGGAGATGTCCCAGCTGTGTGTAAATATCAGTCTACTACCTGTGTAATAATTGCCAGCTCATGTATATTATGGATAGGTATGGCTAAATATTCCTCATGTCTTTGCCAGCAGCAGACAAGCTGGCTGTGAACCAGGAAGCCCATGCCTGTAGATTGCAAAGGTTGCGTTGCGAGGCAGGTTAGTAATACTCTTGCATGTACTGTCATTAGAGATAAAACTAAAAGTAGTAGAAAGTTAATTGGCAGTATAAAACCTGCATTGTGTATGGCATGTACTAAATAAACCAGACAATATGGCAGGAAGAGTCTCATATAGGTTATATGTAAAAAAAAGGTTAACAGCCTGACAATAAAGGTCTAACTGCTAGACTGCTTGTGTTTACTCTGGTATCATATGGTAAAGTAGTGCTGCAATCTCTTAATAGTACTGTTGTATTAAGCACTGTTACCCGCACTGTGCTACATAAATAAAATATGTAGGAATGTCTGTATATGACTGTTGCAATCACAAGAGGTCATACTGTACAACTGAGAGACAGAGACTTAGACAACATAATCCAAATAGCACACTCATCTGAGATGTGAAGTGTTGTATTTCTAGCACACACAGCCATGGTTAGAATCCTGGGAGTATAGTAAGCTGTATGCAGAATCATACCCCACAACTGTACAGACATTGTCTGAAAGTCCAGATAATTGGTGCAAGTCCCCTGCCTGTCACCCTGTCCCCCTGGCCAATCAGTGGGATGATCCCAGATGTTCAGGCAGCAAATAATGACATACAACTGACAGTCAGACATGATAACTGTCAGGAATATGTCCATAAGAACAAACCTGTCACTCTAGCAACTCACCAAAGTGTTATGAGAGTAATAAGCAAAGTATGTCCCAACTCCACCCCCACGTTTTGAAGCTATGACCAGAGTGTGTGCAGTAACAGAGCGAGATGTATATGCATAATAATGTGGAATCTGGTAATGTGTGTGACAACATTCAGGTAGTGTTAACAACCATTTCCCCCACAGGTCTGTCAGATACAAAAACTGTGCCTAGAAAACATCTTATTTCGGCTGTTCACATTAGCGGATCACCTGTTTCCATTTCTTCCTCTCCTCTGCATCTTGCTCTGTCACACCAACCACCTGCATGTCCTCTCTCACCACATCCATAAACCTTATCTTAGGCCTTCCTCTTTTCCTGTTACCTGGTAGCTTCATCCTTAGCATCTTTTTCCCAATATACTCAGCATCCCTCCTCAGCACATGTCCAAACCAATGTAATCTTGCCTCTCTGGCTTTGTCTCCAAACCTTCCAACCTGGGCTGACCCTCTAATATACTTATTCCTAATCCTGTCCACCCTCGTCACACCCAGTGCAAATCTTAACATCTTTAACTCTGCCACATCCAGCTCAAACTCCTGCCTTTTTGTCAATACCACTGTCTCCAACCCATATACCATAGCTGGTCTCACTACCCTCTTGTAGACCCTTCCCTTTCACTCTTACAGGTACTCATCTGTCACAAATCACTCCTGACACTCTTCTCCACTCCATCCTGCCTGTACTCTCTTCTTCACCGCTTTTCCACACTCACCGTTACTCTGAACTATTGACCCCAAGTATTTAAACTCATCCACCTTCGCCACCTCTACTCCTTGCATCCTCACCATTCTTCTATCCTCCCTCTCATTCATACACATATATTCTGTTGTAGTCCTGCTGACCTTCATTCCTCTTCTCTCTAGAGCATATCTTCATCTCTCCAGGGTCTCCTCCACTTGTTCCCTACTCTCACTACAGATAACAATGTCATCTGCAAACATCATAGTCCCTGGGGACTCCTGTCTGATCTAGTCTGTCAACCTGTCCATCACCATTGCAAAGAAGAAAGGGCTCAGAGCTGATCCTTGATGTAACCCCACCTCCACAGACTGAAATCTTGGACTGATACTGTTTAGTCTGGTATTGTATGGCAGTGTTAGTGTTGCAGTATCTGTCAACCACACAGTGCTACATAATAAAACTGTCTAGGAAACCCTGTATAAGAGTGCTGGAATTACAAGGTCAGATTGTAAAACCACGGGAGACTTACAGAAAGAATTTAGAGAAAAGATACACAGCAAATATCTATATAGCACTCCCAACTGTGATGTACACTGCTATTTTAGCACACACAGCCGTGGTTTGAATCCTGGGAGTGGTAGTAAGCTGTATGCAGAACCATACTGTACAGACCTGTCTGGAATGTCCAGAGAATTGGCCCATATCTGCTGGCTGTTACCCTGTCCCTCTGGCATATCAGCATGCTCATTTCTGACATGTTGACAGCATTTAATGTTATATAACTGACTGTCAGGCCTGATAATATTGGAAACATGTCTATGAAAACAAACCTGTCATTGTGCAACTCACCAAAGGTTTATGAGGGCAATAGTCAAAATATGTTCCACTTTCACTTGCATGTTGTCAAGACATGCCCAGAGTGTGTGCAATAAGAGATGGAGAGGTATGTGCATAACATCAACCTGGAATATGCGTAGAAATAGTCAGGTAGTGTTAACAAACAATACCTCCACAGGAATATCAGGTAAGAGGTGTATACTGCAGGTAAAACTCAGTTCATGTATATAGTTGTCTACACATCCATACCACTGTCCAAACTAAGGCCATAGGGTAGTGTAATAATACCTGTAAGGTACATATCACAGTATTTACTAGGAAAGTAATGAGAACTAAAGGGATATACAAGTTGTTAATTGACATCTTTCTCTTCCCCCTCACCATATCTGCAATAATAAACTAAATACACAACTCAATTGGTATGTTCACTATTAAATCTACTGTTGGGACATATGTCCTATTGTTTGATAACTATTGAAATTTGTTCTAGTCATGTGCCATGCTGAAATACTCCCACATTGGTGGCATGCTGCCATCAATGTTACACCTGCATGCTGTTGTAATGGCCACTGGGGTTCCATATCATATATGCATGTGTTCTGTTTGCTATGCAACTGTTCCATATCTGGTGTTCCGGGTTAATGGGAATATCTATGCATGCTGTTATACCTAATCCTGGAATGTGTTGACTATTACTAACCCACATATGTTGCAAAACTGAAACACCATAGCACGTTTGGGAAGGCCGGTCCCAGCAGACCCACCTCTCCTACCTCATCGGGCCGTGGCACCACCCGGGACCTCCTCGTCTGCTGGTCCTGCACCACCTTTGGATGGAACTGCCTCAGGGGATGGGGGAGTGAGCACGGACAGGATACTGTCATCCGTCATCAGGTCCGGGGTCTGGTGCGTAGCAAGCTCCATAGGGAGTATGGAAATCTGCTACGCCAGCTTGAGGGCTGCGTGGCGCAACTAGAGGGTCAGCCTGCCCCTCCTACTCAGGAAACAGCACAGCCACCTTCTGGGCCGTGAAGGTGCAGTGGTGACTGCCCATGGGTGGGGACCTCAGTCCCACTGTTTCCACCAGGGGACTCATGGGCTTCCAACTTCCAAACACCCCTCCCAATCCAAGGTGTTTACCCCTCACGAGTCATATACCGCCACTGTATGCTGTCTTGTCTGTTATCCTACACAACTTACCTCTCCAAATATACCTACTATCCCTCCCTAACATCCCACTCACACCTTAAAAAAAAAGGGCAATCTGTTTCCAAAAAAAAATCTCGCCCCATACAGAGATGTCTATTTCGCATGTGTCCACTGGACACAAGTAATCTGGTCTAATTGGCTTCACAACATATTTTGTCCTCACCCCCTCTCACAGGGGTATGAGTGTCCAAATCTACCTCCAAATCAGTGTACATGCACAGCTGTTGCTGTAGAAGAAATGGGCAGCTATGGACCTGCCCTACACCCGTCCTGCACATCTCTAGCTATTTTCCCTACCGTCTTTCCCTCTTTGTGCCCCTTTTTCACCACTTTCCTATCAACCCTTTTTCATTTCTTTTAAAGAAATTAGCACAGGAGTAAGCACTTTTAAGCAGCAGTACATGGGTTTAAGCTTGTTAGCGTGGGGATAAGCAATGCCTACACAGGTTAAGCAATTTAGAAGCTAACTTGAGTACAAGAAACGGTAACCGGAAGTTACCAGTGCTTACCTTCTTGCAAACCTGCTTACAACTGCTTACAAGTGCCTTAATCATTCTGTCTCAAACGGCCCTTGTTCTGCCCAGCAACAAAATAAACGGCCTTTGCAAGGCTCAAACCCAGTACCCTGCACACCATAGCCAAAGTGATTTACCACTAAACCATGTCAAATATACATAACCCTGATGTTTCACAAACATATCATCTAGCACAGTCATTCAACAGTACAGGAAATGTATTTATACATGCAGATGTGTGTGTGTGTGTGTGTGTGTGTGTGTGTGTGTGTATATATATATATATATATATATATACACACACACACACACATAACACATGCAAACATCTACAGATATACATGTCTACATATATATATATATATATATATATATATATGTGTGTGTGTGTGTGTGTGTACAGATAAATATATATATATATATATATATATATATATATATATATATATATATAGCTGTAGACATAAAAAAGAACAAATATATATATGACCAAAGGCACCGTTAATGGGGTGAGGAGGCCCAAGCTAAATACCTCTTGTAAGTATTGATATCACCCCCTCCCCCCACAGCCAAAAAGATCTGCCCTGCAACACAATACCAACTGTTGGAAGTCCCATATCCAGGACCCTACACAACATGTCCACAAGACGTTAACAGTAATCCATCCCACCTGTATGATGTCAGGATGGTATCAATAAGATATCATGCAGTATAGTCTGGCTACCAGAGGGAATGTACAATGGTGAAGCAATAAACATTCCAAAGATATACACACACACACATATATATATATATATATATATATATATATATATATATATATATGTAACTACACATACACACACACATATATGTATAGGAATATACATATTTAGAGTGTGCACAGCATATTGAACAGCCAGTATTCCTACAGTTGTCACCTTTTTAAATAGACCGTGTATGATTCACTCATACAAAAGACAATTGTTGCCTGCAAGATATATCCACAGAGAAGTCAAAGGATATGACACCACACACAGGTTTGCATAAATAAGAAATATTTGTGTGTGTACTATTACAGTTGTATATGCCATGTCATATAACTGTTAAAACTTTGAAATACATACTAACTGGGTAATGCAACTCTCAAGTAGATCATTTTATACAGTAATCCGAAAGCAAAACATATGTTGCTGTCCAGGCCAAGGCCTTTAAGTAGCACAACAGTAAAGAAAGACTGGGCCAGAGGATAACAATCAATCAACAGTAAGTAATGCAGATGCATAGTTCAGCAGCCTCAAATTACACTCTGCTCAACCCTTAGGGGGAAAAGAATTAAGTTGCCAGAATAAGGATGTATCTGTTACATAATTCTTAACTAAAAACATCACACTCACACTGACAAACAGAACAGTCTGTATGACAGTAAGTGCTAGGCCACCAATGTTCCCAAGGTGAAATGTATGGTAATGTATAACCATATACCTTAAGGCGGCTTACTACCGATATCCCTCACATGTTGTAACAGCCTAAGTTATATATGGTGCATACCCCTCCCCCATAGACTGACTTACAGGGGCATATAACACTGTTACATACACTGACCTCTAGACTGCAGACGGGCACACGTTTTGTGCAGCTGAAGCCCACACACACACACACACACATATATATATATATATATATATATATATATATATATATATATATATATATATATATATATATGGACCATACCCCACAATATGTGTGGGGGCCACAACAGCACTGGAATCATGGCAGGAATGGCAGCATGACAGAATCACAGGCCACTACATAACAACCCCTTACTGCATGTCATATGGACAAAGCCTGGTATATAGGTGGAGGACAGAGGCCGGAACACAGGGCTGTATGTGAAATAGTGTTGCTATACATTGAGAAAGTTGCTGGTGTTACAGGATAGTCTGCAACAGGATAGTCAGGAATATGAAGTCAGAAACACAAATGATGTAGCCAAGTACTGATAGCACTCAACATACACAATGTCAGTGATATATCTGACACAAGACCTGTGTGGTGGACAGACAAAATATAACAGGCACACCACAGGCCATCATGTGGATAGGCCAACATTTGAGAGTGATGCAGACAGACTGCATTCCATGTTAAACTAGTATGTACACACAAATCCTGTAACACTGGTGCTATACAATGCATACAACAACACTACTCACACACTGTCTGTAGGTCTGGAACCTTGTACAAATATGCTGCTGGCCTGAGTCTGCAAGTCCTCTTGTAAGAGGTATTGCTACCTGCTATCTGTAACACTGCTGTCCACACACAAGAAGGAAAGGTAAAGGGACCACGCCCACATGATGTAGAGATTTACAGTAGTAGGTTGCCATAACAGTAGTAATTGGAAGTACTACACAGCATGCAGGTAGCAAGTGGTGGACGCTGATTGGTGCAGAGGCCATCACCTAATCATGTGCATCACCTACAAAATCCATGCTGCAATCTATTCAAAACAGCTCAATCCATTTAGTGGAAAGAGACCAAGATAGAGAGAGAGTGAGAGTAAAAGCCAAAAAAATCTATCCAACAAACTATCCAGAAAAGACATTTCCACAACAGGTATGTGAAGTATATATGCATGTAACTGAATGTAGTACTTGGTCCATAATAATGGGATAGATTATGTGGAATGATTTACATGTGCCATCGGGTGTTGTTGTAATGATGTCCAGCTGAACTGCAATGGACAATAGTATCTGTCCCTGTGGGCAGTGGGCCATACCAGTCAACTGTGCAGATCAGCACTGACTGACAAGATGTAAGCCATCACAGTATATGTTGTGTAATGCAAGACATGTATATTAGTGTGGCCAATAGCTGGTGGTGGAAGTAATGCCGTTATGAGGGACACGTAGGTTCCAGAGCCAACATTTGCAGGACATTCATGTTAACATGTAATGTAGCATGCAGTAATGCCATAGGTGTGTAATAGCCTGCAATCTAATGTTAGGCTGTGTCCACATGTGGCACCTGTCTGTGTTTTAGCAAGGCAGAACAATGCAGCTGTGCAGGAAGGAGAGTTGAGTGTGTGTGTGGACCTGATGTCTGAATGCACCCGTCTACATACACACACACACGTATATAAATACATGTCCCCTATGTTTGCACAACAGTGCTACATGCTGTGTGAGGGAACATTACACATATCAATACACACACACACACATATATACATATATATATATATATATATATATATATATATATATATATATATATATATATACACAGCAGTAAGTGTGTGCAAAATGGATGGTTATGTCAGGTGTGAACTCCATGTTGGGAACACATTGTTCTTGTTTGTGAAAGTGGGTTGGGAATTTGGGGAAGGATAGCAGGCATATTTGTGGAGGTGGGTTGGGTTGGAAGATAGAGAAGACAGCCTACAGGGGAGGTGTATGACACACGTGGTGGGTAAACACCCTGGATGGGGAGTGTCATCTGCAATGTGAGCCCCTAGATGGAACAATGGTAACAAGGCCCCCACCCATGGTCAGTCACAACATCAGCTTCATGGCTCTGAAGGTGCCTGGGCTGGAGGCTGAGCAGGAGCAGCATGAGGACCCTGTGTATACTGAGGGTCTCAAGGTGCTGTAGCACACCCCCCAAGTCTCTGTGGAGTTCCCTATGTATCAGACCCTGGACCTGACCTCGGATGACAGGATCATATCTGTGTGCGCTCCCGGGGGGGGGCACACACCATCCCCTGAGGTGGTTCCTCCTGAAGGTAGTGTAGGGCCAGTAAATGAGGAGGCCCCAATGTGGGTCCCACATGTGATGTAGCCTGATAACATGGCCAGATGAGGTGGGAGAGGTGGTTCTGCTGGCAACTGTTCCCTAAACATGCTATTGTGTCACTGTTACAGAACATATGTGGATAGTAATAGTGCACACATTCCCGGATCATGTCCAACAGCATGCATAGATATCCATAACACAAAACAATAGATGTGCAGTAATCACACAGCAAACAGACCACGTGCATATATGGAACCATAGTGGCCCTTACTATGACATGCTGGTGACATTGTTCGTAACAAGTCAGCAATGATAGTGTCCCCACAGGGAACATGGCTACAAACACACAGCACAAACTGTTGTACAATATGATATATGTCTCAATGGTAGGTATTCTGTAGACATACCTATTGAGTTGTGTGATCAGATTGTTGTTGCAGATATGGTGGCGGGGGGGGGGGGTGAGACTGAGATTTGTATTAAAAACTATGATGACCTTGCTGTATGAGGTCGTCAAACCTGTTTCCATCTTTATGTCTTTCAGGCAAGATGTCCCGGGAGAGGCTTCCCATTTATACAGTGGAGGAGAATGAGGTCATTTCACACCTGGTGCAGCACTACCAGGTGTTGTTTGGCCAAACAGCCCATGAGCAGAGCGTGGACCACCCTGTGGAACAATCTTGTCCACAGAGTAAACGATGTCGGCCTGCATACTCACAGTCATGAGCAGGTCCAGCATCATTGCACAGACCTACTTTGCAATGTCTGTCAGCGTGCTGCTGCAGTCAAGGGGAATCAGCTCACAAAAGGGGGAGTCATGCCATCCAACCCCCCCCCCGACACATGTTGAGGAGCTCCTTGCCCTCGGGGCACCTGCCCATCTGCACACACAACACCTGGTGGCGAGCATAGTGGAGGTGGGTACTACCCAAACAATGGCAGAGGAGCGTGCAGGTAAGGCCACAGGGCACATCAGTAGACCACTGCTGCGTACCCATCCGCATCTGTACAGTCAGATCATGCATATGTGAGATGACATATATTTAGTCTGTTGCTATGTAGTAGTAAAAAACAGATGTGCATAATCTGTAGTACTGTGGGGCTTGTACTGTTGATGTACTGTAATGCTGCACGCACCCTGTACCAATGCCACAGCTGTGGCTACTGACATCACATCTCTCACACACTTGGGTGGGACAAATAGCCTACAGTAGGGACATGTGTGAAACATCACCCTTATACAGTGCTACAACAATGTACATACCAGTATTACAATGGTAACTGTTACAGATCTACACTATGGCATACCACAATACTGCAGTCCACAACCTTTAAAACCTGCAATGGGGTGCTAACATAAGCAATGAGTGTGTAATATGGAATCATATATTAGGACAGCAAATATGGGGAATACATACCTTCACAAACACTGGAAGCGTGTGTGCACACACTCCAGATAAAATATAATGGAAGCAGCTGTTAAGGTACTGACTGCAAGCATTTGTCATGGAAATGCACCTTCCAGCAAGTACACGTTCCCCAATGTCACACCAAGAAATAGTCTGCTGCCCAAGACATTTGGCCATCAAATGTGCCTACTTACCTGAAACAGAGGCAACCGTGGCTTGCACACATCTTACATGCCATGGCATGGGCCACATACTCAACAGGTAGCACCCATGAGTAGGACACGTAGCCATATCTCACCATTGCAAATAAAATGGCAAACAGTGCAGACAGTCATGTATGCGGCGAGGATGTATGGGAAAGGAATACTGTAGGAAATCAACAGATAGCCATCCAAGACAGATGTCACATGTAGCAAACCGGTCATGCAGGCTGCCTAGTAACATGCCACAACACTGAAGGGGGGTTGCAGGAATGTCTAGCAAGTACTAGCTGTGCAGTACCCGTGTCGGCAATTGCCTGGACTCTGCAAATGTGTGGCCCATGGGTACGGGTAATCAGATGTGACAGTTGTACCACAGGAAACATCAGCCAGGCCTCCCTACAGGTAGCGTATGCATAACAGAAGAGGTCCCCAAAAGGCATGCGTTGCAATGTGTACTGGTGTACCAAGACCACGTTGGAAACCTACACACAGTATCACATAAGATGCATGTGCTGCACAACCAACACCTCACCCCACCTCTGGCCCACCATCTCTATCTGTACTGTGCCGGTGCCAGTGTACACCTGTATGCTTGCCATTCATTAGCTGGGACTAGGCAGTTACACCAGGTGTTCAGTGATTGGGACACTGCAAATTGACACACGTGTAGGCCATAGTTGTCAAGCATCTGCAAAAGACTGAAGGTGGGGAAGAGGTGCCATCATGACACAACAGTGCACTGCAGCAGGGATCCAAAGGATGCTACGAATGGCTGTATCTGCACAGAGTCAGGGTCAGGAACTGTGGCAGACATAACCCTGACTCCACAGCAATAGTGACGGCAGTGTGTGAACTCCAAGTGATGTGCACATGAGTTGACCTTGCAATCATGCAGAGTTGGGGGACATGTGTAGGGCAGACTGACCATTATACTGGCAAATGCAGATGTCCCATGCTAGTATACCCCTGCCAGGAAAATGACTGCTGTAGTACACAACAGCAGGTGCAACAAACAATCATGATAAAGGCATGCACACACATGCACCCACAAAGTGTATGTATCTCAATCAGCATCAGCACAACTAACACATTTGTTTGACACTGCATTTGATTGTAAAGGACATAAGTCACATATCAGGCTCAAGTAATGTGAACATATGCAATAATGTGGTCCCATGGCATAGCACGGAAGAGGGCGTCATATCAATAAGGGTGTGTACACTCCCCATAGCCACGGTAAGGTTTGACTGTTGTCAGTGTAATTGTATCATATTGGTCATATATGCACAGCTAATGACATCTGTAAATCAAACATCAGGCATTCACAAATTACATCTGTCCATATATCATCCCAGGTATGTGTCGGACTAACACATAGGGACTGTGAGCAGCAGAGCAGACATAACTGACACAGTAATACACATTTAGCAATAGTGTGTACACCCGTGAGGTGTGGTGCACAATACATGGCAGGGTGCTGAACAGGTGCACAGCAAAACTGTGTACTGCACCCATGTACACAGCAATACTGTGTACATGGGTGCAGTGTTTTCCAGGGGAAGGGGGCATCACCTACTAACACAGCCCATGCATCACACACATGTATACTGTTGCTAGCATGGCTTCACTATAGCTGCACTGCATGCTGTTGAGTACCATACGTTATGCATGTTGACAGATGGGTAATGGGAGGTGTGTGTGTAATATCTTTGTGCAACCTCACCTGTGTTTGGGGGGGTGGGAGGCTTCTTTTGTCTGTAAGTGCAATCTGGGGGAGTGGAGAGGGGGTTGATGCATGTAGGATGTGTGTGTGAGTGCATGTCCATGTATGCACATGTGCGATTGTGGGGTTGTTCATACGTCTCGACTTCCCTCTGGAATCATGCAGTACATGGACATGAACTGGCACATGAGACACCAGGAATATTTGTTCGATATGTAATCTAAGGAAATCTGATAGTATAATAAGGTCTGCAGCATGAAACATGCATTGGGAGGGAAACTAGACACCAGGTATACCGTTAAAATTGCAATCAGCAGAAAGGTGAAAGAATACCCACGCATGCAGCACTACAGATACATTGGGGAATTACTAGACAACACCAGTGAGTGTATCCAAATATTACTGTTGTCCATATAATAAGTTAATAGAGCAAAAGATATTGCATCTACTGAGGAATAGTTACATATGACACTCCATTCGTGACATTATTGCATAACTGTAGTAGTCGCTAACATATGGGGGCCATGCTCATGATGTCTGGACAAACCCAGGGTGAACAGTGGATGACAGCAGTGAGTCCTTGTAAAACGGACTCCAATCAACTCAAAGAGGTAATGGAGTAACAGGTCATGTTTTGTGATCACTTGTCTAGGCAATTAGAAGAATGATATGTTAATGACTGGTATAGAGTGCAAGTTTCAGAGTGTGATGCAGGATGGGGAACTTAAGAAAATAAACTGGGGACAGTCTGTAAACTCAGGGACAGGTAAGTATTATGGTAGAATGTCAGGTGTGTGTGTGTGTCTACTGTTAAGCAATGACATACAGGTCTTAAAGTGCATTTCTTGTTTTCCCCTCAGAGGTGGCAAGGTGGGTCAGGGTCCCTCCTGCAAGCAACCTGATGCTGGTGTCCATACAGGCACTGAAAATGATGATAGGAGTGTTGAGGCACAGGCAGGGTTTTAGAGGCCGAAATTGTGCCGTTTGACATCCCCCCGTTATCCACCCCATCCCCGCACACAGTCACAGTGCCTATAGATACCCCATCACCAGTGGCCATAGCAGAGGGAAAGTTGATGGTTGTTGGCAGTGCACAGGACAGTGTGGTAGCTATGGCTGCTGTGTCTGGACACAGCAGCCGTAGCCAGATGTCTGGCAGGGTACCACATAGGCAGATGTACAGGGGTGCTTGTGGAAGGGCTGCTGGTCATCGTGCCTTTGGCAGAAGTGCCACATCTGGTACCACCAGGCGCATGTTTCAGGTTGTCATGGAGGCGCAGGCACGTATGGAAGGGTACACCAGACAGGGTCTGAGGCTGCAGAGGGCTGCTTTTTCAGCTGTGACAACATCCGTGATCTTGCAGGTGCTCTCTGTCATTATAGAGAGGTCATGGATAGATGGTGGGGTGAGATGGTGGGCCTCCTCGACCACGGATTGTCCATGTTAAGAGCATGTGGTGTGAGTGGTGCGACGGCCACGTGGACTTAGGCCAGCAACACCATCATCTGGAGGTTGATGTGGACGTGCAAGGGCACCAAGCCACTCCTGTAGTGGCAGTACCAGCCCCAGAAATGCAGACAGAGGCCCCTGTCCACACCATAGCAGGCCATGTGCACGTGCCCTGGCCAGTCCCAGGAGGGACCTGGTTCCAGCAGACATATGTCACCATCAGGAGAGAGTAGCATATCAAGGCTTGTACCTTGACGTGCCCGTGGAACCCATGGCAGGTACAGTTCTCGTGGTTGGAGATAGTGAACTGCACACCCTGCCAGGTATGGTCTGCAGCTGTTCAACAAATACTTCTATAGGGCAGTCACATGGCAGAACTGTGTGCGTGCATACTCACACACAAAACAAACACACCTATGGCAACCCCATACCTACACACATCACATCACCACAGCCATATCAGTAATTAAAACCCCTCACTCACACACATGGTGTCAAACATATGGCCCAGCCTAGGTATCTGGCAAACCAACAACACACCCTGAGCATATGATGATACCTATGCCACAGCCCTGTCATCCATAACATCGATGCATGGACAGGCTAATATGGTTCTGATGCACACTGCGACGGTACTACAGTGTACCAATGTACTGCTGTGTAACATGTTGTCAGCAGTAACGTTTAATGCTTGCATGTCAAGTAGTGTAGCTGTCCAGCCATGATGCATTATAGCTGTTAGTAACACTGCGTGATTGTGGTCTCCGTTTGTGTTGTAGGTGTCCATGTGTCAGCAGGAGGATGGTCTGCTGTCATATCTCACAAGGGGTATGGCACTGTGGTGACACTTTGGCTGTGCCATATCCTAGGTACAGGTGAACACATGTCACAGGGTCTGTATAACAGTTACTGCCTGTGCCACATGGCTGATAGGTCTGGGGGTGGTGTATACAGGTGAGTGCACAGTGGCTGCTGTTAGCAGCCCTTCTACAGTGGACAATGGTAGTTGTACTGGGTGGTACACACCACGTTTGTGTATGACACACAGAGGCTTAGGTGTTGATGCACTACACAGAGAATACTGTACACATGGATGTATGTGCAAGGAACTCAGTGCAGCCTATGTAATTCCACCAAGCCAGACTATGCAGAACAACACATTGTGGAATAAGCAGTCTGCTAGTTTAATGTCATTGACGATGGTACTGGCAGGGTACATGTCCCCCTTCCCCAATGTAGAGTAATCCTCAACACGGTAAACGTGTGTGCTGGTGTGGGTGGCACACCCCTTACCCTTTGGAGGGTGAGAGGTGCTGTAGAACTACAGACAGTGTGATACACAAACACCTAACCTGTTAACATGAACTGTACAGTATTATGGTCAGCTACATGGGGGATACACTCAACAGTATCTGCAATGATGTTGGCTGTGTCCACAACAGCCACACCCAGCTATATATACCAACCCCAGTATCGCTGCACACCTAATACAGTGAGGAAGAGGCCATTTACACAGCTAACAGTAGTTGCGATGGAATGTATGTCCAAAGGATGATACCTGTGACATGTTAGTATATGCCACGCAGTTCTTGGACAGATGACCCCTTAAGACATGTGTATTCTGCAACCTGAAGTAGATCCCTCCACATACACACATACTCCTACTTGGCAACACTGGGACTAGGCCCCTACCTACGAATGTAGTGCTACTGATGTGTGTGGCTTTAATTGCACACACCACACAGCTTTTAGGATGAGGTGTTCCAGGTTACATGTTACATGCAGAACATCCCCAGGCATGTACAGTACGGTAATGGAGGATGCAATGATTGTATATGGACAATACATAGTGTGACATACCGTCATATACACATTGACAAACACATCAGACACATCCGAGAGACCTGGGCCTATCAGTGTGTCCAATGTATTACAGGTAGAGTGCACACAGCACATGCAACTGGGCTGAACAGTGTTATCAGTTACCTGTATGATTGATGGTGACAGTGATAACCATACAGTGGTACATGGGACATGTACCATGGTGTAATGACAGTATATCCAGCACCCACACCCCACTGCAGATATTATAAGCATTGGAACCCATGATGACACTCTGACATACCCACCATCACACATTGACCAGGACTGTAATACAACCCCTTGTCCAGCCCAAGAGTGCTACTACAGGGATATGCATCTAATGCACATGCCACAGGCATAGTAGGGTGATGCATTGTCATGCCTCTCCTATGGGTAGCAACATCACTATCCCTAACACTGTGTGGCAATGCGTATTGTAATAGGAGTATGTGGCCTCAGAATGCTGTACCCTACATATATACACACATACACACAGTTGCCAGAACTCAGTAGGTATCCCATGCCTATTAACCCATTTGTACAACAGTGTTGTGCTGGTACTGCAAGGCCCAGGTATCCCTTAGGTAGAGGAGCGTAACAAGGTACACTTAACGTCCGGTGCAGCAGCAGCCACATCTAACTATGGCAATGGGTGGTGTGGGTGTGAAGGGCCTCAGGGTATTCCCAACTACAGGTCTACTAACACACAGACACTGGTATTCTCAGTAATGCATACGTACACATTTGTCAAAACTGGGGTGCATTGGTGCAGGTGTTCATAGATGTGTACCAGGCTGTCCATGGAGAGATGGGAAGTGTAGGGGATGTGTCTACAGTGGTATCATGCCACTTGCCATGTACCAACAGGCCATCAACAGACACCACTGTGATGACCCTCAGGGTGAGAGTGACAAGCATCAGCCAATCCT